>NW_017806233.1:363531-429148 GCF_001891065.2 Hippocampus comes
CCGAAAAAAACGACATAGTATAGTAAGGCGTTTTTAGCCCGAAAAAAACGACATAGTATAGTAAGGCGTTTTTAGCCCGAAAAAAACGACATAGTCTAGAAAGACGTTTTTAGCAGAAAAAAACGACATAGTATAGTAAGGCGTTTTCAGCCGAAAAAAACGACATAGTATAGTCAGGCGTTTTTAGCCTGAAAAAAACGACCTAGTATAGTAAGGCATTTTTAGCCCGAAAAAAACGACATAGTCTAGAAAGACGTTTTTAGCAGAAAAAAACGACATAGTATAGTAAGGTGTTTTTAGCCCGAAAAAAACGACCATGTATAGTAAGGCGTTTTTCGCCCGAAAAAAACGACCATGTATAGTAAGGCGTTTTTCGCCCGAAAAAAACGACCATGTATAGTAAGGCGTTTTTCGCCCGAAAAAAACGACCATGTATAGTAAGGCGTTTTTCGCCCGAAAAAAACGACCATGTATAGTAAGGCGTTTTTCGCCCGAAAAAAACGACCATGTATAGTAAGGCGTTTTTCGCCCGAAAAAAACGACCATGTATAGTAAGGCGTTTTTCGCCCGAAAAAAACGACCATGTATAGTAAGGCGTTTTTCGCCCGAAAAAAACGACCATGTATAGTAAGGCGTTTTTCGCCCGAAAAAAACGACCATGTATAGTAAGGCGTTTTTCGCCCGAAAAAAACGACCATGTATAGTAAGGCGTTTTTCGCCCGAAAAAAACGACCATGTATAGTAAGGCGTTTTTCGCCCGAAAAAAACGACCATGTATAGTAAGGCGTTTTTCGCCCGAAAAAAACGACCATGTATAGTAAGGCGTTTTTCGCCCGAAAAAAACGACCATGTATAGTAAGGCGTTTTTCGCCCGAAAAAAACGACCATGTATAGTAAGGCGTTTTTCGCCCGAAAAAAACGACCATGTATAGTAAGGCGTTTTTCGCCCGAAAAAAACGACCATGTATAGTAAGGCGTTTTTCGCCCGAAAAAAACGACCATGTATAGTAAGGCGTTTTTCGCCCGAAAAAAACGACCATGTATAGTAAGGCGTTTTTCGCCCGAAAAAAACGACCATGTATAGTAAGGCGTTTTTCGCCCGAAAAAAACGACCATGTATAGTAAGGCGTTTTTCGCCCGAAAAAAACGACCATGTATAGTAAGGCGTTTTTCGCCCGAAAAAAACGACCATGTATAGTAAGGCGTTTTTCGCCCGAAAAAAACGACCATGTATAGTAAGGCGTTTTTCGCCCGAAAAAAACGACCATGTATAGTAAGGCGTTTTTCGCCCGAAAAAAACGACCATGTATAGTAAGGCGTTTTTCGCCCGAAAAAAACGACCATGTATAGTAAGGCGTTTTTCGCCCGAAAAAAACGACCATGTATAGTAAGGCGTTTTTCGCCCGAAAAAAACGACCATGTATAGTAAGGCGTTTTTCGCCCGAAAAAAACGACCATGTATAGTAAGGCGTTTTTCGCCCGAAAAAAACGACCATGTATAGTAAGGCGTTTTTCGCCCGAAAAAAACGACCATGTATAGTAAGGCGTTTTTCGCCCGAAAAAAACGACCATGTATAGTAAGGCGTTTTTCGCCCGAAAAAAACGACCATGTATAGTAAGGCGTTTTTCGCCCGAAAAAAACGACCATGTATAGTAAGGCGTTTTTCGCCCGAAAAAAACGACCATGTATAGTAAGGCGTTTTTCGCCCGAAAAAAACGACCATGTATAGTAAGGCGTTTTTCGCCCGAAAAAAACGACCATGTATAGTAAGGCGTTTTTCGCCCGAAAAAAACGACCATGTATAGTAAGGCGTTTTTCGCCCGAAAAAAACGACCATGTATAGTAAGGCGTTTTTCGCCCGAAAAAAACGACCATGTATAGTAAGGCGTTTTTCGCCCGAAAAAAACGACCATGTATAGTAAGGCGTTTTTCGCCCGAAAAAAACGACCATGTATAGTAAGGCGTTTTTCGCCCGAAAAAAACGACCATGTATAGTAAGGCGTTTTTCGCCCGAAAAAAACGACCATGTATAGTAAGGCGTTTTTCGCCCGAAAAAAACGACCATGTATAGTAAGGCGTTTTTCGCCCGAAAAAAACGACCATGTATAGTAAGGCGTTTTTCGCCCGAAAAAAACGACCATGTATAGTAAGGCGTTTTTCGCCCGAAAAAAACGACCATGTATAGTAAGGCGTTTTTCGCCCGAAAAAAACGACCATGTATAGTAAGGCGTTTTTCGCCCGAAAAAAACGACCATGTATAGTAAGGCGTTTTTCGCCCGAAAAAAACGACCATGTATAGTAAGGCGTTTTTCGCCCGAAAAAAACGACCATGTATAGTAAGGCGTTTTTCGCCCGAAAAAAACGACCATGTATAGTAAGGCGTTTTTCGCCCGAAAAAAACGACCATGTATAGTAAGGCGTTTTTCGCCCGAAAAAAACGACCATGTATAGTAAGGCGTTTTTCGCCCGAAAAAAACGACCATGTATAGTAAGGCGTTTTTCGCCCGAAAAAAACGACCATGTATAGTAAGGCGTTTTTCGCCCGAAAAAAACGACCATGTATAGTAAGGCGTTTTTCGCCCGAAAAAAACGACCATGTATAGTAAGGCGTTTTTCGCCCGAAAAAAACGACCATGTATAGTAAGGCGTTTTTCGCCCGAAAAAAACGACCATGTATAGTAAGGCGTTTTTCGCCCGAAAAAAACGACCATGTATAGTAAGGCGTTTTTCGCCCGAAAAAAACGACCATGTATAGTAAGGCGTTTTTCGCCCGAAAAAAACGACCATGTATAGTAAGGCGTTTTTCGCCCGAAAAAAACGACCATGTATAGTAAGGCGTTTTTCGCCCGAAAAAAACGACCATGTATAGTAAGGCGTTTTTCGCCCGAAAAAAACGACCATGTATAGTAAGGCGTTTTTCGCCCGAAAAAAACGACCATGTATAGTAAGGCGTTTTTCGCCCGAAAAAAACGACCATGTATAGTAAGGCGTTTTTCGCCCGAAAAAAACGACCATGTATAGTAAGGCGTTTTTCGCCCGAAAAAAACGACCATGTATAGTAAGGCGTTTTTCGCCCGAAAAAAACGACCATGTATAGTAAGGCGTTTTTCGCCCGAAAAAAACGACCATGTATAGTAAGGCGTTTTTCGCCCGAAAAAAACGACCATGTATAGTAAGGCGTTTTTCGCCCGAAAAAAACGACCATGTATAGTAAGGCGTTTTTCGCCCGAAAAAAACGACCATGTATAGTAAGGCGTTTTTCGCCCGAAAAAAACGACCATGTATAGTAAGGCGTTTTTCGCCCGAAAAAAACGACCATGTATAGTAAGGCGTTTTTCGCCCGAAAAAAACGACCATGTATAGTAAGGCGTTTTTAGCCGAAAAAAAAAACGACCAGCTATAGTAGAGCGATATTTGCTGGAAAAAAAACGACCGCTCAGTGACGTGTGAAAATACAATTTTTCCTGGAAACTCTCGAAAGTGCATGTCAAATACGTCCATAGTGCAGGATAGGTCACAGTCACTGGTGGTGTAGAGGTATACACGCAGGCGTTTGATCCAGGCAACCCCGGTTCAAACCCCACTCAGTTGTGTGAAAATACAACACTTTGTTACATTTTCCTGGAAACCATTGAAAGTGCATGTCAAATTCGCGTACAGTGCATGACAGGTCACAGTTACTGGTGGTGTAGAGGTATACACGCAGGTGATCGGTCCAGGCAACCCCGGTTCAAATCCCGCTCAGTTTTGTGTGAAAATACCACACTTAGTTACTTTTTCTTGGAAACACTCGAAAGTGCTTGTCAAATTCGCGTATAGTGCAGGATAGGTCACAGTTACTGGTGGTGTAGAGGTATACACGCCGGCGTTCGGTCCAGGCAACCCTGGTTCAAACCCAGCTCAATTATGTGTGAAAATTGAACAGTTACTTTTTTCCTGGAAACCCTCGTCTTTTTTTTCGGCAAAAAACACGTTACTGTACAACATAGGTGTCAAACTCAGGTCCTGGAGGGCCGCTGTCCTGCATGTTTTCCAAGTCTCCCTGTTGCAACACACCTGATTCAAATGAACAGGTTCGATGTCAGGCTTCCGCAGAGCTTGCTGATGATCTTGCGATATACTGTCTTTTTTTTTGTTGTTAAAAACGCCTTACTATGTCGTTTTTTTCGGCTAAAAACGCATTACTATACGATGTCGTTTTTTTCCGCTGAAAACGCCTTACTATACTATGTCGTTTTTTTCGGGCTAAAAACGCCTTACTATGTCGTTTTTTTCGGGCTAAAAACGCCTTACTATACATGGTCTTTTTTTTTTCGGGCTAAAAACGCCTTACTATACTATGTCGTTTTTTTCGGGCTAAAAACGCCTTACTATACGAGTGTAGTTTTTTTTCGGGCTAAAAACGCCTTACTGTACTATGTCGTTTTTTTCGGCTAAAAACGTCTTACTATACTATGTCGTTTTTTTCGGCTAAAAACGTCTTACTATACTATGTCGTTTTTTTCGGCTAAAAACGTCTTACTATACTATGTCGTTTTTTTCGGCTAAAAACGTCTTACTATACTATGTCGTTTTTTTCGGCTAAAAACGTCTTACTATACTATGTCGTTTTTTTCGGCTAAAAACGTCTTACTATACTATGTCGTTTTTTTCGGCTAAAAACGTCTTACTATACTATGTCGTTTTTTTCGGCTAAAAACGTCTTACTATACTATGTCGTTTTTTTCGGCTAAAAACGTCTTACTATACTATGTCGTTTTTTTCGGCTAAAAACGTCTTACTATACTATGTCGTTTTTTTCGGCTAAAAACGTCTTACTATACTATGTCGTTTTTTTCGGCTAAAAACGTCTTACTATACTATGTCGTTTTTTTCGGCTAAAAACGTCTTACTATACTATGTCGTTTTTTTCGGCTAAAAACGTCTTACTATACTATGTCGTTTTTTTCGGCTAAAAACGTCTTACTATACTATGTCGTTTTTTTCGGCTAAAAACGTCTTACTATACTATGTCGTTTTTTTCGGCTAAAAACGTCTTACTATACTATGTCGTTTTTTTCGGCTAAAAACGTCTTACTATACTATGTCGTTTTTTTCGGCTAAAAACGTCTTACTATACTATGTCGTTTTTTTCGGCTAAAAACGTCTTACTATACTATGTCGTTTTTTTCGGCTAAAAACGTCTTACTATACTATGTCGTTTTTTTCGGCTAAAAACGTCTTACTATACTATGTCGTTTTTTTCGGCTAAAAACGTCTTACTATACTATGTCGTTTTTTTCGGCTAAAAACGTCTTACTATACTATGTCGTTTTTTTCGGCTAAAAACGTCTTACTATACTATGTCGTTTTTTTCGGCTAAAAACGTCTTACTATACTATGTCGTTTTTTTCGGCTAAAAACGTCTTACTATACTATGTCGTTTTTTTCGGCTAAAAACGTCTTACTATACTATGTCGTTTTTTTCGGCTAAAAACGTCTTACTATACTATGTCGTTTTTTTCGGCTAAAAACGTCTTACTATACTATGTCGTTTTTTTCGGCTAAAAACGTCTTACTATACTATGTCGTTTTTTTCGGCTAAAAACGTCTTACTATACTATGTCGTTTTTTTCGGCTAAAAACGTCTTACTATACTATGTCGTTTTTTTCGGCTAAAAACGTCTTACTATACTATGTCGTTTTTTTCGGCTAAAAACGTCTTACTATACTATGTCGTTTTTTTCGGCTAAAAACGTCTTACTATACTATGTCGTTTTTTTCGGCTAAAAACGTCTTACTATACTATGTCGTTTTTTTCGGCTAAAAACGTCTTACTATACTATGTCGTTTTTTTCGGCTAAAAACGTCTTACTATACTATGTCGTTTTTTTCGGCTAAAAACGTCTTACTATACTATGTCGTTTTTTTCGGCTAAAAACGTCTTACTATACTATGTCGTTTTTTTCGGCTAAAAACGTCTTACTATACTATGTCGTTTTTTTCGGCTAAAAACGTCTTACTATACTATGTCGTTTTTTTCGGCTAAAAACGTCTTACTATACTATGTCGTTTTTTTCGGCTAAAAACGTCTTACTATACTATGTCGTTTTTTTCGGCTAAAAACGTCTTACTATACTATGTCGTTTTTTTCGGCTAAAAACGTCTTACTATACTATGTCGTTTTTTTCGGCTAAAAACGTCTTACTATACTATGTCGTTTTTTTCGGCTAAAAACGTCTTACTATACTATGTCGTTTTTTTCGGCTAAAAACGTCTTACTATACTATGTCGTTTTTTTCGGCTAAAAACGTCTTACTATACTATGTCGTTTTTTTCGGCTAAAAACGTCTTACTATACTATGTCGTTTTTTTCGGCTAAAAACGTCTTACTATACTATGTCGTTTTTTTCGGCTAAAAACGTCTTACTATACTATGTCGTTTTTTTCGGCTAAAAACGTCTTACTATACTATGTCGTTTTTTTCGGCTAAAAACGTCTTACTATACTATGTCGTTTTTTTCGGCTAAAAACGTCTTACTATACTATGTCGTTTTTTTCGGCTAAAAACGTCTTACTATACTATGTCGTTTTTTTCGGCTAAAAACGTCTTACTATACTATGTCGTTTTTTTCGGCTAAAAACGTCTTACTATACTATGTCGTTTTTTTCGGCTAAAAACGTCTTACTATACTATGTCGTTTTTTTCGGCTAAAAACGTCTTACTATACTATGTCGTTTTTTTCGGCTAAAAACGTCTTACTATACTATGTCGTTTTTTTCGGCTAAAAACGTCTTACTATACTATGTCGTTTTTTTCGGCTAAAAACGTCTTACTATACTATGTCGTTTTTTTCGGCTAAAAACGTCTTACTATACTATGTCGTTTTTTTCGGCTAAAAACGTCTTACTATACTATGTCGTTTTTTTCGGCTAAAAACGTCTTACTATACTATGTCGTTTTTTTCGGCTAAAAACGTCTTACTATACTATGTCGTTTTTTTCGGCTAAAAACGTCTTACTATACTATGTCGTTTTTTTCGGCTAAAAACGTCTTACTATACTATGTCGTTTTTTTCGGCTAAAAACGTCTTACTATACTTTTTTTTTTTTGCCGAAAAAAAAAACAGGCGTTTTGTCTTGAAGGTCAACTGTTCAGGTGTCTTGAAAGTTAATCTGCCACACAAAGTGTCCTGAAGGTTCACCGTTCCAAGTGTCTTGAAAGTCAACCCGCCGCCCTTTGTGCGGCAGATTGACCGTTCAAGTGTCTTGACCTCCAGAAACAATCATCGCAATCCCGACTCTTAACTTTAATACTACCATTCATTATTCTAAAAATCAGCAACGCCCCCCCGCCCCCGTAGCTGAGTAATTCAAAAGCTGTCGTTTCCACCCCAAATACCAACCATATGCATGTGTTCTTCACTTCAGCGCCGTGATCCTGGACGGTAAGATCTATGCCACAGGTGGCATCGTGAGCAGTGAGGGTCCGGCGCTGGGCAACATGGAAACGTTCGAACCCTGCGGCAACATGTGGACGCTGCTGCAGTCGCTACCCTGCCCGCTCTTCAGACACGGCTGCGTGGTCATCAAGAAGTACATTCAGAGTGGATGAGGCCGGGCGGACTCCAATTCACCACTTACGCAGTGCCAAAAAATACCCACCAGCCGGGACTCCGCTCACCCCAGCATGGGATCCTTTGGAACCGGCCACTCCTTCCCTGTGCAGAATGTACTTCATGCGCAACCGCTCAACCATGAGGTTGTCGGTCTTCCCATCAATACGTGCAGGAATTCTCCTCGTAAACTTCTGAAGTTTTGTCCAGTCATTTTTATTTATTTTCTACACTCGCGATCTCTTCAGGATGAGAGCCACTGGACTTCCAAAGAGCAGATCCATGAGGACTAATGTGGTGGTCATCCTGAATATTTCTTCCCAACTACCCGCTGAGGAAAAAAAGCACAATAACCACCCATGCTTTTGTCATATTGTTTTTCTTGTTGGTTTTTCTATACATGTGGTCTTGTTTTTAAGCCACCTGTTCAGTATAGGCGAGCTTCTGTAAATACCAGCAAGGATAAATATGTATATTTTACAACCACACGGCAATTGTGTATAACTGTTTTTAGGAAATTAAAGGATAAACAAAATGTTAGGACGAATTAAAAAAAAAAAAGTGGTACGTCTGTAAATCTGTATTCAGAAATTAACACTTGTTATTACGGAAACCTAATACATATACCCCCAAAATATGAATGTCTTGTCTTTCTGGTATTTGTTCAGCCCCTTTCACATTGCCTAACAAAGCCTTCTTTTTTCCACTGCCTTATTTGGCAAGGTACCAAAACAGAATCAGAGTTTCAATAGCTTTTAAGGCTGATTTGCATTGCTCGTCACCAGTACCATAAATGTTTTTTTCTGTCCTTTTTGACTGCTAAATGATCGTTTTAAAGAACCTTAAGGGATACTTTAGTTATTTTGCAAATAATAATACCATTAAAATACATTGTGAGACTTGCTGTCATATGAAAATGACATAAGTCCTCAGGTCTCAGGTAATGACCAATTACGGCTCAGCTTGCAGACTTCACATGAACTTTTTACCATTGAAAAATTGGTTAAATCTCCTTTTAAGATCTTCAGGTGTTTTGGGTTAAGTCACTTGCCCATTTCACAATAGTTATCAGAGGCGTGTGTGTGTGCGTGCAGGCACGTACGGTAACGGTCGATTGTGGAAGGTCGGTTGCCTCGAAAAGCAGATCTTCGGTCAAAAAAAAGGTTGTGCACGCCTGCTGCAGAGGGTCATGCTGGATTTGAGATCAGCACAGCTTTTGAGGAGAAGAGAAAGATTTGGGGTGAACTTCAGTCAATTTTGAAGCGCAGAAATGCCACCATGGAAGTCGGACAAGTTTGGGCACCTCGCACTTGAAAAGCGTATGTTAAGTTGGTCACTACCATACAGCGCACCGCATTAAGAGGCGGAGTGTCATTTACGGGTGCTATTTCTGTATTTAATACATAACATGCACTGGATTATTGGACGCAGACATGGTAAAACATACTCTTGTTTAAACAATACGGTAGTGTGCACTAGCGTATGTTTTTAAAAGGCAAAAGTAGCAAAACTGAGTTCCGTGGTACTTTATTGAAGTATTCAACACTATACTCACATTTTTGGATCAATCCTAATCCACAAATCCGGCAAAGTCTTCATCTTCTCAATTCATTCACAAATTGTCCCGTTACTCACCCGGTGCTGCCTTCAGTCTTTGGAATGTTAAAAAAAAAAAAAAAGCCAATGATGTTCAACCTGAGCCATGTGGCAACATTAATAACCCAGCAATATTCAGGCGACTTTTGTCTCTTTAAGAAGGGGCTAGCAAGTCAAAAGTCTTTTTCTCACTGTCCTGTGCGACTACGGATTTGCTGGTTTGAACTGACGAGAAATATTTTGCCGCCTTCCACTTGAAAAGAAAACAACATGCACAGTTTTGCACCTTTTTATTCAAGTATATCACAGCAGTTTTACTTGAGAAATACAGTAAGTGTTTCCATTCCAAACATAACTTACACTAAAACGGTAACGAGAGCGTGCTGCCTGGTGTCAAAAAAAAAAAAAAAAAAAAAAACCTTAAAAGGAACCCAAACATTACCATGAAAGATTTTCCGCGCACATTAAAAAAAAAAAAATGTCAAGGGTATGTGGCAGAAGCAGCTCATTCTATCTCGCTCGGCGTACTGGACTAGAAAAAGTCATTTCAACTACCAGACAAAAATTGGTTGTTAGTCCAAATTGGCTACGATAAGAAAAAAGCAGTATCACAATGTATGACATTTAAACTAACCTTTGTCTTTAATTCCCAAATGTGGCTCTCATTTATTTCTTTTGGCAACACGTCTGGTCCTGTTTTAGCATGATTTCCAGTATGCAACAACTCAAAAGAAAACACCAGGAAATAAATACACACACACAAAAAAGCTGAAAAAAGGGCATGTGTTGAACCTGAGAGACATGTAAAAACCCTCGTACGCAAACACACAAATGCCCGAAAAATGCTACAGGTTTGATTTTAGTTTTTCCCCAAAGGTGTAAGTCATCTACAATAAATAGACATGAGATGAAATCTGCCCAAATACAGGAAAAGAAGTCTGAATGATGTCGCAAAATGGCATCCGGGTGGGCGTTGGGCTAAGTTTTTGGGAGCCGGCTGGGTTTCGCGCTGACAACGGTAGCGAGTGGTGGTGCGACAGTATAAAAACAAATACCGCTTGTGTGCACTGAGTAAACAGTTGACAATAAGTTACGCTGAGGTAGCTTGCGGCAGCCTTTTTTGTTTTTTTTTTTTTTTTTTTTTGCATAATTCGTCCACCGTCTTGTCCAACCCTTGCCCCGTGCATGTGCATGTCTGAGTGCGTGTGTGTAACAGGCCACCGTCGGATGAAATAAATGACAAAATGCTGCCTTAGTGGCGGTGCTAACTCCAATGACGCTCAATTCTTGCATTCAAAGAATAGACTTAATGCTCGGCAGGTTCCATTTGGCGGCTAACAGGGGGCTGATACCGCTTTTGACAGTTGCTAACAAGTCCCAAGGCTGTCCGTCTTACGGTTTTGTCCTATGTGAAAGGTACGGAGTGTTTAAGTCAATCCCATAAATTTGCTACTTTACATTTAATTAAGCTCTACAAGGTGTTTCTTTTGGGTATTAAGAGTCACCAGCTCCTTCGTCCTGCGTGAAAAGGTAACGATACAGAATGGGCTGGTTGAGCCGCAAATGTGGCACTTTTAAGAAACTGGAGCTCTTCAGGCATCATGTTTTAAATTAAATGACACTAGCACCTTGTCACACTGTCCACTAAGGTATACTTTTCTCGCTGTCTTGTATGAAAGGTACCTACGGCAATTGGGTGGGGGAGTGGTCTCTCCACATGCCACATGTGAAATGTCACACGCCCCGTCCACGCTGCTTATCGATGCCATGTTCTTCATTGCTCTTGACTCGGAATTGAGGGGTTCGAGTTGTTTGCGTTAAAACTTTCAGACCGCCCATCAAAAACTTTATCCATCTGTCCTGTGGGAAAAGCGTGCAGATCACGCGCAACCAGAGAAGTTAGGTGTCTTTTTTTATATTTGATATATATATAGCCTTCCGCACACGCTGAATTGAGACACGGCGTTAAAGAGAGCTTGGATACACAAAGTAACCATGAGGAGGCAGGGGTTCATAGGTGGGGTTGGTATGATATGAATTGTTTGGGGGTGGGGAAAAAAAAAAGATCTGCTCCGGGGCGAGATTGGCTCAGCGGTCTAGAGTTCACTGATTGGGAATATTACTCTGTCCTCATCTACTCTACGAGTGGTGTTCAAGCGTTTCTGCTGGTGAGGATCTGTGTGTGTGTGTGTGTGTGTGTGTGTGTGTGTGTGTGTGTGTGTGTGTGAGTGAAAGGGGTTGGTTGCTTTGACTCACTGTCCCGAGTTAAAAAAAATGCCAAGAATAAGCAGCATGGATGACAGTTAGAATAGCACCCTAGTAGCACCGGGGTTGCCGCTCATTACCATTGGCTTGTGTGTGCGCGTGAGTGTGAGACACACCTCTGGGAGGGGGTTTGGTTGTGTCCAAGTAAATGTTCCTGAGACGATAGCACCATTTGAATGTCTCTCGACCTCGCTCTCAGTTCGTGTCTTCTGTGGTCCCAAGGGAGGCTTGCTCAGGGTCTACCTGAAGAGGTTTTGTCGTCAGCTTCTTACAGGAATGTGTCAAAATGCTGGATCCTGTCTTCCATCTCCTGCAGCACACACAGACACAAAAAAAAAAAAGTGACAACAAAGAGGAGGCTTGTTATTAAGGAGTTGGGGCCCGGATGATGGAAACGTGACGCAAAAGCTGGACAGGCCAAGTGTTGCATTTTTGTTAAAGTTGAAAATGTTATCAATAGTACAATAATGTAATTATTTCATGTCAGCAGATAAGAGTTTTTTTCTTGTAAAATTTGTTTGCGCTCTTTTTGGTCCTCAAACTCTTTCGTCTTGAAAAATCTGATTTTATTGCCAGAATGATCTCTTGGTGTTTATGTTCACAGGCAAGTGGACAAAAGCCAAAGTTAATTTACTCGCCGAGCGCGAGCCTGCTCCCTTCATCTTCTTCGAGCCCCCCCCAGAAGACCACCGGCTTCTGAGTGCGGCGGAAAGACGAAAGAAATAGAAGAGGAGGAGTTGAGAGGCAACAATCTGGCGCATTGTGTCTTGTTAGCAGAGCAATCCACATACCGGCAGATAAAAGTCACAATTGAGGAGCGCCGAGGTATTCTTTCTGGGGAACGAAATTTTTTTTTAGCCCTATGGTATGATGACATTTCTATGCTCTCAAAAAAAAAAAAAAAATGCTCTCGCACGGCAGCTTTCCGCATCCACCGTTGATCATTCAAACGTGACACAGCGATGCTGGAATCAATGAAAGAAACAAAGAGCAGAGGATAACGATGGCGAGCATACGATGCAATATAGAGTCGGGCACAATTAATGTACATTTTGGTTCCACTTAAAGGCGGCAAAACGTCATAATTACTGATGAAATAACTTTAAACGACAACAAAAAGTCACGGATAAGAACAATACAAGGGATTAGTCGGCAACAAGAGTCTAGAGCAAAACGGGGAGAAAACAGTCAAAACATCACAAGAGGAATTTTGGACCAGACGGCAGCAAGAAACAAACCCGACTTACAAGAGGTTAAAATAAGTTTTATTTCGTAAAAATTCAAAATTTGTTGTGACATTTCTCTCCCGATACGATACTTATTCTCCCAAAATACTTTCTTATTTTTGTATGTTGAGCCCTATTCTAAAATGGTAACTTCTCCCCTTCGTATTACAAATTTATTCTTGTAAAACAAGGACGTATATATTCGTCCTTCATCTCTAAGCCGTCACATGCAACTATTGGATATGCTTTTGACGTACCGTATTTTCCGCACTAAAAGGCGCAGTGGATAATGAGGCGCACCTTCAATGAATGGCCTATTTTGGATTTTTTTTTCATGTATTGGACGCACTGGATTATAAAACGCAATCTACAATACATCCACTAGATGGAGCTATGCTCCTTCCGTTCGACTCGAGGCCTTCATGACTGTCTCCGAAAAACGTAAACTAACGATTACTTCAATGAAACTACGAAAATTGAAAATAATGCATCAAAACAGAAAATCAAGCGAGGAAATCACCAAATAAATTCTGTAGCCCCTCTACAGAATTTTTTTTGGCATTTCCTTGAGCTTAGCTTCAACAGAACGATCAGATGTCAGTAAAATGTAGGAGACTGGACTGTCTCAGAAGTGTTTATTCCTTTGTTGTGTACTGTATTCACAAACGAGGAAATCACAGCAAGCATGTCTCCAGTAAGGAGCCATTTGGGGTTGACATATTACCGTAATGACCATACACAAGGCGCACTGGATTTTAAGGCGCGCTGTGGGCTTTTAAAAAATGTAAGACTTTTCGGTGCGCCTTATAGTGCGGAAAATACAGTAGTTGAATCGTGGGAGTATAAAATGGCTTAACAAGGAATGGAAAAGAGGGCACTAGATGTAAATAAAAAGGCTGTCACAAAGTATCTAATTGCCTCAAAAAAAAAAAAAAAAATCAAAATGTAATTGTAGACTTACAGCCATGCAACTGCCAATTTGTAGCAGAGGACCTGCTTGCATGTTGTTGTGTACAGACACAGGTGGTGGAAGTTCCCTCTGGCTCTTAACGAGAAGCAAGAGTGAAGCAAGAGTGCAGTCCACTCCATCTGCTGAAAGGTCAGCGCTGGCGGCGGAGAACGGCGAGCCCCGCCGAGGACGCGGCCGGCCGCGCGCGTGAAACAAATTCGCCGTCACGCTCCATTTACAGTGGAGCAGAGCGCGCCGAGCCGCAGCCCCACGTGCGACGGCGAGCGGAAACAGGCTCGCCGGGTGATCAATCGCGCGTCGGCGAGCGCCGGGGTTCTCTCAAGAGGGTTTTGCGTTCCGGCTACAAAGAGGGAGCTGCGTCGGAAGCTGTCGTTTTGACATTTGCAGTGTCCAGCCTCAAATTTCAGAAAGCCACCTGGCTCACGATGGATTTGCGCTCTTCACGATGGCTTTATTCTTGATAAATGACCACTTGAGGGCCTTCTGCACACATGATGACTTCATTGTCGTAAAATTACGCCTTTGCTCTTGAAAAATTACACGTTATTCTCATAAAATAAATGCTTTATCTGACAAACACCCGGCGGCGAGTAACAAATCACGTATTTAAATCTATCGTGTAATGCGATCCTGTCCTAGTTTCACAGTCTATTGTTTCTGGCCGCCCCCATTGAGTTTGTTAAAAGTCACAATTGAAAAAGTAACTTTGTACTGAATTAATGCATTTGGCATCTTTGGAACAGAACCATCTTGACTGCACAGTGCTGTCAAGCAAAACCACATGATGTGCTCTGTCCCTGATAGCCATGTCACTCAAGAGTTTCTCGTTATTAGAGGAAAAAAAATGTAATTTTTGGAAGTAAAGTTTGAAATGCTTTATGTAAATAGTATTGCTTCCCTGAGGAGGGTAAAGGAAGAAAATCTGCATAAATAGTATATGAAATGTCCCTGGAAACAAAATGTAACAGAGCATGGAGGGAATATTTTGAAAGAACCAAGCGGCATCGTTCACGTGTTCCTCACGTCCTTCCTCTCTTGCCAACTCAGCCCACGGCTAACTCGTGATAAACAAACATTCCTTTTGAACCAACTATATGATCAAGTTTTTGGCACATTTCGCGACAGATTTTTTTTTTCCCCCCCCATTCTAAACATTCTTTGTTGTGGTTACTTTTATTGTGTGGATGCCTGGCAGCGAGATTTCTCAAAGTTGCGCAATGAGAGTAGTCGCCTGCACTCTGGCTGCGAGTGTGGCAGTTAGCGTACGCTAACAAAATACGAGGGCAATGACTCGCTCCAAAAGTCTGTCAACTGTGCTACGTTGCGTAAAAATAGGAAATAAGAGAAAGTAAAGTAGAAGAGGATCACTAGCATAATTGCACATAATATAAAGACGTGTGGGTCTTGGAAAAAGCTGTGACTCGAAAGTTTCTTTTTCGCCCACTGCATTGATTTGATTGTTAGTTGCTCTCAACAGTTGTATTCTGTTTACTGCATTACTGTTTGTTATATATCCATTGCATTGGTTTCTTTTCTGGTTCACAATGTCACATAGGCGCGTTAACTGTCCTGCGTTTGACGCCTGCCATGCAGCAGGCCCAAGTGACAAAGACAACTGTTACCTCCAGTAGTCGCGTCTTGTCGTACTCTCTGCGATGGGCGAAGATGCACTGGCTGAGCACCGAGTAGAGTCTCTCAAGCTGCTCTACGCTGAAGCCCTCGCTCTTCCTCACCGCCATGTTGAGTAGCACCTGCAGGATAAGTGGAAAATATTTGGATGATATGCTGACGTACGTGTGCACCAACACGGCGGCAAAAAAGCCCCCCCAAAAAACAGTTGTGACAGCACTTGGAGGTCAGAGGCACACCAAAGAGACGCGGATCCCAGTGACAGTTAATTAAAGCTAATCATAATATGAAGCAAGTTTGCATTTCACGATGACTTTAATTAAAACATTGCGGACAGCAAAAGGCCCTTTTAATTGACCCCCGGTGTGTGCGCGCAAACGTGTGCGTTCAAAACGCACAGCTCATCACAACGCGCCCACTCGAGTCGAGCACGGCACATTAATTAAAGTTGCCATCAATGGCAATGGAGGAGAACAGGGGGGGTCCTCGGGTGAAAGGCGGTGACCGTGCGGTAAAAGCACACAATGACATGTCAAGATGAAGTCAGCCGACGCATGGGATCTAATTACACGCAGAGACTTAATCCAGTGTGATTACCATGGCCGTTGATTACATCAAGGGGAAAGACTGGAGGAGCAAACAAAACAGTGCTGTATGTTTCCTCAAGGATACAGTCAAGAAAATATCAACCCCAAGGCCCCTCCTAAAATGTTTCGAAATGGCAATAGTAACAATCATAATAAAAAAAAAAAATGGACCAATAACTGGAAATCGAGTTCTTTTTTTGTTTTGCCTAAAAAGCGGCAATTTGCCCATAATGCAGTATAGTGAAAAAGGCATGTTCAAATGTACAGCGTGATGTTATTTGAATTAGTTTGTTATAGAGTTTACGAGCGTACACAAAAGGAAGAAGCAGTTCAATTTTGGGACAGATCTTGGAAAAGGTGTGACGTCAATCAGTGTCGCAAAATACATCAGTATTAGATGAGCTGTTAGCGAGCAGAACTAAACTAGAACGGACATTTTTTTTGCTTGCTTGAAATTCCGCGTGCTAACCGGCATAATTAAGCAAACAACAACAAAAAAGAGAAAAACATTACTTTTGTTCGCTTTATGGATTATGCAAAAAAAAAAAAAAAAAAACCCAACAAAACCACTTTTCAACCACCAACAAAGAAGCCGTATAAATTAAAATGTGTTGCACAGAACCGGGATAAAGGCTTGAGGACTGTATTTCATGTATTCGCCGTTTGTTCGCAGTGCAGCCAAGTGGGAGAGGTGCGTGACCCACCCACCAACGGCAATATAAAAGCTTCCCTTCCCATTTATGTGCATTATCGCCACAAACCCAACAGTCGAAAAGCAGCCCTCTACAACTCCGTTTATTTTTTTTAGCACGCCGATTCCAAGGTAGCCCATTGTTATTCCCACTAGATGTTCTTCTACAGTGAAACACCAGATTAAGCACACAATAACGTTGACAGCATTGTCACTTTCCATTAGACATTCTGGCAGCATAAGACAATCCCCTCGCTTAAAATGTGACAAAAACTCCCCATTGGCCTCTAATAAGTGCAAGTCCCTTGTTAAGTAAAAAGCTAGCGCTGAGGACTCCTATTAACCCCCCCCACAAAAAATAATAAGTCATCATTAGAGCTGCAGGCCGCCGAGCCGCACTTGGCACATTTTATCAGCCTATTTTCATACTGTGTGTGCGTCTGTGTGCGTGCGCGAACATCCAAAAGGGAGCTTTTTGGATCTTTGCCACACCATGTCATGAAGCCAGAACAAAATGGAACACCATGAGGCGTCAGGAAAAAAAAAAAAGAAACCGAATAAAAGCTTTAATTGGCGTAGTTACAGTCCATCTCGATAGTTGAGCGACTGTGTAAAAATCCACATTTGCCACCTTTCTCTTGCGCTTTGGGTGCACTTTACGACTTTACAGCGCACCTCCTCTCCTGTTTTATGTAGAATCTTCTCACCTTTTGCCCATTTCAATGTTTTATAGCGCTCCGCCCTCCCCCGGCAAAGCTCGTCTTGCCGTGAATGTGATGGTCCAATCCCCCCGCCCCATCCTGCCTCGTTTCCACTCCATTCATCCCCTTCGATGTATTTTTCTCCCACTGGCTGCGAATAGTCTTGATTGCAGCGCTCCCCTGCTTTTTGTCAGCTTGGTCAGGAGCTAGGCGGCGGCGTGGGGTAAATGGTGGCCGAGTGTCTTACAACGCGCTCTGTGATTGAGTAAGCGCGGTGCTACACAAAAGGGCGGTAATCCCGTGCGCTAAGGAGCACCGCGGACACGGGCCTTTTAACCTCGAAGCCTCACCCGTGAGCATTAAGGCCCAGCTCCTTTTTTGCCGCTGCCATTTTTTTTTTTTTTTTTAACTCGTGCTACCTGCCATTGTCATGGGTATAATATACTGTATTTTCCGCATTAAAAGGCACACTGGATTATGAGGCGCACCAATAATGAATGGCCTATTTTGTCATTTTTTTCAGATATTGGACGCACTGGATTATAAAACGCAAATCTACAATGCATCCACTAGATGAAGCTACGCTCCTTCCGTTCGACTCGAGAGGCGTTCATGACCGCCTTCAAAAAACGTAAATTAACGATTCCTTCAATGAAACTACAAAAATTGAAAATGCATCAAAACAGAAAATCAAGCAAGGAAATCACAAAATAAATTCTATAGCCCCCCTACAGAATTTATTTTGGCATTTCCTTGTTTGTGAATACAGTACAAAACAAAGGAATAAACAAACACTTCTGAGACAGTCCAGTCTCCTACATTTTACTGACATCTGATCATTCTGTTGGCATTTGCTTGAGCGTAGCTCCAACAGAACGATCAGATGTCAGTAAAATTAGGAGACTGGACTTTCTCACAAGTGTTTGTTATTAATTCCTTTGTGTATTCACAAATGAGGAAATCACAAAAATTCTGTAGGGGGGCTATAGAATTTATTTTGTGATTTCCTCGCTTGATTTTCTGTTTTGATGCATTATTTTCAATTTTCGTAGTTTCATTGAAGAAATCGTTAATTTACGTTTTTCGGAGGCGGTCATGAACGCCTCAGGTCGAACGGAAGAAGAGAAGGCACGGGGACGGACAAAGACTTACCAGTATTTGTTGAGACTGTGAAACCCATTAATAAAGTGTGCGTTTTAAAAAAAACACCACAGCTCTCCTTTTTTCGGAGCTGCAACCAAAACTTATTTAATAAAGCAGCGACACAGTTCACTGAACCAACAGCAAGTTATAACATTGTAAGCATGTGTCCAGCAAGGAGCCATCTTGGGGTCGACATATTACCATAATGACCATACACAAGGCGCGCTGTGAGCTTTTAAAAAAATGGAAGACTTTTCGGTGCGCCTTATAGTGCGGAAAATACGGTAATCACATTCTTTTTAGGAGGCTAGAAAGGGCAAGTCTTCAGCGTATTCAGCCACAACAATACCATTGGGGGTTTTTTTCAATATTAAATGTTGGGGGGGATCAAGACTTGTCTTTTTAAGAGTGGATGCATCATGAAAATCGCACAGAAAGCAGTCGATATTTAACTAATTCAACTCACATAAGCTGACCTGGCAGGTCAAAAGCAGCACACTTTGACTACAAACATACAATTGTTTTATTAATAAACAATGGGAAATGAAAACAAAAAAAATTGGGATGATAAGACACACAAAAGTCCTTTAAATCTCTCAAAAATCGACAGTGCAGCTAGTAATCTGGAGCGATTTATGTGTGGATGATGTCGGCTTTTCGGTTTGTCGTCTTTAATTCTAATTCCTTTCTCTTACGTTCACGTTCTCATTCGCATCTAATTGCTCTCATTTCTTCAAGGTCATCCAACAAACACGGCCGGTACTTAATCAGTTGTAATTCATGGCTAAGCTTCAATTCAGGACAGCCTCTAAAGTAGAATAATTTGGAAGCCGAGCTGTGTTGTGGAAAAATACAGACTCCTGCAACTCTTAACACAAAAAAAAAAAAAAAAAAAAAACTGCTTTGGAACACAGATGTGAGCAGACAGTCTTACGGTAAGTATGTGAAACGCTAACAATCCTGAAAAGGTAGAAGGATTGTGTTGTGCGGGTCCTAATTAAAGCCTGCGGTGGAGATCATTGCGAGAGGGGAGACATCCACATGTACTGTCAGCAGGGACACTATTAAGGCGCCGCTATCTCGCTTCGAGATGCCAATTCAAAATTCTTTTCGTGGAAAACAATAAATGATAAATGAACATCATTTTCTTTTCGCCTCAGCTTATGCAAAGGCCAAGGGGTGGTGGACATGGGGCTGCGCGACGAAACGCCGATTTAAAAAAAATTCAGTCCAGGTGGCAAATACGGCGGCTTATGGGGGCATTCACACAGGTAATGCAATATAGATGGGTGTTAGAAGGGTCAGGGACAATCATGACAAATCATATCATGGCCGTCGTCTCAGAACATTAAAATGAGACGCTCGTCCCTTACGGCGAGGACTGGTGGGGAGAGATCCCTGCTGGGGTAGTCAACTCATCTTAAAATATGCAGCAAGGCTGGCATGGCTTCCAAGATCAAATCACTGGAAAAATCCCCATGACAGCTGATAGCTCTGAATGATGGGCACTTCATTGTAAGGGAACAAAAGACAGTGACGCGCTTTAAAAGTTATTGCGCAAGATTGTCAAAATGCAGCCTTAAGTTAAAAAACAATACAGAAATTCCCTGCATCCATTTTTCCCATGGACTTCTGGCACTTGTAAAAAAAAAAATCCCCCCCCCCCCCAATCAAAGGAAATGAAACACCTTGACGTACAAAAAAAAATAAATAACATCCCAGGCACAAGCTGCACTTTCTGTTTTGGTATTTCAATGTTTCCAAGTTATTCCTCCCTCACGGGTTAACCTTTGCAACATTTCGCTAATTGCATTTATAGCTTGGCTCAGAAGAGCCTGATACAAGCTCCATTCAAACTGCCCATAAAAGCTGGCTTTCTCCTATCATTGTTCAGTGTGAGAAGGCACGGCCACAAATTGGATTGGATATTCCTCAGTTTCTTAAGTGGGATAGCGGCTGTGGGAAGGTGAATAGCAGTAAAGGTATTTTTCCCTCCTGAAATTGTACCGATATTGAATGGATGGTTCTAAAGCTAAATGTCAAATTTTTCCAGCTTCTGACTCGTAACAGGGACAAGAGTTGTGAAATTCGACACCAGACGCTGGCGTGGACCTTGTCGCGCATGTAATTATATGATTGTGGCAAGTTGCCTCAAGACTGCAATACCCTGCCTGAGTGGGTTTGGAGTGACGTTATAGAGGGGGGAAAAAGGCCGACTTCACTTGTGTGGAGGTAGGCATTATTATTCATTTGGTTAGCCTTTGACGTCATCGGTTCAGGAATTTGATTACATTTCAATTACCAAGTTTCCAAAGATAATCTGAACGGGGCTGTTTTTCCTAACTCAATTGTCACAGTGGTACGCTTTGCGGAAGGAAGATCAGCAATGGAAATTTAAGCCTGGTCTGGGTTTACCAATCCAAATCAAACCACGAAAAGTGAACCCGACGCTCGGTGGAAATGCAGCACTGCACCAAAAAGGGACAACTGTGAATACAAACAACTATTAGATGGAATGAGGCAAAAATAAGTGCATACGCGTTGACAGCTGTTCTCTTTAGAGACACAAACTTGCAACTTGGCCTTGGCGGGAATGGGTCTCCCTCGCTATGATGGCTAATAGTGAGCCAAGATGACAAAATGAAAATTGGGACGTGGCTATTGTCGGGCGAGCTCGTGGTCAAACAGGAAATGGTGAAATTCTGTCATAGCTACACAACGTGACCAAAGGGCCCCCCCCCCCAATACTGTGCTAGCGGCGCAGGAAAAGAGCTCATTTCGGGCAGCTGTTAAAAGAAAACAGCATCATCTGCAATAAGTGTGAGATGGAAGGCGAAGGTCCAGATTGGATATTAACTCCTTAAAAGTCTCATCAGCATTTTACACAAGCCGATTGTTGAAAAAAAAAAAAAACAGAGGCGCCTTGGGACAGACTCTTTCAAACTATCTTGGGAATTTATTCTCATCCTGAGATTTCAAGAAAACTGGCAATAAAGAGGAACACGCAGTGGTTACAAAATGTCCTGCTTCAAAAGCTAGGCTTTTGTGATGCAGAAAACGAGGCCAAGATGCATCTTACCAAACATTTTCCACCACGAATGTGGCCTGTAGCCCGCACAACTCAACTGATTTTTTTGGGGACAAACCTGTCACCATTTAAAGTGCTACCGACTAACCCCCACATGCATTTCGAATGTTCCAGTAGGCTTTTCATGATGTTTTTGATTTCAAGCAGAAGCCTGAAGTTTTTGTGCCAACACTGGCTGACATTTCAAATTGTTCATAATTGCCTCCGCATTGTCTCGGGGTTAAGGGTTGCAACAAGGCTTGCTAGTAGCTCAGACTGAAAGAAGAAAAAAAAAGCTTAGAAAATTGTATTTTTGCTCATAGGCACCTCACTCCAAGGATGTTTGAGGACATGTAGGAACTGCTTTAAATTTTTAAAAATATCTAACTTCTCCTTTAAAAATGTGAACAACATTGTGGCTCTGGAAGGCCCAAGTAAGTACTGATGTCCTCAAGGACTTCAGGCATAGAGTCTGTGACCAAACTCCTGATGGTATTTAATACAGAGAAGAGTTTCGGAGCCTCTTCCATCATGTTGACAGTAGGGAATAATGAGCACCCTACAATCAATGAATATAACCAAGGGAAGGCTGACATCCACCACAAGTCCTAATAAACACCAGCGAGCATAGTGCCGCTTAAACAGCAGCGCTCATTCCCGGCGCCAATAGGAAATTCAATTTGTTCCGTAAGCTGGGGGATAAAAAAGCAATTATTCACAGTCTCCCTATTTTCACGATCTGTTTCTTTAAGATAACCCAACCACCCCCGCCCCGCGACACGCTTTAGCCACAAGCCTGCAGATTAGTGCCGCGTGTTGCTGTTCACCGCAGCGGCCCATCAGAGTCCAATAGATCAAGTCTACTAAAAGGCCTGCCAATCAGTTTGAGTGATGGTGTTGACACCGTCGCCTGTGTGGACTCGGGTAAAAAGCCACTCGATAATGGCTTGATGGCTCTATGTCACTACGGAAGGGGTGGAAAAGTGAGTGCATGTCAAAAGAGTACTTCTTTGACGCCAATTACACCCTATGGCCACCCACCCCACTGCTGGTGGGATATGCCGTCAAGGGAGACCACTGAGCCAAAAAGGTACCAATTTCCAGTCCACTTGGGGGGACAAAAGTAGTAGCAAGCACCGGGGTTCATTCGCATGTTCTGTTTGGTGGCTCATGTTTTAGTCATGACCTTGTTTCCTTGCACAGGAAATGCATCTGTAGATTGAGAGTGACATTGCGGCGTAATTGGCACCCCGAAAGAAACTGTGACATAAACTCAAAAAAAAGGGAGAGCAGAGTTTGGATAAGCCTGACAAAGTTATTCATCTGAGAAGGACAGCTGACAACATCAGCTTCAAAACAGACCTATGGCTGTCGACAGAACTTGGGGTGCAGTCTTGCGTGAAGGGGCTTCGCCATAGCATTTCATATAAATCCCATTCTACGGGGGGAGTAGAGCTGTCTTTGCTTTGTTCAGAAAGTTTTAAGTGCAGGCTTTGTAAAACAGACAGGGAAGGTGTTTCAATGACAAATATGAAGAGTGCTGGGCACAAGGCCAAGGTCAAGCTACTTTTATGAGGTAACCTTCAAATGAAGCACGACCGAGTCTGACTGTCAGCGCCATGTCAGACAACATCACGTTGACTTTGAAGACATGCCCGAGCTTGTTCAATCAACTAATTGCAACCTCAAATAAATAACATAGCTGCTTCAAGAAAAAAATTGTTCCAATTCAATTCGTCGTCCATTTAAGAGTCAAATGTGCAAGCCAACAGGATAAGCGCTGTTTTCAGGATAAGCAATTCTGTTTTCTTACCTGCCATCACACCTCCAGTTAAGTTCATTTAAAACGCGCATGCCTGCTTGTGGCCCATTCCTTATTCAAACGGTACGTTTCGTTGCCATAAAAATCTGCTGTAAAAATAAATACGTTACCAAAAGTTGCTTGTGATCAACCACAAGTGGGGGCGGCGGAGGCGGGGATGCCGCTTTGGCCTCATCCTCCGTCCTCACAGCCGATGCTTTCAGCTGCTCCGACAGGCTCCTCTTGCATTTCTTTGCCTTGGCATCCCCTGTTAATGACATCAAAGCTTTCTTGATGGGAACCAACAGCGGGTAATAATCACACCTACCCACATCAAAACTCTGCAGTTGAAAGGAAGCTTTTACTATAGCAAATGATGGTCCACTATTGAGCAATAGGGACCATCTTCTCAAATAAGCCCAAATAGGCTTTGGATCAAGGGATGTGTGGACTTCAAAGGGGGCCAACACCAACACCGTGTGATGGCATAAACACCCTGTTTGACTCTTGGCATGGTTTTAGGCTGAATTTGCACTGTAGATCCAAGTGCACAATTACCATTTAATGCCTATACGGCAAACCCTCAACAAAGCAATGATTATAATTGCATTTATGAACACATGAAACCAAAATATCATTTCAAAGTCATTTTAGGTTACCTTTATAGATAATTCGACAGTGGGGAAAAAAATGCACCATTAGTGCATGGTGAATTATCCAATCTGTGTCTTTTGGCTGCACTCGCATTGGCAGATGCCCGACAGCTTTAGGCTTTTTAACTTAATTGGAATAGGCCTGATTCCCATCTGAAGATATCTGATTCCATGCCTTTTTTTTTCTATTGACGAGGAAGTATATTCCAATTTGCACCACTTGAGACTGGAAAAAAAAAAAGTTATTGTATCACTTGAACCAAACGCAGTGTAAATCCAGCCTTAATGAGGCAACGTGTCTCCTCCAATGCACGTTGTTGGGAATTGTGGCCCGAGTTTTTGGAGGAGTTCTCTATCTGAATTTGTACCTTCTTTGTCCTGATCTTCCTCCACAATTTTCCCAGAATGCTCTTGATTCGATTCCCCCTCATCAATGCTGCTGTGCTGCTCCTCCGACGCTATTTCGGCCGCCGTGTTCTGAGGCATCCTTTCCTCACCGGCTTTGCTGTTTTTCTCCAGGCACTGATCCAGACTATCCATCGACTCGTTCCCATTCACTTGTGCTATGTGGAGAGACTCCGTATGTTGAGCGTCAGAACAATCAGATTTTTCAATTGGAGGCTTTGCATCGGTTTGGCTGTCACCGTCTGTTTGGGGATGGGAATCATTGCCAAGGCAATGCAGCCGAGTTTGTTCTTCCAACTCCTTTCCGGCCTCGGTGGAGCCAACCGGGGGCTCGTTGGAGCTCTCTTCCTCCATGGAGGAGACATGAGGGAGGTGGCCATTGGTCCGGGGTCCCGGGGTGTCGCATGAGGACTCCTCGTCCAATGTCAGGCAAGAGTCGCTGGGCCCCGCCGCTTCCATTTCAGTCTCTGTGTGTTCCTCCACTTTGTGTTCATCCGCACCCTTCTTGTGGTGCTTATGCTTGCGGATGATGCCCCGCACCCAAGATGGCCGTCGGCGGAGCTTCTTCTTGATATGATCTGAGACAAAATGAGTAAAAACAAAAAACTATTAGAAGTGCTCTTAAAGGAGATGTATTGTGGAATTTGTTTTTTGTCAAATTAGAAAACAGTTTCCATGAATCTGAATAAAATGTCTTGAGCATGTTATCATCTAAATACCACAACGGTGGAGAATAATACTGTGGATCCCAACATACTATCGGTATGTTGCCCTGTATGTGTGCATTAGACTGGTTTATGCATGTTTCCTAAATACAAGGTATAGTGGTGTCCTCTTTTCACTTTTCGATATGTGGCCCTCGGTGGAAAAATGTAGGAAATCCCTGCTTTGCAAGACTTTCTTTTTGTTGGTTTACCTCACATCAACTTGTTTTCTGCTCCTGTCTTGATAAAATAATAAGCCACTGCTCATCCTGTTGATCTACTATGAGGCCAACACAAAGTATCACTGTTGTTATCTTAGCGGCCAAAGGTGGAGCTAAGGGTTTGCGCCAACGCCAGGGGCCATAAAACAGCAAAGGCATGGATTGTTTTTCACTTGTGGGGCAACACTTACTCACCAAGCCACCAAATTACACGTCTCATTTACTGTACAATTCTGTGTAGGTGGTGACTGCTGTGGACAAAAATACACAGCCGCAAACAAGTTGTGCACTTTTCCAAACGTTCAGTATGCGCTGTTAAGAGAAGCAAACACTTGAGCTCAAATTTTATTTTTGTCATGATAGTGACTTTGCATTTTCGCCTGTGCAGAGAAACTCTGGGGGGTAGTATTACGTAAATTAGCTGCATCTCCATCCGGGCAAAATTCGAAATGGCATCCTAATAAAACAAGACATGAGAGGCAGCAAAAGCATGTCACACAAATTATGCTAAAAGCGAAAATAAATACCTCGGACAATAGAATCGATCAACAGCTTGCTGCACCTTTGATACCACGAACACAATGAGAGGAAAAAGGCCATCAGTTTCAGTGTTTACCCCTCTGAACAACTAAACTCAACAAAGAACATCCGATTGTTAATTTCAAAGGAAGTGCATTTTCTCATTACTAGGGTAAGCTAAAGGGCAGAATTTACATATACATCATCGTGAGGACGCTACACTGACAAACACTGATTGCATTTTAACGGGAACTGCCAAGACACCGGCAAGTTGGAAAGGCGGACGAGAGCTACATGACGGCACGCTGGGCATCAGTGAGGGCAGAAGACGGCGCTCTGAGGTTTGAGAAGGAAATAAGAAATAAGGGGGGGAAAAGTGAAGGCAGCTCTGAGGGAAAATGTTAAGATGGCTGCCTTCACTTGACACATTGATCACAGGTCAGGCCAAGGCAAGGAGAGAATGTGATTGTATTCTCAGGAGATAACAGGGTTAACTGGAAACAACCCTTTTGAGTTTGGTGGAGAAAGGATCTCAGGTAAAAATAACATGAAGCAAGTGACTGGTACTGAATAACATTGGTCAAAAACATGCCAACTATCTAATTTCGTGTTTGAATGTCCCGTGAAGTGGCCAAAATGACCCTTGATTAACCATTTGAAAAGAAAACTGTTTTAGGACAAGGCTTCTTGAAACTTTTTGTATAAGACTTCTCAGCTAAACAAGTGATTTATTTGAGTTGTGTGGTTTATGCCAGGTCGGCAAATATTTCAGCCGATTTCGGACACTTCGCGTCGTACGGCAGGCTTAAAACCAATTACTTTTTTTTTTTTTTGCACTGATATGCTAAATAGACTGCGGTGGACTCACTCTATCAAGTCCAAGCTATTATCAATCTGTCAAAGGCCAGTGGAACAGCATAAATCAGACAAAAGATCCTTTGTATAATTAATAATATATGCCCCATTGTGATTCTCGATGGACACTAAATGGTCAGGGATGCATTAGCCTGTTAAACAGTGCAGCGCATTCCCGGCTTTTGTTTGGATTACAAGAAATCCAAAATGGAAAATGGCATTTGTTTGGGTATTTTTTTTTTCATATTTATCGTTAAGGCTCGGTCAGGTCCAACCCCGATGGAGTTTGCATACACAGAAATAAAATTAGCTGCTGTTAACAGAACCTGCATTTTCCCTTCCATGCTGCCCAGATGTCTTATTTACACAAAGAGAAAGAATACCCCCACGGGAGGGTGGCTTGCGAGGGCTTAGCTATCACCATCAAAGATGTGTAGTAAGCACCCAGGGGATGGAAAAGGTGAGACGGAGTAGCAGCAAGTGACTCGTCATAGGCAGCTCCTAAATGATGCATGAAAATTGTCAGAGCATGAACAGCCAAGCACAGAGGGGGAGGGTAAAGGCAGAGAAGTTGGTCTTCGTTCCAAAGCTCTTTTGTAGTCGTAATTAAAGCCATCGTTACATTTGCTGGGTTGTGCCAAATGTGACGTTGGTGTGCGCCAGTTAAAGTGAACACTGAACATGGGCAGATGAAATTTCATACCAGGATCCA
The DNA here is from genome assembly GCF_001891065.2 of Hippocampus comes. Taxonomy (NCBI): domain Eukaryota; kingdom Metazoa; phylum Chordata; class Actinopteri; order Syngnathiformes; family Syngnathidae; genus Hippocampus; species Hippocampus comes. Next base: position 390,873 of record NW_017806233.1, read on the forward strand.
AAGTGCAATTCGCAGCAATTATTAAGTCGATAAATCATTGCGGTGCCGCCAACATGAACACAGCTCGGGGAAAAAAGCCTTTGGGTGCAATTATGTATTGGTTGTCTCTGACTGACTGATTTCTTTACTTAATTATTTCATCGAATGATTGCTTCAGTGATTTGGAACATCGTAGATGATGCAGAGGCTGAAGGGAATCAAGAGCGTCACGAGTAGAAGTTGCATTAAACATTACTGCCTGAAGGGGTGGAATTTTTTATTTTGAGCCATCAACTTCTCCCATTGTCCAAAAACGAAATCTAACATTTTTCCACAATCAAGCATGCTTCGTAGCAGGTTGTTTCAAGACTAAATTGCCTACAGGTATGTTTGTCCAAATGTGCCCAGACATTGACTAGCAACCAGTACATAGAATCTCAAAAATGAAGACACTAAACAGCACTACACAAAGGTGGGAACATCAGCAACAGACGTAGAATTGCTGAACATGTGTAACTTCCGAACATGCTTTTTGTAGAGATCAAGACTTCGCCTTCGATACGACACGACACCTCTTCAAACTTGAGACGGGGTTACTATAAATGCCCACTGACAGGAGTGGGTCAACAAATCATGTCTAATTCTCAACGGGTAAAAGATCAGAGACTCTCCACTTGACACTTAGGACACTGGCGGTCCAAAATTTTTTCGATGACCTAAAGTTTCTTGGTTCAGAAAGACCACAAAACCACCTCTGCCTCAAGTTGATCCAGGAAAAACTCTCGTATTGGTAGCGTCGTACAATTTAAAAATTCTGCACAACCGCCGGCAACAGCACAACCTGGGAAATCAGCCAATCTGCTCGCATGATTCCCGATTCACTCCGACACACCTCCAAACCTGAACAGATGCCCTCTTGTTTACATAGCATACAGCGTGGTTTTCAACGCAATCGTGTGTTTCCATGGCAATCAAACAACATTTTCCCTTCGCTCCCGAGAGGGCTCCACTCTGTAATTCTCCATGAATTCACATTTAGGACACGGGGGCGAACACTGGCGTGCATTCATGCCGGGGGAATAAATTATACTGTAGCATTTTGGGGTCAAGGGAAAACAAATGCTTGGGGCTGTTTTTTGGGGGGTGTTTGACTAGTGTAATTTAATTATCATATAAAGCTGCGGCGCATATTTGAATTGAGATTCCCAACAGTAGGAAAATGCTTCTTAGGTACCTCTGCAGAACGCCAAACCAAACTCGACCTAATTTATGAAAAAAACGGCCTACGTAGTCACAACTGTGCCAAGAATGAACCCTAAAACCCACCAGAGAAATGACAAAAATTATAATGTCGAGAGTAGAGTTGTCGGAAAAGAGAGCTACTAAAGCTGTGACAGTGACTCATGGACTGCAGGGTCATAAAACGCCAAGACGGCCATTTGTCAAGTGAGGTGACATGTTGCGTCGACACTTAATGAAACGTCCCGATCAATAAATGATACCATCCCTGGCTGGTGGAAATGAAGGCGATCAGTCAATTTGCTCAACTGTTCTCCCGCTGCCGCCGACCGGCGGTTTGTTTGGTTTTACTTTCGCTCCATCTCTCGGTTAATGGCATCTCACATGATAGCATCGATGCCGGCGGCGAAGCTGCGGACGGCTGTGCAATTTCATTGCATAAGAACACCAAGGCGGGACTTAACAGAACTTGGCAGAGTCCGGATCTGCCTCGGGGGCATTGGGCCGAGCTTTCTGCCCTTTCCTCTGTTCGGTTAACAGTAGGTGTTTAGCCGCTACCTGTGGTGCATCCCACCATCATGCAACAGTAGCAGCAGACACTATTTAATAAATGTCAACCTGTCCTGAATGACTGTGGGGTGATAAAAGGTATTTTTTTTCCCCCTAAGTCATGAATTTTGTATCTGTTCTCAGCAGTCCTTTCTCTGCACTTTAATTATACTTCCCTTTTTTGTACTGAGGCTTTGTAATATTTGGACCAAATGGGAACTAACCACACAACCCGAGCCGACTGCTATTCACAAATTCAATTTTTTTTTCTTCCACAGGCACAAGCACGCGCTCGCAAAACGGATCTCAGTCTTCAAGAGTTTTATTACTACGGTGGCAACATAACCTGATTTTGTTTGCAAGTCGAAATGCATCATAATCACAAAAGAAAGCTGACTTTTGAACAATTAATTGTTACTGTCAGTCAACATTGTCTTGCAAAAAAGAGGTTTGTTCCTTTCATACAGGGCATACATTTCCTTCATTTCATCACAAATTTGCTTGCTTAATCACAACTGTGATTTCTTCAGCAAGCAGTATGTCGTTCAAAAAGGAAAGATTTGCCTCGACTAGAGATACAACAAAAGACCGAATTAGCGTGATGAGGTTACAAAACAAACAAAAAAAGGTTTGTGTGCATTTGAAACATTTTAAGGCTTTCACATGAATTCGTCATGTTGGTACAAAAAGAGCACGGGGTCATTAATGACAGGCGTACCATGGTTTGATGAATAACAATGAACTGCACGAGGAGCCAGACACTGGAAAAAAGCTAATGAATTGCCGAGCTGCCCTTGACTATAACGACATGTCTTAATGAGTCGTTAGCTGCAAAGCAAGGCAGTTATATGCGAGATGAAAATGCTCCTCGGCGCGGCATTTAATGGCAGTGTCCGCGATTAGTGTGGATAAGTGAGGTTCTCCCAGTAATTTGAAGTAATTAAAAACAGTCGGTGCGCATTTTAAATCCTCACAGAAGGGTGGGGGGTTAATGCAAGTCATGTAGCATCGCTTTATGGGTGGTGCGCCAAGTCAGCTAGTATGGTCAAATAACTAATATATGGTCGATTTTATTGTTTATCCTATTGTTATGGGTGAGAAAACGTGCAGTGTGAATTAAATTTCAGCTTTAAACACACTCAAACCATGGGACCGCAACCCTAATAGAAATCTAAAATGTTCACAGCACACATATTTGCATAATTGCAACAAAAGAGCAGTAAAAACATGTGAATCTCTGGAAAACAAGGCTCGTCATGAGTCGAAAGCTTTGTTAGCACAAAGTGATAACGTCCACATTTTTCCTACATGTTCTTCCGGAACATCCCACTTTACAGTCAACCATCTTTGGGTAGCAGTGCAAGTATGGCACGCTATACTGGGACCGATCTCTGCCACAAAGAGCAAAAAATAAATAAATCGCGAGTTGCAGTCATGAGTACAGTGATTTAAATACAAAAACCTCCACTTTTCCTATTAGCGGTGTTGGGTGTCCTAAATTAGATCTGAAAAGCACAGAACACAAGTGAACTAATCACGTGTTACCGCATTATGTTTGTGCAAGTGTTTCTGTCAATTATAATTCAACAGAACCAGGCTCCATTACTCTGCTGGTCGCATCGCAACAGCTGATTTTTACTCAAAGGCACTAATCAAAATATGTCAGAGGAAAATCAAAACGACTCAAAATATTGAACTCCATCCGCAAACGTGTTCAGAATGGAAGTGAGTTGCCTGTGTAACATTGATCAGCCAATTCTGGTGCAAAATAGCTTATTATTACATTATTATGTACATCAAATAAATACAGTATTGACATGCATGGTCAATTAAGGAGTTTTGGAGTAACCAGCAAACACTAAATGGATGCACACAGGGTCGAAACACGGGTGATGTATGGAATGTGAAAAGACCCACCAAACAAAGCACTAAACAGCAATGTTATGTGCGCTCTAATACAATAAAAAGAAATGAATTTATATTCATTTGGTTTGGCACTGCAGTCATCCAAGAGGCATTTGTGCTCACCAAATGGCAGCTATGCTTGGTGATTCTCCCCTGAAGTGCCAGCTTGCCTTTGAAAAGACTTTTTTTTTTTCACTAAGAAAATCCTATTCTAATATCGGACGATCACGTTGCAATCGCAACTGAAGACGGCTTCTTTGTGGCTTGCTGTTCGTGTTCTAATTTTAGCCCCCCAAGGAAGAAAAAGGGTCCCATTTGTCACCTGATGTCGGGAGAAGGCGACGTTAATAATGGAAACAAGCTGCCAAAATGAGTTTCCTGCGTACACTGATTTGAGTTAGCCTGCAGCGACGAGGAGCTAACTGCCCGAGGGAGTTGGTGGGGTGACTGTCAAGCCACCTCGCACAACTGGTGACAGCTACAATTAAAAGACATGCAGTACATTATAAATGAGTGAGGCCATCATTGAGATGGAGTAACTCCATTAAAACTTCTTGGGGTCCACGAGAGAGAAATCATTTGATAGACTCAAAAGTTCTACCTGAACAAAAATGTGGTTTTCAAAATGGCAGACTTCCTGTTATACCTTATTCAGATGTGAATACGGTATTGGGGGCTGAATTTTCTTACTTCTTAAATCAACTTAGTAGAGCTTTGTCTTTTATAGATTGTCATCAAACTTCATTATACAAATTTGATCGAAATCTCGAGGACCTCATCTTTGCGGGACCCCAGGTGATGAGACAAACGTGTCTGCTCAAGCATGGCTTCATGAGACTAATGTGAATCTGGCTTTGGAGGCTCAATTTTCCCAAACAGTACGGCAGGCGCTACTGAGTCAACATTCAGAGGAGCATGTCCACAATCGCAAACAAACTTCATCAGGCTGAACACCTGCAAAATTTTGGTTTGTATTTTGGGTTTTTGTTTTCCTCTGAAAGAATCGTGTCGCATGGATGCATGTACGATTGTCGTGACCACCATAAATCCTGCACAAATTGCTGGGTTGAATTGAAAAATAATCTCTTAAAGCCTCTTGGTCTGTCTATTGGAGATTGAAGGTCATCTAAGCACACAAACTCACTACAAGGTTGAACTTGTTGCTTTGGTCAAGTATACCATTTCCTTGTATGTCATGGAAAATACAAAGACTAGGGTTAACATGTATATATATATGTGTGTGTGTGTGTGTGTGTGTGTGTGTGTGTATATTATATATACATACACATACAGTATTTTTTTAAATGAAAATACAAATCCAAACAGTGACATTATCTTTAACATTGCTTTGTATTCTGTAAAAAAAAAAAAAAAAAGAAAAGATGTCCCCCTACTAAGCCATTTCCTGGAGGCCTGCTGTCCTTTTTGTCCTTAAAAGAAATCAAATCGAGGCCCATCCTTTCATGCAGTAACTACTCTGGCCTAATATAAAAGGAAGTGTGGGGTGTTTATTATGACTTTAAATATCCCATCAAGGCCTGGCGATGGATTGACATTGGCAACGGGGAGGGGAGAAGCCCGTTTAATGTGATGTAAGATGCGCAGCGGGGAGGGTGGTGAGTCGCAGCGGTATTCCAGCCACTAGAGAGCAAGCCTTGGTGGCTGTTGCCTTGGGCAGGCTATTGACTGATGCAGAGGACACATTATGCAGAGACGGCATTATTATTCTCTTTTGCAAACACTGTCAATGCTTGTGTAAGGAATGGTTCTCGTCAACCTTCCATGATGGTAATTAAAAAAAAGACAGTCACATCTCAACTCATGAAACCTATCTCATGTGGCAATAGTGACAGGGACTAAAGGGGGCGATGTGAGCAAGCAAACAATCCAGACCAAATAAGGAAAGCGAGAGCGGCATTTCATTATAAATGAAAGGATGGCACTTGCAATGAACTTGATCCTTGTGGTGATGCACCATACATGAACCCTGAGCTGGGGCCTCGCTAATGGTCCTGGAGGGCAGGGAGGATGGGGAGGGCGTTTCAACACTTGTGAGTGAGCTAGTGGCCAGCAGTAGTGGGAGGACCGCAAACATATTCCGTCCATTCAAGGTCATCCCACTCATCTATCCATAGCAACCAGGTTTGTCCAGCTACCACGAGTGTTTAACACACCCGCTCCGCAAATATATACTTAGCTTTCAAAAAAGTGTTTGTGTAAATATTGAGTAGCCCTCATCATCCCTGCTCTCGCCGCTTGTTACATTGGAATGGCACAGGCTTGGCGAAATGGGAGCAATTGATCAAAAAAAAAAAAAAAAAAAAAGATTAAAAAAGGGAAAAAAAACAAAAACAAAAAAAACCCCATCGCATGTCAGATGCCAAGACTTTTTTTTTTTTTTTAAGTAGACAGATATGTCTACCAAATTCGCACTGCTGGGGCTCGGCGCTATCACTGAAATGTATATCACAATATAAATATCTCATAGCAGTCAATATTGATTATAATGTAATTGTTTTATCTATTTAAACATTGAAATGTAATTTGCAAAGTTGCTCCTCCACCAGTGTATTGTAAATGCCTGTTTACATTAGATGCTACCCCAAAGCAGTATCATTGAGAGTTACTGCATTCAATGTTCATACAATTCGAGTGTAGTGAACTAATACTCTCTTGCGGTGCATGCATAAGCATTGACCAACCGTCATAGGAATACGTGTTTCTTAGTCCCGTAGAACTGCCTTTAGCGGGGGAATTTTCAAACTCAATTAATAGCGCTGACAAAATCTCAAAGCATGGGGAAATAAAGTGAGACTCTTAATTTCACGAACATTGCTAAATTTTACCTGCTGCCCTTTTAAACCCGTCATGTCATTAGGCACAATCACTGATCAATTAGCCTAATAGCTGCCCCACTGAGGAGTTCCAGGTGAGAACAGGATGCCGATGTCACAAATTAATCACTCGACTTAGCCTAATTAATTGACGCTTCCAACAGACGGTTTTAGTAATGAGTCGCAACAAGCTTCTGAATTAACTTTGTCATATGATACTGACTGTCCATGTAAGACTCGGCAATATTGTGTCATTTTCTTGTACGTCCATCCCATCATTAACAAAAATAAATATTGAGTGCGACTGCACCTGGCTTGAGTTACAGGAGCAGAGAGAGTAGTTAGTCAACAGGGGCTCAGTAGGGGTGCTGCTGATGGAAAGCAAGCACCACCCTGTGTTGGGTCGAGGGACTACTGATGAAACGTGGCATTCTGTCATTCCATCGGCTACTTTAAGAGGCTTGCAAGCATTTTGCGATGATACATGGGAGCGATTGATGTGACATCCCCATTAGTTTGCCTCACACCTGCCGTTTGCCACAGGTGGTCATGTAATGGCCTTGCGGTGCAGTCATGTTCCGAGTGGTTAAGAGAGGGGAGGACCCCCGCTAATGAGGCTGCTCGCTTCCGTCGACTCCCCACAGTGTGTTGTGTTGTGTGTGTCATATAGATCTGGTGTACTGTAATAATGTGACGCTGCTGTTAAGACACACACACAAGGAAGGACATTTTTCCCCACATTTGCGATAGCTGAATAAAATTTTTAACGGTTCGGAAAAAAAAATGTCAGCGAAGAATGAGAATCATGTATATAGTTGTGCTTTTTAATTTTGTTGGTATTTCATTTTTTTTTTTTTGCTTCAAATAATTTTTGGTGATGATTTATTGCATTGTGTTTGCATGGCTTTATTGATGTTTAAATGTACAGCAGATAACTTGTCCATACGGATGCATGAAAAAATGGTTTTAAAAATCAGATCTGCAATTTCACTTACCTTTGCGTCACTCATTCAAGTTCCAACAATCATCGCCGCTCTTATTTTGACACTTGACATTGGGCAGACCATCAAAATTATTTCTGAGTGTATTTTCTTGTGGTACTCACTGGGGGTGCATGGTTTATTCTCAGTGGCCTCGCCCTGAGTGTTGGCCTTGCTCTGGTGTTCTGTGGCAAGGAGACTCCTCAAGGTTCCGGGAGCACTCGGAGGAGTTGCTGCTGCTCTTGATGGTGATGCTGTTGTTGATGCCGATACTGCTACCACTGGTGGTGGTGGTGCTGCTGCAGGCTGAGCTGGCGTCTGCTGGTCTGCAGATCACAACAGAAGATTAGGTTAGGAAGTACGCTAAAGGCATATATTGGTCTTTAATGCAGAGGAGTGGCATTACATTAGTATCAATCACTAGAGGAAAATGGGAAGAAGAGACTTTAACCAAACTGACCTCGAAATGGCAGCTTCGAATCAAAATGGCAGAAATCCTGTGCATCTCCTGTCACAGGTTCATGAGGCTTTTTCGTGCGTCCTGTCTTGATAAACAAGTCCACCAAATTCTGTGTCGCTAGAGGACTTACTTATTGTTTCTTATTTAGTTTTGTGCAAATGCGTGAGGATTACAGCAGTCATATTTTAATCTCCACAATTTTCGGGAATTCATTTATCGAACTCAATTTACGGTAGTCTCATTTTAACTCATGCAGCTGTTTGTTTTTAGCCCACACATCTTTTCAGATGTTAACAGTACCGTTCCTTAAAACGGTGGAATATTTGGGGGATTTTTGGGAGCAATATTGTCAATGCTGCAAGTTTTTTTCTTTTTCCTCTCTTTTTTTTTTTTTACCAATGGTCTGCTTTTTGAATTGCCCCCAGAACAGCAGCGTCAAGGTTAACATCCAAACCTCGTGGTATCTAATGAGCGTCAACCTGGGACTTCGAATTCACGCTGACAGCGTGAGTGTGACATGACATTAAAAACTGAGGTGGAGTCAGTCCACTGAAGCCTTCTGAATCACATTTTCACTTCTTAATTTGATCACCTCTCATTCACTTTCATAAGTAAGACAAGTCCCCAGACATGCCGCCAGGAGTTTGCTATAGCTTGAGTGTCATGGAGACGGTCGACTAATTGATAGCTTTATAAGAAGAACTTGACTAAATGATAAAATATTTAACAGCGCTACATTCCTTTACTTCAGAGGCTGATCTCTGGCTCGTGCAACATTCATGGCGCATCATGTGCTGTTAAGTTCACAAAAAGGGTAGAATCAAACAAGTACAGACCTACGGTCAGATGCGCTAGTAGTCAATAAAACGTCAAGGGTATGTGCTTGCAATTGCACAATATAGAGGTCCATTTAAGGAAAACCTCTGAAGGCCAAGGTCGAGAATATCAAGGCTGTATATACAATGCTCACTGGGCTCTGCAGCCTCCCAGTTCAGGAACTTGCTCCCATCGCAATGACCCCAAGAGTTACTGATTAAAATAAGGCTAATGTACTTGCATGAAAGATGTACAGGTTAAAAAATAAGACGATCGTAAATGGTGCGGACCAACTATATTTACTAGGTGCACACCTGTGTAATAAAGAGTCAACAAAGAAGAAAAAGGCAGAGGTCCTAGTGTTGACGCTCACTTGCACATCCTGAAGACGTTTTAAAAGTTTAAACATATTCACTTTGTGACTAACATATAGACACAATTTGAAGCGCGCGCCACGTGTTATATCTCGCTTTACTTTAAGCGAGCCAGCTCATCAGCCAATTCCTACAGGGGCGATCGTCCACAGGAATATTTGCATACGATTACACGCCTCATCGCTATAATATTTGACGGTATCCATAAAAGACTTCTTCGCATGTATCATTTAACATCTATTTGATCACGCCTACTCCGAACCAAATCTGCTGTCCAAGCAGAAATTCAGTGGCGGCCTTGCAGCCATGTGCACCGGAAGAACTAGCTTGGCACATCTATCTTCTGGAAGAACGTGAGCACTCTGACTACTTTCTGGGTGCGCTGTATGTCAAGACGGCCCAGGGATTCAATAACATTCAATAACAGAAAAAGTAAAAACTTCAAGTTTCTCACCCTTCTTCCTACGTGCCTCTTTGATGTCCTCGCACATGCGATCAAACTCCGGGTCGAGCTCAGAGGCAAAGATGGCATGCGCCGTGTCCTTGAGGCTGCACGCTCGGTGCCTGATCACCTTGTCTGGGGAAACAGCGAAAAACATGCGTCTTCACATTTTGTGCACTAATCCAATTGATGAAGCCATGAAATGTTAGGAAAGGCCATAAATCCATTGCAGTCCCACATTAATCATATGAAATAAATCCAAGGAAGTTTAAAAAAAGTACTTTGTATCTTTATTTCTTGCTTCATTTCAATGGACACTGTGTTGCTCCTTCCAGAGTGGGAGTAGAATACATATATACATAACACAAGTTTGGTTTGGATGCTTCTTCGTTGGTTCAACTGCTTCTGCATGTTTGGAAGCGGCTGCATGCTGCCTCCATCACGCACAATGTCACGGTCAGGATTTGCTTTCTGATTTTTTTTTCATTCAAACATTTAATCTATGGTATTTTCTATCGAGCACGTGTCTTTACTGATAAATCTTGAAAGTGAATTATTCCCCAGCCCTAGTATAAGTAAATTTGGTAATGAAACACTATGGAAACGAAAACGCAGTAATATTAAGTCACGAATATGCAGGGGGAACTCTATGTACTTCGATGACACCATTAACTCCTTTTGTATTTAACACTGACCTTTAGCTACATCACGTGCCATCTTAACGAGCATCAGAACATGTACAAAAAGAGCATATGTAAATTTGTCAATAGTGAACCGCGAACATGTGGGAATTTAATGTGTCTGAGGAAAAAACACAATTATTTGACTTTCTGTTTTTGGGGCTAAAAAAGTAACGTGTTCTCCAGCACACCATGTCTCTGTGATGTCCCCGGGCATCATTAATCCCCCATTTTGTGTGACTGAAGGGGCGTGCTGAAGAGTGAGACTAAAAGCGTATCCACTGTAAACAGGCTGCCTCTCATTACAGGCAGGGGAAGGTAGGGAGCGGCGGCGGAGGGGTCGCAATCTGCCAGCATTTGTCTAATTGGACGACGGCTGCGTAATGGTTATGGAGGGTGTGTGTGTGTGTGTGTGTGTGTGTGTGTGTGTGTGTGTGTGTGTGTGTGTGTGTGTGTGTGTGTGCGTGTGAGACAACGCATGTGTGTGCAAGCATGTGTATGCGCACATCACCAAAAAAATAAATAAAATGAAAGAAAAAAAAAAAGGCCTTTCAGAGGCTTCTAATGACAGCTGGCCTGCTGGGACCGCATCTGCTTCAAGTCTCTTTCTATGACTACTTACCAGCATTTCTACTTTGCTTGATAGTGAAAACGCTTCTTCATGTTGATTTGTTTGTGACATATTCTACTTCAATTGGGCAATCCCCATAAAAATTATGAAGAACCTTGAGCTCAAACATCTCTGCTCCTTAATCGTGGATATGTTCAAAAATAAGATTATTTATGAGCTGATCATTTGAATCCTGGACGGTGGAGAGGGGGAGACATCTAAACATTGTAGATAGGTGCTCTCCAGGACCAGAGTTGGTGACCACTGCTTCACAAGATGTATTCAGAAATTAAAGGGAGGAGAGTGCACGCTGCCTTTTCAAACACACCCTCTCAGAGGTTGGGGCATCAGAGTGTATTTCTGAACTCAGCCCATGTTGACGGCGGCAGGCAAGTTCTGGTTGGACGAAACTTCGGCTTATAATCACTGAAAAGTTCTTATTTTGTAGCTTAAAATGGCTTACCCTACGCTACCTTTATGGGATAAACGAAGGACTACTGCACAACTATACCCACTATGGTTTAAAAAAACAATACTTGCTGCACCCACAAGAGTAGGAAAGTATATCAGTCAGCCAAGCATAGTTGTTGGAGGTACACATATGAGCGTCATTTTTTTCATTTTGACAAAGGGGAAACAGGCCATCAATGAGCTGACAACTTCTCATTAAAACTGGAGGCTTCATTGTGCCACGACTAGGCCATAGTTCACAGGATAAAGGCTTGGTTCATCGTCTTTGTGTGTGACGGCACAATATAATTTATTCATTTAGCCTGGCAGAAAAATGCTTCCCATTAAGCATTGCGGGAGAAGCGAGAATTAAAATAGTTACTTGGGCTGTACGCTGCATTCAATTCATATTCTGTTCCGCGACTGTCACTAATGTTCTCTCTCAGCCTGCGTGGACATTTTTCACCAGCGTACACAAAATACAGATGAATGTGTTAGCAAACAACAGGCCTCTTTCAATGTCTGTGCACACATTTGTCTTCTGTGATGTTCCGTGCGCTCAAGACGAAAAGAAAGGGGGGGAATCAATTCGAGCTGTGAGACAAGAGACAAGATTAAATTTTCATGCATATGCAAGCCTTCCACATTTTGTACATGGGAAGCGGGGAAGTGACTTTTTTCATTGGAATTTCCGACATGAACAAAAAGGCGCTAGGAGCTTTTGTAATTAGCGTGCCTGTAGGCTCACTTAATAAATCATTAGATTTTTTTTAAATCCTTTTTTTGGTTTAATCGTTTAATCACTAATGGAGAGCAACATAACTTCAAAAAGAACCCATCGGACTGATTAAGGGAAGCCGCATGTGTTTCACAGTTGTCAATAACCAATCTAGCACCTTTTTTTTAACTGATTCAACGGTACTATTAAAAAGATTTTGTAACATGTATGCAAGTATGTACTTTGTCTTACCGCCAGGATCCTTGTCAGGATTATACTCTAGCGCATTGCTGCAGATAAGGTCGATGTCCACCAGAAAGTCTTTGGCCGTCAAGTACTGGTGCTTATCAATCTTGGTCATGACGGTCGATAGGTCCATGGGCTGTCCAATCACCTCCAAGTAGTCCGACACCTAACAGATGTGCAATTTAATTGTGAAAAAAAAAAACAGAATAAAAATCCTGAATTTTTGTTCCTCACCTCTTCAATATCGACGGGCTTACTGAAGATATTGAAGCGTTTGTCGGTAGCCAGCCGCTTGGTGACATCCCTGAGAAAGAGTCGGAGCTCCCGTAGCGTGTTTTCCTCCTGCTCAGCCAAGCGACGCTGCTCCTCAGCAGACAGTACTCTGGGGCCCGGGGCTTCAGCCACCGGCAGCACCTCTTCACAGTGCTCTACTAGGGACAAAAGGTTACAATGGAAAACATCTCTTTCGACAGTAAAGCTAGATTCAAAGACTGTTTTGAAAAGGAAAAATACATCACATATGGATGGTGTGTCATCTTCAGAGACTTTTCACTTGACTCAAATGAGGCAGGTGTAAGCAGTGCCCCACAGACCTTTGGCCTGCAGTGTAAACCAATCCTTAAAATTTGGAACTTGAGTGACTTAAGAGGCTTATTTTTTTGAGGAATTCCACGCCATAAATACTAAACCTTTAGCACGTTAGCTCGTTTGTGTTTTAATGTAGGCTGTTTAAAACTCATGTTTGGTAGTTCTATACTCAATGGGTGTCAAACTCAATCGCAGAGGGGACCAAAGCACAAAACACTTTAGATCGCAGGCTGAACGGGATAATCTGCATCGTTCGACACATACTGTTTGTAACATACATATAATATGTTCTCATGTCAGGTGACGAACCTTGTCCCACTACCTACATGTGGGTATTTTACATTCTCACAAATCAATGTTACATGCAAAGATTCACCACCTAATCTTAATCTTCCACTCAAAAGCTGTGCTTATGTTAAATCTAAAGCAATGCAGCATTGCCATCAGATCTGAAACCTACATTTTAGAGACAACCACAGAGGAGAGAGACCCTCCTCCACACTTACCCATTCAAAAAAGTACTGGACAAATACATAGGTTGGCGGCAGTTAACAGTTAGATTCTAGTAGACAAATAAAATAATGCATCAGATTTATATGGTGCTTTTTCTGGACAACCGGACACGCAAGCCGCTCACATTGGACACATGATTTATGCACTCATGCATTCACACCCTGGTGACAGTAAACTAGTTTCTGTAGCCAGAGCTTCCCTGGGGCAGGCTGACGGAAGTGTCGCAGTGTGCGCCTACGGCGCCTCCGAACACCATCAAACATTCACACCCAGCCATACACCAATGTGAGTGACACTGGAGGCAAGGTGGGTGAAGTGTCTTGCCCAAACACACGACAGTTAAAAATGTGAATTCATAGTTTTTTTTTTTTCTCATGAAGATGACTTCTTTTTTAATCATACAATTTCATTAGTATTTAATATTTTCATGTATTTAACATGCATACAGACACTTTTTTCCCCACCTCATGGTCGATTGACCAGATTCATCAATCAGTTATAAAACTCAAATATGGCCCGAGAGCACAGAGGTTCGCACACCCCTGCTCTGAATAAATGATGTTGAAGTATAGAGTGATTAAGCGAAGTAAGGAAAAGCCAATGTCCGCTGCCCAGGCTCCATTTGTAGGCAGATGAGACATGCTTAGGAAGCCCCAGCGGCTTCTCACCTCTCTTCCATCCATGACTCTAATTAGGGATAATAGCTGCGGCACTCGGAAGCCGCTTCCCTTCCTGCTGATTTTTTTTTTTTCCTGCTCCGAGTCGGACCCCCTAAGACTGGAGCAGCCTTGCATCAATGAGGTGGACGGGGGATCCCATATTACACTTAAATGAAAGAGCAGGGCAATGGCAAAGGACATGGGGGGGACGCCGCAGGGAGGTGGGAAGGTAATTTTAACCCAGGAAAGATTTACATTTGTGCGTATCTCCCTGACACGTAATACACCTCGCAGGCCAAATATTTAGCTGAAACGTATGCAAACAGAATATGAATGAAGCCTAAACATACATATTTGGCTCAATGTGTGCTTCTCTGCTTGGAGCTTCAGGTACATATTTTCAGTTTGAGGAGGCAAAGAAACACATGCAGACCAACACTGCCCTCTGGAGCCGATGTCCATAGCGTCTTAATTTCCTGTGGGTGTCAGGGGCCAGCGTTCAAATACTTTTGTCGACCTCCAGGGCTGCCAAAGCAGTGGTAAACTGAATTTTCAGGGAAAATATCCCTCTTTGCATAAAACTCCAGTTTGAACAACCTCTGATCCGCAAGCATTAGAAGGATGTCAGGAAGTTCTGGGCAACATGCCTGTACATCTAATAAATGTTTTTTGACAGCAAGAGATTGATTGCCATAGAATTTACTGTATATTAGGATGATTTCAAATGGGAATAATTGCTAATACAAATTGAACAACTGTACCAATATGTGTGTCCATGTACCTGTATTCCTGAGGCGTGGTGGAGCTCTGGCCGCTTGGACCAGCAGCAGGTCAGAGAAGAAGCTCCTCCGGTCTCCTTCGCCCGGAGGGTGCAGCGTGACCACCTCCCCGTAGGCCTTCTGGAACATACTCCTGACCTAATTAAAAAAAAAAAAAAAAAAAAAGTCACTCATTTTTAAAGACAACACAATTCAAACAGTTACATTACAATTGGTCGCTGCTGTGCTTGGGAGTTGAGGGCTGCACCCTCTGGAAAGCTTTTTTGCTGACAGAGCCGTTTCTTCCTCTTTCGTTTTCTCATCAATCCTTTCTCTTATCTCTTGACGCGTTTGAATGGCCTCTCTGTCTTTCTGGAATCTTTCCTCGGACGAGAGTGGGTAATCATTTTTAAAAACGGCAGAGAAATGGGGGTAAATTTGAGGGGAATGATGTAGCTCAGCAGAGGAAAGTGAGTGATGATGCTGACTATTGCTCATAGTGATAAAGTCTACAGGGTGCGGACGCGCGGAGGTGGTGAATAATACATGACTGTTGTAATTTAACACCTGTTCTACTGGCGTGACACCAGTGATATCTGGATTAATACAGAGCGTAAGAATCTGAAAGTCATCATGAGTAATGCTGGACTATTGTACTTTCAGAATGGCGGAGACTCAGCAAAGGAGGTTGCATTCCGTTTATAGAAAAAAAAAAATTGGATGGAGGGTCAGGGAGTGAGATACTTCTGAATTGGATTGGATTCCGCAAATGGAGTATGATAAAGACACAGTGGTAATCCTACAAAATGCTGTCTGATGGATTATCCGCAAAAATAAAGGAGGAGGAGATAATCTTCTGCACGGTTCGCATTGGGATCCGACAAAATTGTGGAATCAGCGTCGTAATGTAAAATCGGCTCTGACTGTGGCTATCACAGACATCCCACAAAATGGCCGCATCAGAGTTTTAACAGAAGAGCGGGTGCATGTCCGACCGTGCCTTTCATGCAACCCAAGGGTCAACTAGACTCACTTCATAACAAGCAGCACGTTGGCAAATAGTGAACAATTCTTCTTCTTCGTCCACTGCCTTAATGGCAACCGAATGCATGTTGCTGTGCTGTCACCCTATAATCCACAGATTGGACACAAAACAGTGCAGCAACACATCTAGACAGACAATAAAACAGCACTCACCGTGAAAGTACGCTTATGCTCTAAGAATTACAAATATTTGATGAGCTGGAGCCTTCTCGATGAAAAGTATATTCTTCAGTTTGTTTTATATTGCCTCCAGGTGGCAAAGGCCCACATACTAAAAACACCAGCACAATGACCATTCAATTGACGCAGTGACAAAAACGTTTCAATTAAAATCTGTCATACCTTTTTTTCATAATGTGCGATACTATGAAGTGCTATTTTTCCTTATGAAAGGCCGGAACGGATTGTTAGCATTTCATTTGATTACAAATACAAGAGTTTTGCGTTACGAGGGTCGTCACAACAATTTAAAGGCATCTCAAGGAAGGCACCACTGTAGTATACAACTTGAAAGAATAAAAATTGTGTCAAGGGTTCACATCACTCAATGATTGTAGAATCCCCTTCCACACAGGTGTCATCTCCTGATACTTCCAAGTCGACCTGGCACGATCTATTCCCAAATATGCATTGACACGCCTCTCAAGAGAAATTCTGTGCAATTCATTGTTGTCTGGTAAATCTTGCCAGGTTCTCACCTCTTCAGAAAGCTGCGAGTACAATGTCTCCGCGGTGGCGAGGACAAGGACGGGGCAGAAGGAGGGCACATCCAGCAGCAGGGAGAGGAAGGTGCTCTTCAGCGTGTCGCTCACAGTCTCCCACCACTCTGAGATGTGCGGGACAAACACCACGCTGGGGACGCTGCGGCAGGCCTCGCGGAAAACCTGAAAAGTTAGGTGAAATAAATATGGATTTAACATGGAATTTTCTTGCTCGGGCGTGCGTTACCTGAGCACAGGATTCCTCTGGCGTCTTGGCGGTGGTGGAGTATAGGGTGGGCAAGTCCAGGCGGTGCACTGGCAGCTTGTCCAGGTGGTGCAGCAAGGCAGGGGCCAGGTGGGAACTCTGACCCGAGCCCGGGGATCCAGCCAGGAGCAGACGGGGCCGGTAGGCTGTGGGTTGCTGGTGGGGGGAACTGCAAGGAGTCAAAACCACTTTCATCAATTGGGGCTGTTAAGGGGAAGATCGTTATGAACGGGTAGATGGCACTCTTCGAAAATCACCGCTGTCCATTGAGACAAATGCATACAGTCAACCCCTGCTATTGGTGGGGTGAAGGAAGGCATCCTGGCACGAACAGTGGAAAAAAAAATGGGTGGATGTTTTGTCTGTTCAACTTGGGACTCACAAAGAGCAATGGATCAAGGGCCTGCGCATGGTGGGGTCTGAGGATGCCGAGGGACTGATGGGGCACACGGCAGGCTGAACTTCGTAGATGGAAGTGGCATTGTCGTCGTCATCGTCGTCGCTGTACGCATCCTCTTCGAGGAGTTGATTGTCACCGCCCACTACACATAAAAATAAATACATTAAAAAATAGAATGGCCTAACTGGTCTGTTTGCATAATTTTTTTTTTTTTTTTTAAAATTTAATGGCAAAAACCTGCCTACCTTGCATGTCCCTGTCGGCACACTGAGCATGAGGGAAGACTCTACGGAGAGCAGTGAGCACCAAAGAGAAGGCACCGGCCAGCAGGGGCCTGAGGACGGGCGACAGTGCTCGCCCTGGGGGAGCCAGGGCCCTCTGCGAGGCCGGCACGATAGCCCTCATGGCCCGACAGAAGTCAGTAGGCCCCAGCACAATGGAGGCCACGTCCAGCTTTAGCTTGACACTGCTGCCGTAGATCTGGGGGTAGCGGCGGCGCGGGGGCCCCAACACACGCGCATGGCACTCTTCGAAAATCACCGCTGTCCATTGAGACAAATGCATACAGTCAACCCCTGCTATTGGTGGGGTGAAGGAAGGCATCCTGGCACGAACAGTGGAAAAAAAAATGGGTGGATGTTTTGTCTGTTCAACTTGGGACTCACAAAGAGCAATGGATCAAGGGCCTGCGCATGGTGGGGTCTGAGGATGCCGAGGGACTGATGGGGCACACGGCAGGCTGAACTTCGTAGATGGAAGTGGCATTGTCGTCGTCATCGTCGTCGCTGTACGCATCCTCTTCGAGGAGTTGATTGTCACCGCCCACTACACATAAAAATAAATACATTAAAAAATAGAATGGCCTAACTGGTCTGTTTGCATAATTTTTTTTTTTTTTTTTAAATGTTAATGGCAAAAACCTGCCTACCTTGCATGTCCCTGTCGGCACACTGAGCATGAGGGAAGACTCTACGGAGAGCAGTGAGCACCAAAGAGAAGGCACCGGCCAGCAGGGGCCTGAGGACGGGCGACAGTGCTCGCCCTGGGGGAGCCAGGGCCCTCTGCGAGGCCGGCACGATAGCCCTCATGGCCCGACAGAAGTCAGTAGGCCCCAGCACAATGGAGGCCACGTCCAGCTTTAGCTTGACACTGCTGCCGTAGATCTGGGGGTAGCGGCGGCGCAGTGCCACCAACGCCGCCTCAGTGCAAAGTGCTTTGATGTCGGCGCCACAGTAACCTGCAACGGGAATAAACTATTTCATAATTGTTCTGATACTGACAATAATTATTCCCCAAAAAAGTTTAGAGGTCTTTTGTGTTTTTTTTCTATGGTGCCACCTTTAACACTTTAAAAGGGGATTAGGCTGATATAACATGGAGATTTGCATTATGTGGTGACAAAAGCCAAAAAGCAGTGCACTTGTTAATTGAAAACATTAACAGTCCGCTCCTTTTGCCGCTTGTAGGACACTTAAAACATTCCCTGCATAGATAAATTTGATCATCCATGGAAGAGTGGAATTTTTTTTTCTATATTATTTTCGATGGTGAAGGAAGAGATTACATGAATGATTTTAGGGGGTTTCTTACCGACACATTTTTCTGCTAGTTCATCTACAAATGGCTCAGACAATTTGGGGCTCCAGTCCCGTGTGTGGATCTGCAAGATGTGCTTTCTGGCCTTCACAAAAGATTAAAAAAAAAATTAAAAAAAAAAGAATTAGATCAAATACATACCTTCAAGTAACACCACCATGACTACTTAATCTGAATGAAACACATGAAAGACACACTTTTGAAATCTGATTATAAGGATGCAACTCACATGAGCGACTTGAGCCTGCCAGCGACCTGGTAATACGTGTACATTTCAACATCCTCTTGCAGTAATAA
Source organism: Hippocampus comes (assembly GCF_001891065.2). Lineage (NCBI taxonomy): Eukaryota > Metazoa > Chordata > Actinopteri > Syngnathiformes > Syngnathidae > Hippocampus > Hippocampus comes. The sequence goes on from NW_017806233.1 coordinate 409,976, forward strand.
GATAAAATATTCCCTTTGGTGTTTAACCTCATAATGCCTTGTCCTCCTGCACTGTTAAAATGTTTGTCCATTTGGTTGTGCCTCTCTGATCTATTTTTCATGTGGCCAGGTGTAAGGATAGGTGTTTGGCACCTTCTTGGGAGAATATATCATGAGTATGCAAAACATTTTTTTTAAAGCTACAAGCAGTGGTTACATAAGATTTTTCAGGTATTCTCTGTATATTTTTTGCCACAACAAAGGCAATGAGGAATAAGTACAAAGCAAAGCGAGAAGCGAAATGTCTTTGGTAGCCATCAGTAGTTAAGAAGAGGTGGCTGGTATGTTGAGTAAGACGACCAGGATTTAAAAAAAAAAAAAAAAAAAAAAAAAAACAAACGCAACAATGACAGTTTCATCACACGTGAAACACTCAGAGGATTGCTCAAGCTCTTATTTAACAGCCAACAGCGGCACCAGGATCGGAGGTTAGCTACGCCGCTGCCAAAGTGAGCCCCTTGCGTCACCCGCGGAGCACTCCACTTTGATGGGCAGACATCAAGAAGCAAAGTACTCGCTATTGTGAACATGAGGCTTTTCATCATCTTTCATCACACTGGATTGGGGGGGGCCCAACTTGGCCAAGGTTTCAGCATTGTGCGATTCAGGCGGCTGAACTGATTTTCAAAATGTCCACAAGGCCCTTTATTTGCTCGAGAGCCTTGTTTAAAAAGTTGTTACAAGCTCGCTGGCGTAACAGTCTGCAATGTTAAGATCGGGGATCACCAATCTTGATTCTTGAGAGCATGAGAGAGGAATGTTAAAAAAAATGTACAGGAAATCACGTCTTGATTTTTTTTAAACAAATTATTTCTGAAAATGGGTGGCCAGTAAGTACTGGGCAGCTAGCAAATGGGCAGCCAGCAAATGTTACTTTTAATACTTTGTAGTGTAGCCTCGGTTGGCAATGTTTTGCTTTTTGGTGTCGTTTTCTTGTCAAATCTAAATAACTGTGCAAGATTAAATATGACTAAAATGATCTCAACTCTGCAAGTAGCGCCGGGCCTTAGTTCAATGTTGTGCTGTGACTGGTCAGCCCATGACTCATTCACAAGAAACACGCCCTTCAAAACAGACAAATTTCTGCGAGGCTCAAAACAGAGTATGTAAAATGAATAAAAGAAATGTAAATTTCTTGATCCACAGGATATTTTGACAAAAACATGTCACCGACATGTTTAATTAAGATACATGGGTTGGACGTATTTTAAATTGAGTGAAAACATGGACACTATGTTTCCTTTTAAGGATGAGAGGACACCCAGTGCAAAAACGCAAGAGCGATTCTTAATCACCCGATGCCTCCATTTGTCCTTTTATTGCCCTTATTAATTACTTACTGTTGTGAAGTGGTTGCCACCAGAGAGATGAAGACATTTTCAGCAGGTTATAACTGGCATCAAATTCCAACTCTTTTTGCAAACAGCATCTCTCACCGTCCTGTCGGGCAGGTTGAACAGAAACTCCCGATCGAAACGGCCAGGCCTCCGCAGTGCCGGGTCGATCGAGTCAAGTCTGTTGGTAGCACCAATGACCACTATCTCCCCGCGGCTGTCCAGGCCATCCATCAAGGCCAACAGAGTGGACACAATGGAACTTTAAAACAAATAAATTATGCAAAGGCTGGATTTACACTGCAGTTCCACATTCATTTTTTACATATACAGTAATCCCTCGTTTATCGCGGTTAATGGGGACCAAAACCACCCGCGATAAATTAACATAAACAGGAAAAAATATTTTTTTTTTCAGTCCGCAAAAAGTCCGCAAATGGTCCACGAGAAGCTGCAAAACAACAGCGAGTCACATAGAGCAACTTAATATGTACATAGATAGTTTTGTTTGTACACTTATGACTATGGGTGGGTAATAAAGCTTCAATACTATATCATATTGCCAATAACTCGTGTATAGTGGGCAGCGACTGCCAAAGTTTCACTTTTGATTTCTGTCAAGACATCCCAATAATGTCGTTTTACCTGTGAATCTGGTCTTGCCTACTGGAGCGAACCGGAGCCAATCCATCAATCTCGTCAAAGAAGATAATGGACGGCCTCATCATGTACGCCTTATCAGAAGTAATCATAAACAACATTTAAGATCCTCAACTCTCTATTATGTAATAATAATTATTATTATATAATAATTAACAAAATGTGACTTGCCTGGTCAAAGAGGAGGCGCAGCTGGCGCTCCGATTCGCCAACCCACTTGCTGAGGCAGTCGGCCCCTTTGCGCATAAAGAAGGAAACCTTGCGCTCACCCTGGCTGCACTCGTTGGCCAGCGCCCGGGCCACCAATGTTTTTCCAGTCCCTGGCGGCCCGTAAAATAAACACCCCCTGTGGAGAGGACATTATTCGGCAGAGCATTATTATGGAAAATCTCAAATGTGACCATTTTCTAAGATATTTGGAGAAATTAAGTTTTGGAAATAGTCATATTTTCAGACAGTTAGTAATTTCTTAACTTTACCTCTGGATAAATAATGCAGTTATCTTCCTGTAAATACACTGTAGGACAACACAAATTTACGGCAAGACTTCAACTGACCGTGGAGGTTGAATCTTGAATCTCTCAAAGACCTCCGGATAGAGAAGCGGGAACACCACCATCTCCTTCAAGGACTGAATGTGATTCCCGAGGCCACCCACTTGGTCGAATCGCACCTGAAAATAAGGGCCTGACTTTTACAAGATGATAACCACCGGGAACAAAGCACTCTCATGTGGGACATGATTTGTCTCACTGAGGTGTCGAGGTTCATGGGGTCCACATCAGCCAGGCTGGCCCCCACTTTGGTCCTATCACGCAGGACCCCACTCGCCAGGTCCTCCGCTGTCAAGTTCATGGGCAAACATCTGCAAGATAGACAAGGGCAGTAGTCGGGGGGAGTTTTAATTTTTCTGACAATTAATTAAACATGCCTCGGGTCAAAATTACCCTAAACTATAGGGTCAATGGAACTAATAAAATCTATAAACAATGTTCATTAGATACTTAAATGCCCACAGAATATTGTGTTCTGTGACAATTTAAACACAAAATATACAGTGAAAAATGAGGGGAAAAAATGCATCTCATCACCTGTTTCTGGCCCGAGTCATGCTTTTGCTTTTCCTTCTCTCAAAGCACTCCTCATCAGAGGACGAGGTTGTGTCACTGCTGTGGATGGCATGTTTCTTTATCCTAATTTAAAAGAAAAAAAAAAAGTAAGACATTTTTTTTAAATAAGTGAACAAAATCATTAATTTTGCACTACTCACCGTATATGGCTTCTCCTTGCTGGTGATCTGTGAGTGTCAAAAAGTGTGGGGTTGCTTTGCTTCCGGTTCACTGGCTCTGAGGACATGAAAAGATATTACCAGTTGCCACTTGCCGTGGAAAGGAAAAAAAAAAAAAAAAAAGACATGAAAAGCACGTCGGTTACCAATCGGGGGAGCCTCGTATCTCTGCACAGTCTTGCGCTGTCTCAAGTTGTACGGCCTGTCGTTCCCCTCCCCTGCTTCCTCTGCTTCATCCCCTTCGTCGTCTTCATCCTCGGCATCCTCCTCCTCTTCCTCCCCATGAGATTCTGCACGTTTTCAAACATTTTCCCGCCGTGATTCGCCTGAGACAAAGAGCTGCCCACGCGAGTCAGCAACTCACCTTCCGTGCCCTCCTCCTCTTCCTCCTGCGTTTTACTCAAGGCTTTGTGATGCGCAGGCAGGCTGAACGTGTTGCGGCGCATCGACTTCCTCCGCTTCACCCGAGAGTACATGTCCATGTTTTCCTGAAAGAAAATCAGATCACAGTGAGCAAGTGTTTGTTGTGGAACTTCAGGGGGAAAAGGCTGGCTTTTCTTCCCGGTACCTCCTCTGTGTCTCTGGTCCACATACGGAGGCGCTCCACTTCGCGGTTCTGCCTGATGCTGCTGATGTTGTCCATCTCCTGAAGGACGGCCTCAGCGGTGCTAGATAATGATCCGATAGATTGAAGGCTAGTACGAGGGGGATGCTTGGAGGCGTTAAGACAAAAAAACGCCTTTAGGCACTTGTGAATTGGAAGGCTTCAAAGTAGCTTGGACCAAAATGTTGGAAGTTAGTCAAAAAAATAAAATTGTTCGACAGGATTGATATCAGTCTAGCTCTAGTTATCAGTCCAGTTTTGTTGCTATCGCTCCAATTAACATTCATTTTTTCTGTCAGTCCAATATACCTGTCCGCTATCGTGTATCCCCAAATAAATGAGTTTTAAAAAATCCTGCCATTTTGCATTTTACAGTACCTACTTGCTATTTCCACTAGCAAACCCAAGTGCTATTTCTAGGAGCTGGTCAGTTTGGGTTCCGAGTGTGCCAAACCGATAACACTGTAGGTTGACTCATTTGTAATTCTTCAACATACAGGCAGAAATTCACAACATTAAAACCTAGAGGAAAGCTTTCAATGTTGCATGGTTCCACCGTTTCCTCCACCGTGCAATTAAACAGTAAAAGACTGGCCGCTTCAAACTGTGACGAGTAATACCAAGCCTGCACAGTGCAATTCTATGTCTGGATTTGGACGTGGGGTGGTATAGCGCCTGCCTGCTCACCTGTTGACCAGCTGGTCAAACAGCAGGCTCTGGTTGAGGTGTTCAAACTGGCTCTTCCTCAGCTCCACGTGACCGTTCATGCGTGAGTGGTCACCCTGGCCCAACTCCTCTTTTCGATGGCCCATATGGCCTGCGGCATAAACGTAAATAAATAAATTAAATAAGGAATTCAATCTGTGTCGTAATTTCTTGAGGTTTAGCGCCCTGTATAACATTACCGTGCCCATTTTGCATGATACGCGATGACAACCTAGAAGTGAAAAACACAGGATTTGATTTCAGGTTGGCTGCACTAATTTTATGGTACACAACTCGCAAAACGTTAGGGACATTGTGCTTTTGGGTGGAATTTCAGGATGAAAAGAAAATACACTAGAACCTTTACAGGTGAACTTAATTTAACTTCTAAACCTTTGAATGAAGCAGTTCTGTACGTTCTACATAACTTACTGTCATCTGCTAAAGAGCTGAACGGCATCATTCACAAATCACAACAGGTGTTTGATCCATGAGCCAATACAGTTCCTTGTTCAAAATAAATGAATATTGAAACAGTCCTTTTCATCAGCATTAAATTGGGTTCTTCCGTGAAGATTCGTTTCACCCTGAAATTTCACCGTAAATACGATGATCACCCAAGACAACATTTAGCAAGCCGACCTGGTGCGGTAGGTGGGAATGTCCCAGCTAACCCTCTGGCCTTTGGTCTGGGGTGAGGGGGACGTGTCGCTAGAACTGGGTTCCGACGTCATCTGCCTGTGGGGCCGCTTCGCAGGCGGGCTGAGCTGTGCACTGCTCACATCACTGCTCATCTCCTTCTGGTCCAGCAAAAAATGACGGTAAAACAGGACCATTGCTTGTGAGCAAACGACTCTCGTCTCAAGTTTAAAGAGTACCTTCATTGTGCAATGCATCATTGGGTAACGGAGAGCAGAAACTGTGCTGTTTTTGAACATTGAAGAGAGCACTGTTTAAAATTAGTTCAACTCCACTTTTCCTCACCAACATAACAGTACATGGTGTGGTGCAGACTATGTCCACAATATGCTTTCTTTTTTCTGTCCTTTTTCTCAGGATTACCCCCCAGACGTTTCTATATTTTGGAATTTTTGTCATTAATTTTGACTGCCGTTTTTTTCAGGCAGCATTGTAATTCGATTCTTACAATAAAGCCATTTTATGTTCGTATGGTCAAGAGTAACCTATCCTATAGGTGTGTAAAAGGTTGTGTACTCGCACCTTTCTTCCAAGTGCTTCTGGGAAATGTCACTCAGACATGAAAGTTTCGAAACAAAACAGTATCTGACGAGGCCCGATGTCTGTCTACACATATGTATGTCGCTCTTTCTTTAGGATGTTTTGTTGACAGAGCTGAAGATAAAGTTTTGTACCAGTAATAGATTTTTTTCCATTCTCTCTCCACCCTTTTCTGTTACTCTCTCTTGAAGATGTGATAACTCAGGAAATGTGATTTGCTATTGCAGTTTTTTTCCCCCATTGTTCTGTCTCTCTTGCGTGTGTGTGGTTTTTTTTGGTCTCTTTCCCTTTATGTCTGTACAGCATGTCTCTGTAAAGTGCCAAGTAAATTGTGACACAAAAAAGGCTGCTGTCAGTCGAGCTTTAACGTCACACAAAGGAACTAAAGCTCCACCGCATTCTATTGCTCAAATTTACCAGCACAAACTAAAAAGCGTTTGTTGTCTAATAAAAGGTAACGCATAGTATTAACGCCGTAAAGTTCACCAAGTTCAGACTTGCCTTATAGAGAACGTGAGCCAGTCAACTGTTGTGAACCCTTCCCCCACAACAAGGCTACACCGTTGGGCTAGCCTTAGCTCCAGCCCCAGTCGAGCTTTAACCCACTCAAAAAAGTGTGAAATACTTCCACGAAGTGGACACACGTTTGCTGTGATAGCTTTCTGTCAGACGCCGTGGTGGGCTTCACCTGAGGGGGCTTAAAACAAGCTGGCGAACGCGAGGCGAGTCGCCCAGCTCCAACTGCCAAACACAAAGAGAACTCAACTTGAAGCTAGCAGCTAACGCGGCTAGCCTCCGCTTTGAACGCTTTTAATGCTGCTCGTCGTAAATGACAAGACATACGAAGCCCAGTATTAAGGTGTTCGGTTGTGTGCGAGCGTGGCCCGACGGGTGTCAAGCCTGGTGGCGTTGTCATTTCACTGGGGGACGATGCCCCCCGAAGTGTGAGCATCTCCTTCCAAGGCCAAGGCTACAGCTACGATTAGCGGCAGCTGTGTTAGCACACCGGGGGGGAAAAAAGAGGAAATTAGCTTACATGCTCGTCTGTGTTCCGCTCGCTCCTCGACGACGAGCGGGTCCTGGAGGAGATAAAGTGGCCACTGCCCGGCCGCGAGCTTTTCCGTGTGTTCACCATGTTTAATCTCACTCAAAGGGCTCCAAAACCGGCTCCAAACACTGGCTCAAAGAGCACAGCACCGAGACGCCATTCCTCTCTCTCTCTCTCTCACTCGCTCTCGCTCTTCCTCGCTCTCTCTCCCCCTCGCTCTCTCTCCCTCTTGTGTTGGTTCTCGATCTCTCTTCCCTTGTTTCTGTCCGTACACCGTGTTTCTCTTTGTGATGTCAAGTGGTTACGTTTGGAAGTTGTGTAATTATTATGGCCCCTGTATAGTGGAAAAAAAGTGTAAACTAGACAAAACACAGAGCAGTGGCGTGCAAAGGAAGGGCAGGATCCACCTGAGGTCCCCCCCTTCCAACTAAAAATTCCATGTAGCATCCGCAATGAAGAGGACACACAAGGAGATGTCTATTTATCGAAACCAAGCTTCAAATACTTCGAGCCCATCGGTGTCAAACTCAGGTCCTGGAGGGCCGCTGTCCTGCATGTTTTCCAAGTCTTCCTGTTGCAACACACCTGATTAAAATGATCAGATCATCAGCAAGCTCTACGGAAGCCTGACATTGAACCTGTTCATTTGAATGAGGTGTGTTGCAACGGGGAGACTTGCAAAACATGCAGGACAGCGGCCCTCCAGAATCTAGCCTAAGACCCCCCCACCCTTCCCTTGATCAAGACTGATCAAGTGTATAAGGGGCACCATAAGCATGCATTCGCTTCTTGTCATTTGTTGTGAACAATGCTGCCAAATTGGAATGATTAAAAATTCAGCAAATATGTAAGACGATGTTTCAAAATCATGAAATATTTCTGTGGGTGTTTCCATTGAATCCCGGTGAATGAACACTGCTCAACTTTCAATGAAGCACCACTTTTATAACCCGGAATTCATTTAATTTGAACATGTGCAGTGGTTGCACATAATTAAAATGTGGTAACCATTGTGTATTTTTGTTATTTTTAATTCCCAGGCATGTCACAGCAGAAGAGGGTAGTGGCTGACTTTTTCAAGCCGCAACTCAAGAAGTTTTATCATGGTTTAACATTAAACAGATTTCTTTCATTGTTTTTTTTACTTTGTTTTGTGTCTTTTGTCGTCTCCCTTTGTGGACATTATGTCTCTCTTTTGGACAATGTGGTCATAACTCTCGTTCGGATGATGTCAATTGAAGATTCAGTTTTGTAATTATTTACTATTTATTCTTACAGGCAATTGCTTTTTCCCCCATACCTGGGTATTATTATTATTATTATTATTATTATTATTATTATTATTATTATTATTATTATTATATGTTGTGTTATCTATCAACCGTCATAACCAGATTTTTTACTTTTTTCAAACAATTATATGATACAAATGTTTGCTTCATCTCCGGGAATAATTTTTTTTATGAGGTATGAACAATCGAACAGAAACGAAACTTATTACGACACTAACCGCCAATTTATGGTGGGGGTGTTGACGTCAGAGAGCTGCTGCCGTAAACCGGTGTAGTAGCTCGCTGCAGATGTTTTAGCCGCAGATTAGTCCTTATAACACAGAGACCGGTAAATTATTCATTTACCTAAATTACCTCATTTTGAATCTTGTTTTGTTAATCTTCGTAAAATCATTACAGTGCTAGGTTAATTTTGTTACGTCACTCGCGCTCACAATCGTTTTTAATGATGGCCGACGACGGTTGTCAATAATAACATTACACTTTTAGAAATATTCATCGTTGAGTAGTGTTAAATTGAGAAAAACACACAAGATAAATTATGCCCTGAATTACTCAAATGTTTTGTAAATTGCCTTCTATGAAATGTGCTTGCCTTGCATGACTTGTTTTTGTTTTCAGATGGACAAGACGACATGATACACAATGACACTGAGAATGATGACATTTGGTAAGGAGAATGCTTGCTCTCGTGAAATTACAACACAATAAAATAGAGCACCAGTCCAAAGTGTGAAAACTCTTTCTTATACTGTTGAGTGTAAACGTGCCTTAAAGTGATACCTTATGTGTCCAACATATCACACAATAATGTCCCTAAAGTGTAAGAATACTTTTTTTTTTTCCAAAATAAAATATTGTGCTGAACAGGGTTGCCAGCGATGACAACGAAGAGGAGGCGCCGATGAAGTGCAGCTTCTCTGTAGAAGACCTCCTGGACGAGGTGGAGAAGATCTGTAATGATACCTCGGGAACGTCCAAGGTCAGGAATGAATGAATTAAGTAATTATTGAATATGTATTCAATATAATCATGCAGCGATTAAGGACTACACACATATCAAGAATAATTGAGTTCTTTCTGAAAAAATATGACAACATGCTGGTAAGATTGGAACTTTTTGCACTATGTCGTAAAATGATTACTTAATTTTCATATCTTTACCCTGGTACTGCAATGCTTTTTCTTCATTTTTTACCAGGTGGAGATGGTGGTGCGCCTCTGGAAGGACGGCTTCACCATTAACGACCAGGAGTTCCGTAGCTATTCGGTCCCTGCAAACCAGGACTTCTTGGATGCCATCAAAAGGGGGTGAGTTTTATTTTTAGCTCAATATGTAACGATAGCCTCAAGTGAATATTATCATCAGTGTCGCGATTTTTAATGCAGGGAACTTCCGTCGGAGTGGGAGAGCCGAGCAGAGGAGGAGGAACTGGAGGTCAACGTGGAGGATTTGACCGAGGAAGAGTACGTTCCCAGGAAGAAGGTTTTTCATCCTTTCAGCGGGCGAGGATACCGGCTCGGCAGGTGAGTGGGGTCTTGACCGAAAATAGTGAGATTGCAGGAAATAATAATTCAGATTGCCGACAGCCTTGTGGTCACTTTTAGTTGTACTGGATTTGATTTGATGTGGATTTTTATTGAAATACTTTCAGTCAGGTTTGATCACGGTCCCCTGAAAACCTTTTTGAAAATAGTGCTATTAAATGAATGATACAGTTTGAAATATGAAAAACATAGTAGAATTCAGTTGTATTATTTTTTAATCTGAATAAGAATAAGCAGTTGCTATTCTACTGCCTGCCACAAGATGTCACTCAAATCCAAGCAACCAAAGCCGGTCATGGTGCCCCCCTGATGAGGTGCAAAACGGCTCTGGTTTAATTTTGTCCTCCGCCTGCCCTCATCATCGGTTATTAAAGATAAAGATTTAAACTGATGCATGCTTAATCTCTGGATTGTGTCGGTGCCGCAGCGTGGCGCCCCGAGTGGTGGCCCGCTCGCCATCGGTGCATGAGGACGGCGAATCTCCCCCCATCCCCATGGTAACCCTGGACCACGCCCTGCCCGTCACCTCTCTGCAGCTGTGGTTGGCCGACGGCCGCAGGCTGGTGCAGCGCTTCAACCTATCGCATCGGTGCGTAGTCACATCGCCAAACAAACAAAAAAAACAACAAAAAAACATGTTAATCTGCTTTCTATCTCCAAATGACGAAAAAGATTTCTGCTAGTTTGGATTACGTAATGCTGGTCTGGCGCGCAAATCATAATCTGAGATAGAGTGTGTCTATCAAATCCCACCGGGGGGGATGGGTTGCGTAACCCCCAATGCAACGTTTATGTAATGGGGGCGAGGAGCTCAAGGATGGAGAGAGCCTGCCGCTGACCTTGACCAGCCTCCTGTGTGAGCAGGAGACCACCGATGCTCATGAATAATGGAAATTCCCCCTTGCTTGAATGAGGAGAAAGCATCGAACGAGTCACCCCACCCCCCACCCCGTAAGAAATAATGCAACTAAAAATCCAAATTGTGCAGATTTACATTTGCCCTGCATTGGCCTCCAACATGTAACTGTTGCAACCTTTCACCCCTTAACTCCCGTCTTCCCCTGCTCAGGATCGGAGACGTCCACGACTTTGTATCACGCTGCCAGAGGAGCTGCCCGCCCTTCGTCCTGACCACGTCGCTTCCCGTGCGGGAACTCCTCGACAAAGAGCTGAGCCTCGAAGCAGCGGACTTGGCCAACGCTGTCATTGTTCAGCGGCCCCTCAACACGCATGCCCCCTTTGCGCCATAATCCACCTGTCCCTTTTCATCTTACATCCAAAAATGGCATAAAGCACCACCAAAACAAAAACAAAAAAAAGTCTTCCTAAACTGTGATCGACAATTTTATGCACTCTTTCAAAGCCGACACTGCTTGCATGTCGAGGTTTGTTTGCCTTGGTTTTTTTTTTGTTTGTTTTTTTACATCGACTCATTTTTGAATGTATCATGTTATGTGCCTGCATCATTTCCAATTCAATTACATGTATTAAAAAAAACTAAGGTTCTTTTGCATATATTTCTTTATTTTCCCCTCCCAAGCAACATTCTACCATTTACTTCTTTTCTCATAGCATTGATTTAGTTCAGAAATAGAGCAAAGTATAATTAGCACAATAATTTGTCACATGGTAGTAGGCAGTACTCGTCCCTAAAAGGTGATCTCCATGCCATGATACCACTAACAAAGCAGAATGCCGAATGCTTCATACGTCGCGGTACTGCCGGAATAAAAAAATGATGTGGGAAAAATGTGGCCAGTTTCTTCTCACAAGGCACACGCCTCGCGGAGGCTGAATCACTGCCTCTGACATGAAGCCAAACCTCATTGGTAGCATTCCACCTGCCGCTACTTAATTACAGGTATCAGGTACCACTGACGTGAGCCAGAATGTTGGCGTCTGTGGATTGTCTGGCCGCATCAATGCTGGATTCTCAAACACAGGTAGGGAGGGAATTTATACTGTGTCATGTATGCCTGGCGTTATTTAGTAGCTAGTATTTTGAAAGGGGGTTTTTGGACTTCCGGGCTTCCATCTTGTGCAAGCGGCTCCGTGGAAATGTGATTGTCATGTTGAGAGCCATCAGGGACGGCTGCTGGTTCCAACTGGTTCCATTGATGCTTCACCATGAATCACACAAGGAGGTTAAAGGGAGGTTAACATGACATACACCACAAAATAGGGCTGTGTACTAAGTTCATCCAAGTTAGCAGCTCTTCTATCAAACTGAAATTTCAGTAAAAAATTGCTGATTTACGTTTTTAATTATTCTATAGTCTACTTTCCATATCAAGCAAATGTGTGTCAAAAACGGATGCTGCTTCAAATTCAAACCGAATCAATATTTATTAGATCACATACACAGTTGTAAAAAGTATAATGCATAGTGAATTGGCTGGAACAATATTGAAATGATTATTTCAACGCTATATTTTTTTAGTGTGCGTGCGTGCGTGCGAATGTATGAATGAGTGTTGCAGTACACCATGACGGTCGCGCGGGGTCGCCTCAGCAATGTACCGACAGTTGACTGTTTCTTTTTTACGCCCCCCCTCCGCGAACCCACACACACACACACACATACACACTCATACACACTCATACACTCATACACACACTCGTGTCTCTTCGTCCGTGTGTGGTTCTTGTCCGCAGTCTCCTTCTCATCCCGCCCGGCCGCCGACACTGCGCTCCCGGCGCACACTCCCATCAACCCGCCGCTGTACGGAGCTCTCCTCTTTTCCACTAACAGCAGGTAAGACAACATATGAGCCTAGTGTTTATTCACATCTTATTTTGGGGAGGATATATTGCGTGTTTTATATAAAATGTATACATTATTAATGTATATTGCCAGAAATAGTAACACACGGGATGAGCGTTGCATGCCGTTTGCACTCAGCGGACAAAGCACTAGGTACACTTCATTCACAAACTAGTGAGGAAATTATACTTAAAAATATAATGAGCATCAATTAGACTGTTTATTATGATCAGCCATCTTTTTAATATTTTTGGTCATTTAGCTACATTGTGGTATTAAAATGCTTATCAGATCATCCGCCAATACACATTTCTTATTATTGTCCTTTTCTGAGGAGAAAACTAGTCATCTTCATGTTACCATAATATGCCATATTAAAAGTGTTGTGTTTTGTTGCATTTAAATGCACAGGAATCTGAGGAGGTGATCCATTTCTTTTAATGAGCTCATCGACAGGACAGGAATGTGTTTGTTGTCGTTACGGTTTCCATCCGAGCTAAATAAGACCAAAATACCATAAATTGATATTATATTACCACATATACAGATGTTGAGAATATAATAAAACTACCAATGTACAAAGAAAAACAAAATCAGCATTGAGTAGTTATATCTCAAATCAACTTTGATAATCTCTTTCTCTCGCTCTCTCTCTCTCTCTCTCTCTTATATATATATATATGTGTGTGTGTGTGTATAGAGGTATATATATATATATATATATATATATATATATATATATATATATTTTTTTTTTTTTTTTCCTTTATTTTTTGGAAAATGTGTATGTAATATAATATTGTCAAATTCATACCAAATACCAAAAAACACCATTATTATCTTTACAAAGGCAGATGTAAGGATGATATGTACCTAATAAAGTCAGTGGTTTGTGTTGACCATTTAAGTGTGTGGTAGTGTGTATTCCATTTTGGAATTCGGTGCACAGATGTGCGTCAGCATTCCTGAGCTTGCATGTTGTGCACACTTGTTATTGACTATATGTCTATGTCTATTTTGTGTTTTGTCTGTGTGTGTGTGTGTGTGTGTGTGTGTGTGTGTGTGTGTGTGTGTGTGTGTGTGTCGTCCCCCGGTCTGGCCTCCCCGTTCCAGTGCACAGCATTATGTGAATGGCGGCAGAAAGCGTCCGAGTTGTCCAGGAGGAGCAGGAGGAGGAAGAGGAAGAGGCGGCGCAGTCAGATCTCCCGCCACGCAGTCAGAGCCACATTCAATTCCCGCCCCGCCTTTTGGCGCACACCCGCAGCCTCAGCCACACGCACTTTGGCGCGGCCTCACAGAAAAAGCGCACCTGCCGCCTCACCCACAGCCTCTCTGCCATGGCCCGCGGGGAGAATGGCACCCAGGGGGGGCTGGTTACAGCAGGAAAGATGCTCAAGCCCACTGAGACGCTGTTAGATGCCAAAGTCCCTCAGCAGGTAAGACCAAACACACATAATATACAACTCCCCTACCCCCCACACCCCACCCCCCAAAAAATCCATGACCTACAAAGAATTGGTTGGTGATATTAGTGTTGACACATGTGCTGAGCGATGCAGTTTTTCTTTTCTCGTGAATAACATGAGGCGGGACATCCTGTTTATCCCCTTTGATGCTGGTGGGAGAGTTGAGAAGGAAGGAATAATAAAGACTTTGGAAAAGATTGATAGAAAAGTTCACGGCATATTTTTGCACATCATCAGTGGCGTGGAGCCAGCAAAAACACTTTGATTTCCTCTCCAATTAGCTGTAATTGCAGCGAGAGCCTCAGCCTTTACTTACCTCTGACCCCACTAGTCTTGCGATGGAATAATTACACGCCTCCGTCCTGGTAATTGTCGCTCCTTCATGTTTTGACAGGGCGGCGGTAATAACAGCATCTCACTCTGAGATGTGGTCGCTTTGGTGTTTTTTGGGGCTTTGAATCGCACGGTTGCTTTTATTCAGCACTTAAAGTTGGCCTCAATTTCAACGGTCGACTGGAAACGATGCATTGTTAGCATAATCACCGGTTCAACAATGGAAAATCAAAGCCTTGTGACTCTTCCGTAAAAATGTTTCGCCGCATCGCTTTCGACCTGACACCATTATTGTTTCAGTCTTTACGCTCATCTGCCGAAATGCAACATTGTCATATGCACACGAAATATATCAACATGGAAAAGAGAGACCAAAACAACGGTTTCAAAAATGATCGCGTTTGCCTAAACAACATACTCAGTCACTCTCAATCTGCAAAAATGAAAGCCCTTCACATTTTTGACAATATCACAAAATAATGACTCCTCATTACGAACCGAACCGTTGAATACAAAAAAAGATCATGCGCATGATTGTGCCTCTCGTAACCACACAGAGGCATCTTTGGATTCGTTACTCATCATTTCATCACTGATTTTCTGGGAATTCTAAGTTGGGGGTGTCGAGAAAAAAAAAAAAATCACCATTCATTATTCAAAGTGACGCATGGTGGAAGTATTGTTGAAAATAGAAACCCAGGAGGAAGGAAATTGCATCAAACTTGACTTGAAATGTTAAAGTTAAATGAATGACTAATTGTGACTCCTAAAATTAGTGTACAAAGGTTTGGGACATTGTCACTCGTAATCATTACGAATTGTTTTGTAATGTCAACTAATCTAAGGGTAGCCTTGGACTTAAGCGCAGCGTGTACTAATCATAGGGAGCAAAGTGGAACGTTTACTGTTCCCTGAATGCCTTCTTCTAACAAAAAATAAAAATAAACAGAGCAAACAGAATAAATCAATAAACACTTCACCGCCTTGTTATTTACATGGTGACTTTCCACACCCTCATCATTTTTACTTCTGCAACCTCAGCCCGACCTGAACAGCCCGACACTTTTAAACCTTTAAATACGGATGCTGGGCACTTGCTGGTGAAACCAAATTTCCCAAATCAGAGGCACGCTCGCCTCCCAAAAGTCTGCTTGCCATTTTTTCCCTCCTCACAAATAGAATATGCTAATTGCACGCTCCTGTAGCGGACTGTATGTGACTGTAAACTTGTGAGGCCTCTCCAAACTGTGAAAAGTGGAAAGTAAATCCCTCAATCTGGATTGATTGGCATATTTGGTTGGCGATTTACCAAATTATCAAAAAATGTTAAAATTATTGACATTTTTTTTCTTCTCCCTTTCCTGGTTAGACCGACTTGAGTCAAAAGCTATCGGTGTGCAACAAGCTGTGTTTCGCCATCGGCGGCGTCCCCAAAGAGGTTGCCGCCAGCGCCACCGCCTTCTTCCTGCAGATTTACCTGCTGGACGTTGCCCAGGTGCGCCATAATAATGCCAGCGTAACATCTTTAAAATAGCCTTACCGTACCAATAAAAATGTCTGTCCCACACAGATCAACGCCTTCCAGGCCTCTATGGTGCTATTTATCGGAAAAGCCTGGGGAGCTGTGGTGGATCCTGTGGTGGGCTTCTTCATCAACAAGACCAAGTGGACCAGGATTGGTCGACTGATGCCTTGGTGAGCCCCTCCCGCACCCTCCGATCCATGGAACCTATGTTTGCATCACCACACACAAACAGGATGACTCCAAATAATTTGGGTCGTATAAATAATACTAAATATATAAAATCAGAAAAAAATAAGAATGTGGCAAGAATATAATTAAATCATTCATACTGCAAAGGAACAGCACCAACAGGAAGTCAAAAATTTAGTTGAAAATTCCAGCTGCTTTCTTGTGAGTTGTTTTTTTTTTGGGGGGGGGGGCGTCAACAAAAACCCTCCGCTTGTGGCTAATGGCATTTTAATTGTGCTTTTCCCGACGCGCCCTGCACCGAGCTGCTGTGTTTACGTAACGCTTCATTTCAACTTTGGGCAACATCCACCACCACCACCGGAGCCTTTTTTTTTTTGGGCTCTTTGGCATCCTGGATTTCCTTGCGCCAAGCTTTTACTGCCGTGATGGACTTAAGAAGTGGGCTGTTCTGTGTAAAGCAGCTGATGTAAATACACAGACACACTTTAATGCTGCTTGTGCCTTGTGTATTGTCGATCACACACATATACTGTGTAAGCAGATCGGGTTTGGAAGACGTCCAAGTAAGAGCAGACTGAGGCCCAGTTTAACCACCTTGGCTGATTCTGGAGAATGTGGGCGAGTTTGTTTCTGGAGTCTGCTGCGGTTCACGCGGCATCTTTTGATACGCCGGGTTTGACGAGTTTGTCCTTATTTTGCCTCACTGGTTGACGGACATCTTGTCAGGCAGAAAGTGCATTTCCGCCCCATCTCGCTCGTCCTGTCAACCAGCAGCCGTAAATAGACAAACGAAACACAAAACAAGTGTAAAAAGGAATGAACCACTGTTTTTGGTGCGCCACCATGCAGCTATTTGCTTAATGCTAACAAACAACAGAAAATGCCATAGACAGGCGAACAAATAGTATCTATCGATGTGTCAGTATTGTGTTTTAAGGAACAGATACTTGAACACAAACGGTGCATCAACACATGTAGACAGACAGTTTAACAGTACTCACAGGCATATGTTCTTGATCCAATTTCATGGTTACTTCTGCCCGACTGTATTATACTTCCCCCTGGTGGCCAGGTTGTACACACCAGATGGACGAGTTAATCATCCTCCGCATTCAGTTGAATTATTTACATTCTAATTATGTTATTCCTGTGTGTTTTAAGTATAGTGTTAAAGTGTGCTATTTTTGCTGGAGTGACGAGGTTGGAATGGATGAATGGTATTTCTATTCCGTTAATGACGAAGTTTCTCAAAAGGCACCGCTGCGTTTGATTTGTTCCCATTCTTAGTTGTCATGAAGTCAACAACAAAGATTCTTTGAAATACCAAGAAGTAAAAGTTCTAAATGAGGTCTAGCCTCCAGTAGCACTTATGTTACCTTTAGATCCCCTCTGTTCCTTTGCGCCTCATCCAATTAACTCATTTTAAATAAGCCAAATGACAACCATGATTGTCTTCTTATCAGCTCGATGCCGTGCAGGTAGCGAGTCTTTTGTGCATCACCTTGCAGCACATTTTCCATTCACGCATTCCATGGACTCCCCATCCAACCCTTCTCGTCATCCCCTCCCTTAATAGTGCAGCACCAGCGTTGTACGTCATCTTTTGTTATTGCAAACAATCAGGAGGACAGCCGCGCAACGCAGCCGGACGCTACCAGAAACCACTCGGGCTCTCACTCTTCATTATTCCTGTTTGTGCTTCATTGGGTCAGAGGTTGTTTGTTGTTGTTGTTGATTTTTTTTGGGGGGTGGGGGTGGGGCACAGTCAAATACCGTCCCTTTTTCTGTCCTTTCAAAAATGTAGCTGGTCCCGGTTCATAAAATGGAAAAAATGTTTTAAAAAAATGTTTGCCACGAATGGGCTCAATGCAAATGTATGAGTTGGCTCAATGCAAATGTATGTATTATACAACAAGGTTTAAGCAGACGGCTTAATTTAACTTAGTAAAGTGACCCGATTCTGAGGTTACATAATGGCGTAAAGCAGACACAGTTTGATTGACAGCTGTGGTTCAAATGGCATCTCAAACCCCCCTACCCCTGTCCTGCAGGATGCTGGGCTGTACGCCGTTCCTGGTGGTGTCCTACTTCTACCTCTGGTACGTGCCCCCCTTCGCTACCGGGAGGTTCGTGTGGTACCTTGGCTTCTACTGCCTCTACCAGACCCTCATCACAGTGAGTACCATGCTCGCTACATGAACCATTTAGACCGCCACAAACGTATTGTACGTGTACCGTCCCAAACTGCAAACATTTTTTTGACAAGGGTAAAGAAAAAAAAGCGCAACTGTTGGGTAAAATGCCATCCCACTGGTCTTGTCACACAGACAAGGGTACCCCTTCACTGACAAGGGTGCCACCCCACTGACAGGCGTACTTTGATCCCAAATGCCATTTGCACTCCCATTCGCTGACGCAAACGTCACTCGCCACGTCAAGCTCCGCCTTTGAAAGCCACACGCATTCAGAGTCAGAAATACGACAGTGTAGAAGTTGAGAATTCCGACTCCGTGTGGACAAAAAAATAATACCTGCACCTCACATGCATAGTTTGTCGATGTTGTTATGAAATAATCTAAATCCATCACTATTCAATTAATCGATGCGACAATCGGCAGATAAAATACTGACAAGGGTACAACCCCCACTGACAAAATCACAACCCCGCTTTTGATGTCCCATTTTATACTCAACCACTCACGTGCAAATGTCAATTTTCAGTTGAAGGTGAAAGTTAATAGGAGGAGTAATCACATCTGGGAATCACCCTCGTCGTCAGACTTTCGAGCCCGCGGGCTTTTGGGGCGCTGCCCTTCCCCTCAAAGGGAAAGTGGAGCTATTCCTGGCGCCTTTTGTCATCACCCTCCATTCATCTCTGTTTGGCCTGTAATAGCATGCCGCGCTATCTAAGTATACAGTTGTAAAATATATACTGCTTCATGCTGTTTGCGGATCATCAGAATGAAATAGCATGCTGTGATGGATATAGTTTGAAATCAACAGGGCTCTTATGCTGACATTTAAAAATATAAAAGCGCCTATTGTAAGTCCAGAATAACTGATTGAGAATCAATTGAAAATGAACTGACCTTGATCCGACATCGTGTGTGTGTGTGTGTGTGTGTGTGTGGGGGGGGGG
>NW_017806233.1:429827-490792 GCF_001891065.2 Hippocampus comes
GTTGTTGTGGGTTGTGTGTGGGGGGGGGGGGGGGAATTCTTGCCAATTTTTATGATCTGTGCGTCTTCCTGCGCTGTAATCAGCTTCTTTTTCTTTCCCCGGTAGTGCTACCACGTGCCTTATTCCGCTCTCACCATGTTCCTGAGCACAGACCAGCGGGAGCGCGACTCGGCTACCGCCTATCGTAAGCTCCTTCCTACCTGTCAGTCATTTGTTGATCATTTGGGAATGATGGAATAACTGTACCTTTTTTACTGCCAGGGATGACTCTGGAGGTGTTGGGAACCCTGGCCGGTGCCGCCATCCAGGGCCAGATCGTGGCCAGTGCCCACAGACTCAAACACTGCCAGGGCCACAACAGCACCATAAATGCATTCAACAACAGCGGTGGGGCCGATGTGATTCGGAGTTTGGTGCGCTCTGAAGAATATATGTCACATGCTGTAAGGAAAAACAACATTCCAGTATGAAAGAATGCCATTAGGGTCGAAAATGCTTGTGAATGTTGTAGGGCTGAACCTGAAATTTTGCTTTTCACTGTATAGCAAGAATAAATCTCTCCGATCATCTTTTGTTCACATAATCAATGGTGTTCTTGCTGTTAGAGTAAAGTGGCTGTGATTTGGTTGTGACGAAGAGACTGTTTTTATCCAAGCAGAAACACATGCAGGCGGCTTGTGTCGCGAATATTAGTGTTTGTGTGGTACTTTAGGGTGGAAAAGTAATGTGATAGGTCGCATGTTGGGATTTTGGTTTTTGGCCGCAGCTATTTGGGCCTGGCTTGTTCTTTCCGACACACTTTGGTTGAAGCCTCCTCGGTGGTTTGGGCAAAGGCAAATAATGATGGCCGGAAAGCGAAGCAAACAAATGCACTAAAGAGCAGAGGGGCGCTATTTTTGGCCTCTGAATTGCTGTTCCGATTTGTTCACAACTGTATTCTGCAAGGGGAAAGCAGAATACAGTTGTGCAACACTGCAACACAACTATCCAAAAGGCGGCGAGAAGATTAGGATGTCTTTTTTTTTTTAGGACATTACACTGATTAAAATGGAGAAAATGATGCCGTCTTTATTTTTTTCTGGTTGCAGAAGGAAGTTTACATGATCGCTGCGGGTGTCATCGGGGGAATCTTCCTGGTATGCACCGTGGTCATGTTCTTGGGAGTCAAAGAAAAAGATGGTGAGGCCTGAAAACTAACTAACTAACATTTGCATCACAGAAACAGAACAATTAAATAACCAGCTAACCTGATTGAAAGCTAAATAGCTGACCTTAGCAGATACCCAGCTACCAACAGCATATGCTAAGGAGCTAAGCAGCAAGTAAATACTGTAACGAAGTACCAAGATGACTTACTAAGCAGATAACTAACTAAGCAGACACCTTTTTAACGTAAACTTCATTATAACAACCAAATTTTTCCCACAAAATTGTGAAAATGCCTTCGTTACAGCGAACTGCGGGAAGCTAACTGCCGCCGCGACAATGCTTATGAACAAAATGCACAGTGCGGGATTCCCCTGCGTTTCTTAGCAACTTTACTGATCGACTTGTACTTTGTTGTACTTCCGGAGGCACGGCGTGATCCTGAACACATGTCTGCTAAACGGGAGTAAATCTCGCTGTCTGTGAAGGCTGAAATTGTCTCTCACTTTAGAAAGGGAGTCACCCAGACAAACCTCAGCCGAGACTACAAATTGGCAAATTCAACGACTTCGACAATCATCCGTAATGGCAAAATAATCATGGCAGAGTTCGAGGCCAACAAATTGAAAGATGATCGTAAACGGCTTCTGGGCGCGGCACATCCTGAACTGAAGACGGCGCTTTTCATTTGCCGACTGAATTTTTTTCTTCATTATTTGTAATTGATCTGATTATCAAGGTCAAGGTCATCTTTCTTGTCAAATATGCTCTATGTACAACATACAGCACAGATACATCGTAGTTGGCAGCCATTTTATTAGAAATAGTTTCGAGGAACTACCGTTACAACATACAAATTCGTGATGCCCCTCGAGCCACGTTGTAACAAGGTTCGATTGTATTTCATCAGAAAAAGTATATGTTCACAAAAATAATCAGACATGTGCTGTCCTGATTCTTATCTAGATCCATACGCACCAAAGACGGAGAAGCAGATTCCGTTCCACCGCGGCTTCATCATGGTGATGCGTCACGGGCCATACCTCATTCTCACCGCCGCCTTCCTCTTCATCCTGGTGGCCATTCAGGTAAAAAAAAAAAAACGCCGGCCCGATCGATGCTAATGGGTCCCGGGCCCGGTCAGCGGATCAATGGAGAGCAAATCCCGCTTTCTATTTCTGTTACGTTTGGTGCTGCTATCTCGTGTGACTCCTTCTTGCTTGTTGTGTGCAGCTGGTGCAGAACAATTTTGTCCTCTTCTGCACATACGCGGCCGACCTGAGGGAACACTTCCAGAATATCGTGCTGACCATCCTGGTGAGTTGCCACTTGTTATTTATGCATTTGACAGTTTTTTTTTTTTTTTTTTGCATTTGACAGTTTTTGCTTTTGGAATTTATGGTTGTTAATTTAGTTGTAACTTATGTGTCGCTGTTGTTACTTGTGTGTGTTATGGTTGTTTTTTTTTTTTTTCATGTGTCTATTTTGTGTGCTGTCAGGTGTCTGCAGTAGTAAGCATTCCTCTGTGGCAGTGGTTCCTGCAGAAGTTTGGGAAGAAGACAGCAGCTTTTTGCGGCATCACGGTGAGCCTATCCTCACGTTTGTGTTACGATTAATATTATTAATACAACTGCGATTTGGAAGTGGTGAGTGCCATCTTGTGGCTATTTTCTGCACCTGACGTGACCAAAAACTCATTTGAGGTCAATCTTTGTCCCTCCAGTGGATCATGCCCTTCACAATGATGCTGGTGTTCATCCCCAACGTGGTGGTGGCGTACGTGGTGGCCGTGTCTTCTGGACTCAGCGTCGCCGCCTCGCTCCTTCTGCCCTGGTGAGTCTCCATTCAAATGGTACAGCGTCTGCGTCAAAGCTGCCGTTTTGAAAGCAAATATGATGGCAGGTCCATGCTTCCGGACGTGGTGGACGACTTTCGGCTGGCCAACCCGTACTGCAAAGGTCATGAGGCCATCTTCTACTCCTTCTACGTCTTCTTCACCAAGTTCGCCGCCGCCGTCTCGCTGGGCGTGTCCACTCTGTGCCTGGAGTAAGTCACCATCATGCGTTTCATGAACAGACACACAAAAAAATCATACAAATCTATGCCCCAAAACATAGAGGAAGTGTTCCATTTTGTTTTGCTTCAACCCAATTTTTTTCACTCATCCCCAGGTTTGCAGGGTATGAAAACGGGGCCTGCAAGCAGCCGGTGGCTGTGGTGTTCACGCTCAAACTGCTCATCGGTGCCGCTCCAGTGGCCTTCATCATCACAGGCCTCATGATCCTGCTCTTATACCCCATCACAGAAAAAGTGCGACTGCGCAATAAACTACACTTGGATGAGCTGCGGTGAGTCACAATCAAGTTTCTCTCAGTAGCATGAAACGTGGTAGGCATGTTTACCGTGAGTCGACCTACAAAAAAGTCTGTGATTTTGGTTTGAAGCAAGGTGTTAGATAAGGTCTTGGAGCATGGCAGCAATTTAATTCTTCAAACGTGTATTTCTTTTTTTTTAATATAAAACACAGGAAACAAAGCAGTGCTTCCAGAAGTTCAGATGACTTGGGCGTGATGTGAATTGGAAAAAAAATTCCGGACGCCGGACACATATTCCAGCGGTGCATGCTGGGAAATTTATTGGTGCCATTGGTGTATATTACACTGGGATTTGATTTGTTTTTGACCGTGAACGTTTTTTTGTTTCAACATGTACTGTATAGCAATGATATAATAATATGAGTATTTATACAAATGAATGTATAACGGGGTTTTATTTCCCCCCCTCTTTCCTTGCTGTGTCTCGTTGCTCTGCAATACTGTTATTTATTATTTATGAATCATGTGAGAGTATTACGACACTATAAGGCGGCGAGGGCTTGATGTTTGGTTACTTTGGTGAGGAAGAGAGATGAGGAGAGTCAAGAATAAGCCACAAAGCTATGAAAAATTAATGTGTATTTTTTTTAAAAAAGATAGCTGTGATCTCCACGTAGCATTCTTCACCTACTTCTCTGTGTGTGTGTCGTTCCCTCGATAGATAGAATGTGATATTAAACTTGCTCAAAAGGGAAATATTGTGCAATCCGGAAGTTTTCCTTTTTTTACCCCCATTTTATTTCATCTCCGATCGATGTTGGACAATCAGTGTGGATTGAGGACAATATAAATAACTGTGGGCAATATATTTGGTGCTGAGACAATCAGACCAATGCGGTGTACACGTGTCAGATCAAGTCTCGGGATTGAGATTGTGTACATTCCCATCTGATTATTATTCTGATGCCAAGAGCCCTGCAATAAAACCCTCCTTCGTGATTGCTTTTATGTCATTTTTCATGATGAGTGGAATGAGCCTGTGGTTGGAATCACACCTTTATGTAGCACAATATAGCGCTCTATATTGTTACATGACCATTTTGTTGTGCTATTCAAATGTGTACTGAGTTTCGGTAATCTGCTATTTATTACCTGATAAAAAACAAACGACAGTCACTAGAAAAGCAACTATGACGCATTGCACTGATGTAGAAAAGTAATTTTTAGGATTCCAGAGTATTGCTTGTTAGATAAGATAAGATAAGATAAGATAAGAAAACCTTTATTAGTCTCGCAATGGAGAAATTCCCAATTCACAGCAGCAAAGTTATGAATGGAAGAAGTAGAACAACAAGATGACAAATTTATGAGTTGTGGTGTGAAAAAAAATATGGAGCAATGCTGTCACAAAAGTGAGTGCTTAATTTGTGTTACTCTTGTCAAATACACTCATCTAAAAATAAGAACATGTCTTTATTTGTTTAATATTTATTTTAGAAGGTATTAAGGTATGTACTGTTGATGCTCTGTTGTAATAATTTGACTGCAATGATGTGTTCAGTTCAGAATCAATTTTATCTCATAACATGACAAAAACATAAAACATTAAAAGAAAGTACATCGTTCTCACTAAAGATGCTGAATATTAAATGTAGGAATTTAAGACTGGTGAGTGCTGGCGAAAGTAAACTACATATCCCATCATGCAGTTCACCCCATTGCCATGGTAGCAGGAAGCCAGCTTGACGATTAGCAATAGCAATGGACAGCAGGATTCGACTACTCCCCGGTGGGACACAGCCTACGTCCACTGTCAGCCCCTTTGCCGTCATCGAAACCGAGCAAGGGGTTGCGGAGACACGGGCTGGGAATAGACAGAGCCCCGCTGGGAGTCAGGCGAGGGAGCTCCAGGTGACCGGGACGGCCGAGGTTAGCTACCCGGCCGACAGAGCGTCGGTCCGGCTCAGCGTGGGCAACAGCAAGGCGACGGTCAACGAGGTCACCAGCAGCGTGTCACGACGGTTGGAATACATTTTGCAAGCTGTCAGGTGCGATTAAAAACATTTTTAAAATGCCTCACACATTTTGCACTAACATGTTAGCATCACTGAGAACTCTAATTGTCCGTCGGTGTGAATGCTTGTTTTGTCTATTTGTACCGTACGATTGACTGGTGACCGGTCAGGGGTTTAGCCCACCTTTCGCCCAAAGTCTGAACAGTAGCCCTTAAGTATCGAACCTATGTGGCGTAACATTGAATGTTTTCTTGATTACTAGACAACATGGAGTCAGAGAAGACGACATCACTGTGAGGAAATTCCTCCACCGGGATGATGAAGTGTATCACATGAATGCAGAGGTAGAGTACCATTTCGTTACAGATCCACAATATGGTTATTGTAATGGTTGTAGTTTGCGCTTTGGTTACCTTTATTAAGCTACATGACACTGATGTCTTTCATAAACCTGTGTATGGCAATTTGCATTGTTAGCATTATGGTAAGCGCACTTTTCTAAGGTAAATCAATGTCTAGGCTCCAAGTCAATTGCCAGTCTATTGAGCATACGTTGTGTGAAAAATGGGGCGCTGTCATGAGATTATGCAGGCGTGCCAAAGGTTGATGGCACTTCTTTTCTTTTAGGTGACTGTCACCTTCTCTGATTTTGACAAAATGGAGCAGTCCTGCAGCGTCCTGCTGGAGAAACTGGACAGGAGCGTCTCAGTTGGACGACCTCGATTTTTCCACAGCGCAGAATGCCTGAACCTTATCAGGTAACCATTTTGTAACTCATAGATTTTATCTCCATATGTTTTCAAAAGTTAAAAGTAAATACTCAATTACAGATATAGGGCTGTAAAATGTACATTATTAGAGTAAGAAAGTATTCATTCGCCACAGTTTGATACCGTGTGTGTGTGTGTGTGTGTGTGTGTGTGTGTGTGTGTGTGTGTGTGTGTGTGTGTAGGCAGAGTGCATGTGTCTCTGCGGTGGAGAATGCCCAGCAGAAGGCCAGCAGAGTTAGCCAGCTACTGGGGCAAAGCCTGGGGGCGCCCACCCTGGTGCAAGAGGAGGAGATGCGAGAGTGGAGGACCCAGGATGAGGGTGAGGAGGAAGATGGGGGTGGAGGAAGGCGGGGCCAAGAGGCCGCCTCCACCCAGGCCGCCCCTCTTCCCCGCATACCAAGCGTCACCGCCTTCTCGCGGGTGTCCGTCTACTTCCGGATGCGTGATGGAAATAGGAAAAAATACTAAGAAGTACTGGAGTAGAAGAAATTTGTTTGTATGGATAGATCTGTACAGATGGGGGAGTAACAATATCAGGTGTCGGTATTGGGCGATACTGATCTTTATGGAATCGGGTTCTCGTGGAAGCTGCCGATACCCGCCGATAGTTAAGGCTAAAATATCTGACTTAATTTCTTCTCGTCAGTAGTTGGCACTATACCATGAAAGAAAGGACTTTTTTTATTTCAAAAGTACTCAAGGAAAGAGTGACCACTTGGACTGGTATCGGACTGAAAAATAAGCGGTACTTACATTCTTGCTTGGCTCTCGACGAAGGCGGACGCTTTTGCTTTCTGCTCCTGTCCCCCACCCCCACCCCCCCTGCTCGCCACTCAATCCATGTGCTGTCTTTTGTCTAACTTTCCTAGCCTCCTGTCGTATTTTCATCCTAAAAACAAACATGGAACTAGTTGGCTGGTCTCTCGATGCCATCGACAAAATTTTCTCGACGAGAAGAGCAGGCAGTGGGGAGCCTACTTGCCCCTCGGGGACTTTTGCTGCTGGGTACACCCTCGATCCCTGGAGGAGGTGGAGAATGGTGTGCCTGTCAACACTGTCCGTTGAGGATGTGGAAGACATCTACATGATCGGCCTTCTGATAACAGGTATGCTGCTGTTTGGCGCTAGCAGTTTCCTGATCTATCGAAAAATTCAACCGACGGGAGCGGCTCTATTGGAAGAGGCTGCCGGTCTAAGGATGGCAAAGTGCGGATGTCCAACACTCATACTCAAGACTGTGCTCAACCGCAAACTGATGCGGCTTTGGAACGGCACTGCAAGATGGGCAACAACTTGGTGAAACTGGAATTCGTGCTCAAATATTGAAAGAAATTGCGGATTTGGCTGATCGACGCCATTTGAGAGACACAAGCCACGGACTTCAAGGCTGTCTGGAATTCTTGGGCTGCCTGCTACCAAAAACAACATCTGCTATCTCGACCTTCCCCTGATGAAAGTACGCATGGAAGCTAATGCCCTACCATCACCCCCTCCTTCTCGGCCATAGTTTGATAAGCCACGACCGTCTCCATGACATGACCTTGACGTAGCAGCTGAGGCCTGACACGCACACACAACCAGACGTATCACCACCTTCATTGTTCACTTCTTGTGACCTGTTGTAATTGTCATATGCTTGTGCAGGAGTTTTTTTTGCCTAACTCAAACTATCCTCAAAATGAGGATAGTTCGAGCGTGGTTTTTTTTTCCCCCCCTCTCCCTCCCTTGTGGTTTCTTCCGACTTTCGGGGTTGAGTGAACGCTGGCGCGTCTGGCCGCTGCTCGACCCGTACCGTGTTTTATTGTTTTTGTTCCTGATTGTAAAGTGTCCTTCGGTGTCTTGAAAGGCACTTATAAATAAAATGTATTATTATTATTATGATTATTATTATTACTGAACATCCGCAGTGGCCTCCAAGTGGCCAAGAAGAAGCAGTGCAATGAATGGAATCGAAGCATTAAATCATGATGCACAAACCGCTTAATTTTTTTACATTCTGTTTAATTATTTTGTTACAATGTTTTTGTAGAACAATATTACAGAGTGCAGTTTTCCTCATTAAAAATACACTGCAAAAAAAAAATATATATTTTTTCTCTTGGGTATTTTTGGGAAGCCCATAACAGCCGAACAGAAATGAATGGCATTCATTTCATTTCAGTGGGGAAAGATGATTTGAGATTTGAGTGTTCTCAAGGCACCCCTCGATAAAGGTCGAGGGCGGGGGAGCCCGAAACATATCCCTTACGATAAACAGGGTTTCCCTGTATTGTCATTTAGTTGAACCCATACATTCATAATTATACATTCAAAGCCGTGCGTGTACAGCACTGTGCAAAAGTCAAGCGACATCATTTAGAGATGATGCTATTGTCAGCAGCTTCTAAGACGGTGGTAAAGCTGCCATTAAAAGTAAATATCACAGAGCCATAATTGATGGACTTGTATGTGTCAAATTACGATGGAAGTCAAAATCACCATGAAGTGGTACAGTTCGGAATTGGAAATTAGAAAAAAAAATCGACCTCAATTTTGCAAGGATTAACTGGATTAACTCCCATCGCAGGGATGCTTTTTCTTCGTGTCTTTTTTTTTTCTCGCAACACTAAAAGAGCAGCATAAAAATGGGCTATCAACCCTCCTGAATGTGTTGGGTCAAATTGACGCCTTTGAAAAACGAGAACAAAAATTAAAAGCCATTTTAAATGTCTTTAAATTAGAAAGAAATTACATTTCTAACAAGGAAGTTACATTGTTAATCTTTCACGTTTAAACAGCCCATTTTGACCGATGAGTATTGTTTGGTAATATCAACAGTGGTCAACTTATTCATGAACGCATGAAGCAAGTTAACCCGACTCAACCACATAGGTCATAACAATTGTTAAAATTTGACTTAAAACACTTTGGATGGCACACTGGAAAATGGCTGCTGTTTGTTTACATTGGCAATTGTGGCTAAGACTTGTACACGGTACTGTGTGGCACCATCCATTCAAATGAGCCCTTGGTGAAATCACCACGATCAACATCGTTTTCGTCTCGTGAGCCACGACATTCAGGCATTGTCAATGTCGTCCTCCGGGAAAATCTCTTTCAGCCACGTTTGCGGCACGAAGCGTTCGCCGTCAAAATGACTGAAGTAGTGGTCCAAGCTGGGAATGTTAGGCTGTAAACACATCACAGTCAATAGAAGACTAAACTCTCTTTGGGTGTGTGGCGACTTTTGTGTTCCTACTTTTTTTCCAGTGACACGCTTGAGATGAGTCTGAGGCAGGTAGCCCACGATTACATGGTTAGGTCCGAACCCACTGAACAGAACTTTGTAATGGGGAGTCCTCTCGGCTGCGACACCCTAATGGTTATCCAAACATACTGTGTCATGGATGTGAATGCGATCACTTTGCCTTTTTGCCTCTGGTTTAAAACTTTTTTTTTTCTTTTTTTTTCGCAGTTGTCACACCATCTGACCTGCTTTCTGTTGCTGTACATCTTATACACCCACTCGGCGGGGGCCCGCATCTCGCTGTCCCAGCTCACTACCACGCCGATCCGGTGGCCCTTGCGGTCCATCACGACCTCGCCCACCCTCAGGAAGACGTAAGGCGGCCGCGGACTGCGCACCGCCTTAGATGCTGCGGTAACAAAAACACAAACATTGTCATTGGATTTCCATTCAAGGTGGCATGGCAGAATGGAAAATATTTATGGATTTATTGAAAAAAAATGACTAACTGCAATGTAACCATGTGAACTAATAGTGGCCTGAATGTTGTGAAGCTAGTTCCCACTGAAACTCACTCAAACTTTGGCTCCCAACACAACAAATATTCAAGCGATGGCTCATAAGTTGGAAAAACTTGAGAGAGTTTGGGCACTCGTAAATCAAGGTACCACTTGATGGGCGCAAACCTCCAAAGAATCCCTGATCGTTGTCAATCATCATGATTTCCATAGTGAGCAATGTGTCATCCTTATCCGTATTCATACCGAGCACCCACCTGCATGGAAAGACCACGAGGACATTCAATGTCTTCACAGGTTGAAAATGTGGGCTGTTCCTCAGAGTACTCACAGGACTTTGGAAAGCTGCTGCTGGGTCCACTCGCTCCACGCAGAAACGCTGAAGTAAGAACTGCTCCACTCTTTCCACGCCTCAACCAACCTTGAACGCAACACCACACAATTGAGTAAGACATTTTTATTATTAGCACCGCCAAAGAAAACCCGATAGTGGGGTGGGGTTCAGATTTTTTTTTTTTTTAAGTGCAACATCCACATAAAAACCTAGACTTACAAGAGTAAAAAGTAGAAGCCAAAAAAAGAAAAACAAACTGCTTAAAAAGTAAAAGACAAAAACACAAGTAAGCTGCCAACAGTATTGAAGTTAACCCCAAGTGTAAATGCTTTTAAATCACTAAATGTGGATGTGGGTGTGAATGGTTGTTTGTCTCTATATGCGCCCTGCGATTGACTGGCGACCAGTTCAGGGTCAGTTGACTGCCTTCCGTTCAAAGTCAGCTGGGATAGGCTCATGGAGGTAGAAAAATAGTTTTACCTGCACTGAAAGGGTAGGGAAACCGGTACAGGCAGCTCAACGAAAATTGAGCCACTAATAATCAGGAAGTCAGTATTTAGTCACACCTCTCAATCTTTTAACTTCACCACCGAGGTAAAATCTAAGCATAAAAATGGCATAAATACAAACTTATTAAATATCCTAACCCCTCTTTTTTTGGAGGGTGGGGGTGTACAACTTTAAGCTCTGATAGTCAAGTCCTTTTAACATCATCAAAAGACTTTTAATGCCAAGGTCGTACAGCAAATGCCACATAATTTATCAACGGCCGATACTAAAACGATACTAAAAACACAATTAGGTTAGAATGAAAGTACGTGTTCGTTGCCTACTGTGCTGACGCGTGGAGACGCTGCTCTGCCGTGTTGCCGCTCCATTTGTGGATAAGGTACTGAGCCGGGAAGGCCGACAGCAGGAGCACTAGTTGCACAGCCGCAGACAACGTCAGCTCAGGCATCACCTTTGGGGAGAAAAATCTCTTAAATACTGTACTCCCACTCCCTCGTCTATACTTTACAACTACAGAATACAACAAGCACACAACAGTGTCACATCCATCATGCAGAGCAGTACGCAATCGATATTCATAACAGCTCATACTCATCTATATCGCTATCTATATATAACATGACAGAAACTCAAAAATCAAAAGTTAATAAAAGCCATCACACGCAAAAAAACATGCTTTATTAAATTGTATGAACGTGTATAAGTGGCTAAATTGGCTACTTATACCTTAAGATATATTTTCGAGCATAATACAGGAAGTGGGCTGTTACTTGTATAAATGTTGCTAATTTAACAGCCTTCATGATAAGTATTATTTTTATGTTTACTTATTTCTTTGTTATGTCATTATTTGTCCTGTTTCGGCTCACTATTTATTTGCTGGATAGGGTTCTGGGCAAGCACATCGATAGCCCATGGCAGATTAGATTGTCATGACAACCAAAACACAGAGGCTAAAATCTAATTGGACAAAAAAAAAAAGTAATGTCTACTTTGATTTTCATTTGACTTTATTTTTTTTTCCCATGAAACAATTGGTTAATATATTAAGTGGGTCTAATAAAGTAAAAATCAAATAAAACTATAATAGACATTAAACATTTAAAATGTATTTTAATAAAAAAAGTTAATTCATTGTAATTATTTATAAATAATAAAATAAAACTGTGACAATTATTAGTGTATTGTTAAAACAGACTTAAATATTCAATGTTGAGCACCAAAGGTGGTGCACCTCCTTGCTGACCCTGACTGCTCACCACTGGTCAAAACCACAACAGGGAATGCTGGCGAATTTTGGTGCTCACCTCGTTTTGACTTCCTTTTTCCTTTTAATTTCTTTCTGGTGTTGACCCGACTCCTCCACGACTATGGCCACCTGTCTGTTGACATGCCACAAGTGGGCGGGGACGTCAGCCCAAAACACTTTCTAGTTCCAGCCTATCGCGGCGGCGCACGGATTAACACGTGACCCCCAGTTCGGCGGAGCCACGTCAGGAAAAGAAGTCACCCGGTTAAACGAAACAGAGAAATAGTAAACCACGACAACTACGGAGTTTTACGTCAACACCGTCGCCATATTGGATGTGTTTGATCGTACCTGTAAACGAATTTCAATCTGCGGTTTGACGTCATGAGACGACAGAACCAATACAAGGCACTAATTAGAGCGCCTCATTTGATCCAAGTCATCACTGGCATCTAAAGCCTATTACAGTACACACACGTTTTGGGGTGGTTTCAATCGTGGCAGGGGTTCACAGTTTAATAAATAGGTGCCTCATTTGTATTTCAACCATCGACACACGTGAGTTGGGGAGATACTGTATTGAGTTCGGCAGTTTTATTTAGATACAAGTCATGACTGGCATCTAAAGCCTATTACAGTACACACACATTTTGGGGTGGTGTCAATCGTGGCAGGGGTTCACAGTTTAATAAATAGGGCACGTATACATCTATAAATACACATATTCATGTTACTTTTATATTTCATTTGTATTTATGTGGAAGATGTTTTGTTGAAGATGAAGACATTTGTACAAATAACAAAAAACGTAAGATACTTCTCATCGCCAGTAGGAGCATATTTCACAGCATCTGACGAATGCTAGGAAATTGTGGCTTTTTGTTTTTATCCCCAAAACAAAAAAATGAAACAGCAAGTGAATTGTTGAAACTGCTTTATTAACAAAGTGGTCTAAATCCATAAACTACGTGGAGGCCTCAGTGGTGGTGGTGGTGGTGCTGGTAGGGTTGTGGCAGGGGGCCGGACTGGACGGGCAGGAGATCTCGGGGCTCCCAGGAGTGCGGACAGTGGATTTGCGCTTGCCGTTACGTACGGTGAGCTCAGCTCTGGGATTGAACGTCAGGGGCACGAAGCCGTCGGAGTCGGCCACCAGGACGATCCACAGGGGGCCTGAAAGAGCATGAACAAAACCACCGGGTGGCATGTTCAATAGCACGTTGTGGTTTAGGCCTGTTACATGCTCATAAAGTAAGCTGCTTCCATTTGAAAGCTTCTAATCTGACCTTGGCCGCTAATCACATCCAATTATAGCTCAACTGCATGACAACCATGGATGTGTTTACATGGTTTAGACCACGGCTGGGCAAATTTTGAAATAAAAGAGACATATGGACCATCTGAGTGGATGTAAAATACTGTAAATCTTTGTTTATATAGCACCTTCGCAATAGCTCCAGCTGTAACAAAGCGCTTTACAGAGCATATAGATTTTTAACTATTCAAGTTTAGGGTACAGCTAAACTGATGCAACACATACTATAGGACTCTTGATAATGTAAATGCTCAATGGGGTGAAAAACATGGGACTGAGTTTGATAGGGATTCAATCGATGTATGTACCATGCAGCATCTCCACGACGGTGAGGTTGAAAAGCTCCTGGAGGGCGCGTAGACACAACTTGCCATCACACAGGAGCATTGGACGCCGTTCGTCAATAAACACGTTCTCGGACAACTGCTTCTGTGGGATCCAAAACGTAGGCAAAAAGTCAAGCGCTGCTTGTTAAGTCAAGCCACCATTGTATACTTATTTGCTGTTATGCCCTTTCAATGAGGGAAAGTGGAGAGACAGTCTCTGATGCATTTTACAGCAAATTACAAAACAGTAAAAAGTACAAAGTCCACCAAGGCAGTTTTCTTATGTGAACGTACCTGACATGTGACATTGATGTAAGGGGGCTCAGCGGCAGCCGGGTAGGAGCTCGCAACCTTCTTGCCGTTCTGGGCGTACTCTCGGATCTCGCCCAGGCACTGCTGCACATCTGCGAAGCGAGCGAACAGCCGCTCCATGTTGAAGACCAGATGCTCCAGGGCTCTCTCCCGGGAGGATCCGCCCGGCGGGGCCACCATTGGCTCCGGTACCACCTCCGGCCGAGGTGATCCAGCCCGGCTGGAGTCCCTGCTGGTCTGGCCGGCCACCGCCAGGCTGGCCATGCGGCCGACGTCCAAGTTCTCCACGGCGCAGGAGGGGGTTCTTTCCGAGGAGGCGGAGAAGTCCGCAGAGCTGGACTCGGGGCTCCTCACCTCCTCCACCAGCCTGCATCTACTCCCGGGTGAGCGGGGTACTACTCCATTCCCGGGCAGAATCAAGTCCTTTATCCCCAGCTGCTCCCTGTCATCCTTGGGCAGGTGCTCTGAGTGCCTCCTAATCCGTGACAAATTAGCAGCAGGCTCTACGTTGAGATGGGAGGAGGCACCCTCTCCATCGAAGTCTTTGGCCACCAAGCGCAGGATATACTTTTCTGTGTTGGAGGACGGGAGGAAGGCGGGGTCCATTGACTTCTGCCGGCCGACCATCATGAGCAGCACTTTGTCGCTGAGAAAACAGACCCCCTTGGGCCTGTCTGTGGCCTGCAGCGAGATCTGCTGGATGTTGGGCATGGCCGATGCCGTGATACGGTACACCAGCACCATGTTACAAGTGTTGGACGCCACGGCCACAGTGGAGGCACGCGGGTCGAAAGCCACCAAATCCGGCACTAGGATCCCGGGGATGCTGACTTTGCGGGTGGTGACCACCTTGCGCTCGTATGTGATCAGCACCAGGTGTGATGAGTCCTGACCGGAACCCGTTACTGAGTCCTTACGCTGCAGGTGAATAAGTGGGCTGGGGTCTGAGCGCCGGTGCCGGGCCAGGAGGTGGGTGAGGTCCAGGGGGCCCGAGGTGGGTGTATGGGACTTCTCCGCGAGGTCAAATGACAGCCGTCTGGAATCCTGAGAGAAGTCAATTTCTGGCGTCTGGACTCGCGAGGGGTCCACCTCGAAGGCCATGCCGGCGTTCAAGCCACACAGCTTCTCCAAAGGCAGCTCTGTCGCCACGGCAACCTGAGAGTCTCCAGTTGCCTCTGTGGCACAGATGTAGCCCCCCACGTCAAAAATGGGGCAGAAGGAGCAAGCCACGAGGCTTTTGTGAATGTCGTTCCAAATGTAGGAGTGCAGCGCGGTGCCGATCGCCACCACCAAACGGGTTCCGTCTTTAGTCCAAGACGCACAGTGGATGAGCCCGCTTCCCTTAATATCCGCCTTGGTCCTCCTGTTGTCCACCCGTACTGAGAATAGCACTGATGCGTCCCGCTTGGTCAGGAGGGCCAAAATGTCCAGTTTGGGGTGCCAGACGCAGCCTTGCGCGAGCAATGGGAAGGGCTCGCTCATTTCGCAGGTCTGTGTGCACAGCAGCTTGTTATGCTCCAACGCGCTCAGCTGCAGCTGCCAAACGCTGACATGCTTCTTATGCTGCACGGCCAGCAAGGCGGGTGAGTCGGGGCAGCACAGCGGGCCCCAGAAGAGCCCGAGGACGTGTTCGAACTGCCCGATGACATTTGTGTCGCCAAACTTGGTCTCGCCGCGTTGGAAGTAGAGCGTCGTCAGGCACACCTGCTTGCCGTCGGTCCATGCTACCCCGTGCACTGGGTGGATGGCCTGGTGCAGCGTGTTGATGCCGCTCCGTAGCAGCTTGGCCTTGCCCAGGTCCATCTCTGTGAGAAAGCGACAAAACAATCTGAGCGGCCGGGAGGTCCTCGCCTTGCAGATTATAACCAGCAAAGGCTCTCTCCTGGGTTTCCTTCCAATTAGGCACCTTAATCTGCTCCCCTGAGCCGGGCGTGCTGTGACGAGCACGAATAGCCGATTAAAGCGCAACGACCTCAACACGACACTCTCGGGACCTTTCAAGACTCGAGGCCGCTGACGTCGCTCACTTAATCACACATTGGGGATAAGACATCTTGTCATCCTGGCGCAAACAGAATTGCTCAGGGAGACAAGTAGGATCAAGGTGGTGGAAAACGTTCCTTTAAATTTCCATGTGAAGTTAAAATATTCCTGAATGGAAACTTCCTGTGGGGAGTAGTGGGAAATAAATCCAAGGCATAAATAGAGACTACCTCCAAACAGAATGGAGAGGAGTGATTACTCCTCAAAGATCACTCATAAACTAGATTTACCTTGTAACTTGGAAAACTTGTAAATGGGCCTACTCAAGTCAAGGTACTGTACTTGCATGAAATGTTGCATTTTTAGTCAATATAATCAAGATTATGATATAAATTATTAAACTATATTTAGGTTCACTGTTAACAGCCAATCCTAAATTCCTTGTTTATTATTGTTAATTCCAATGAAAAGTTTCCATCATACCGGTAATTTTATTTTTAAAAAATGGATAAGACAACCCAAGATCTAATGTAACAAGTACTGTACTCTAGTGTGTAGTGATGCAAAATACGTTTTGTTAAATCATGAAGGACAAACAAATATAACTTTTCATACACTTTTCAGTCCATCGTTGTCGCTTTTACATTATTTACACATCTAACATTTTGCCACATGGGTGAGCATACTATCATGCCGTGGCTCCATGTTTAGCTCGGAAAGACTTTAACAGGCTGGAAAAAAACACACACACAGTATTTTTGGAAAAAAAAACACGTATTTTGTCGAGTAAAGTTTCGCGAAGCACTTACAGTGAATGTTGCCATGGGTAACTTCACATTTTACCGGTGAAACAACACCAAGCCATCAATGTTGACTCGTCCTTAACCCGGAAGTAATGCCTGGGCACTGTCCAGAGAAGTGCATTATTGGAAACGTAGTTGATTTCACGAGTTACTCCTGCAGTTTATTTGAAAGAATGTCCTCAGAATAATTGTATAAATTAAACTTCGGATACATATGTATTAATAGCCTGTCTGACATTTGAATTAATGTTTGATCCATGTTTCAGGGAAAATGGGAAATTTTTATTTTTATTTTCAGTCTCTATTAGAGAGAGAGAGAGAGAGAGAGAGAGAGAGAGAGAGAGAGAGAGAGAGAGAGAGAGAGAGAGAGCGAGACAGAGAGAGAGAGAGACACTGTATAGATACAGTATAGATATATAGTACAGTACACATTAATGTTGAATCTGAAAACCACCCTTAAGTCAAATTTGACATGGAATATTCTCAGTGTACACAACATTTTATAGCACATATGAACTATAATTAAATTTTAAAATATTTTCATATTTGCCGACTGTTGTTGGCGCCTTATTAACACGGAAGTAATTTACGACCACCACTCTGAGAAGTGTATTATGGGAAAAACTGTTTAAATGCAATTCAGGGTCATTTCGAACATATTTCCACGTTTTTAAGTGGACTATGGTTGCGGATTTCAACGGTAAGCACCAACAGAGACCTGTTATACATGCTGCTGTTCACATTTTATCTCAAACAGCACCCATAAATCCACAGCAAGCAACCACTGCTCCGCCTAGAAAGTACTCCTCATCGCCGCAGTGTGGCGCCGCCATCTTGTGACAGCCCACCACCAGTGGAAGTCCAAAAATCTGCTTCCTCGCTTTTCCCATATCTTGGCTGGGAGGCTCTCGGCAGCAGTCGGGTGACGACTGCATGCTGTCCTTCGGCGGACACCGAGGAGTAACGGTAGCGGCCATACGGGGAAACACTCGCCTGGTAAGGACTTATGTTCCACGTCTAAAATTCGACGACGTATCGCAGAACCATGGGCGTGGAAGTCGAGACAATATCTCCCGGTGATGGTAAGTTGCTTCTCCGAAGGGGCTTGGTAGTTCTCTCCCCGGTGCCGAAACTATTATCTCTTTATTATTATGTGTTAATTATTTTATCTTATTTGTGCATTTTATCGTCTTTATTCGTGTGAGCTACGTTTAACATTTCAAATCATCCTCACCCGTCGAACTGAATGAAAACTCAATTAATTTGTTCCAGCCTTCCTAAAAAATAAGCCCAACAAAAAATAGTGTAACGTGTTCTATTTAAATAGGAAACTGTACTAGAATATTGTACTGAAACAGAGTAATATCATAATTAAAATAGAATGTAAAGAATTAATTAGTTTGTGCATCATGCAGGATTTTACTCTTCAGTTCAATTTGTTGTGCTGATCCTTCTGGTGATTGTGTAGGTGCGTTGTTGAGCTGGGTGGCAAAATGTGAATACTTACTGGAGGCCCCTGTTAGTCTTACTGTATTGCTAATAATACAGTCACTCTTCATCTTAAGTTAAAATGTAATTCTAAAAAAGACTGCGTCATGTTGTGGTACAATGCGTACTACACCAAAGGTGCACATGTCTAATTGAAGAGTTTCGCACACATCAGAAAATACTGTAACAAATGCGCAAGTGTTAATAGTCCGAAAGGTTTGTTTGGTGAATGCTTTTAAAGAGTATTAAAAATATGTGATACAGCGTGTGCAAAGGTTGAACTGCAATTTTTTGAGTGTAATGTATTTGTGTCCCCTAGGAAGCACATTTCCAAAGAAGGGTCAGACGTGTGTGGTTCATTACATAGGTGAGTGAGTAATAATTTTTGTATAGGGTCTTGTATTGTCCGATGCCCTTTCATGTTGCCCTGCATGGTCTTACGTTGCCCAAGTACTGTCACATCTTGTCCCATGTGGTGTTTTGTTATCCCATCTGTTCACTTATTGTCCTATGCTTGCCTACTATGGTCTCATGTGATCGTATTTATTTTTATTTTTTTTTACCATGTTATGTCCTGCTGCTCCAGTTTGTCCCATGGTCTTCCAATTTAATATATACCACATTTACTTACATGGTATGTGGTATGCAGGCTCCTTCAAGTGCAGCGGTGCCCAACCAGTCGACCTACCATCACGACCGGTAGCTGGTGGAGTGTGGTCCCATGGCGATGTAGCCCAATGCTATCCCATGCTGGCCTCAATTGGCCGTCCAGCATGTCTATACTTCATGCTATCCTTTCTTTTTTGTTCAGACAGACCATTTTTTTGTGAACTGCACCGCTGTGACACGGGGGAAACACATTTGGGTTAACGCGTGCCTTGGGCGCTTGTTCGGCGCAGACAAGTAGGTCAGACAGAAAGTAAACAAAACAAAAAGCAATGCTGGTTTGCTATCAGTCCCATTTGCAGATCAGCAGGTTTATGATGCGGCTATTAAAACACTGCCTCGCCACTCTGCCGTGGGCTTTGTCATAAACAGACGTCGCCGTGTTGAGATGCTCTCTGAACTATTATGTAACTTTAACAAGAACTAATGATTTAACCCCGTATGATGGTCTAACAGCCAAAGAAGGAAAAAAAATGCCATTCGTGTCATTGCTGCATTCCTCCCAAACAAGGTCTCAACACCCCCATGTCCGCCTCCCTCCCTACTGACTGCATGTCTCCATTGGTGTGCGTCACTCACATCCTCCGCGTTCTCTCACTCTGCATGTCCGCCCCAATTTTGACTCATTAAATCATCCTGCTGCTCGCTGCTGGCTCCAATTCAGCCAGACAAACCCCATAGGCCGATAAACCTGTTCTCGACTCTGCGAAAGGGAAATGGCTGGCATGAAAACTCTGGCCGATCTTTCAAAACTCAGCCCCCTGAAGCCGGATTCACTGAGCAGCGTCAAATTGGGTTGGCATGTCCATCACGAGTTGACGGACAAAACGTTTGAAGGAGCCATGTTTGGAACACACAAGAGGAAGTCAGCCATTTTTGTTTGAAGTGACCATTTGAGGGTTAATGTTGCCACCGATTCAAGACAGATGGGAGACTGCTAACGTGCGAAAAATTACGAGTCGGCAAGTTTCACAGTTGAAAATACCCCCCTGAAACATTTGCGACCTTGAACGAACCCCGATGAGAATGCAACAGTCCCTACCTTTGAAATCACTGGTAATTGTTCGCAGCTCAGTGGGATAAGGGCTTGAGCAACTTCACATTTTTAGCCACGTTTAGCGTGAAAATGTTTCGTTTTAAGGTCAGTTTGGCTAACTCATGAGGTCCTTCAAAGACAAACTTGACCGAGAGATTTAGTGTGATTGTTACCTGATTACCAAATTTAACCCGCATATACTGGACAGATGGACAATGCTAAATTGTGAGAAATATTTGTCATCATCATTGTGTGTGGGTGGAGCACTGTGGTGAAGTTTGATATCTTGACAAAAAAAAAAACACACAAAATGGTAGTTGTGTGTAAGCGTCCATGCCGCCTCTCTGGGTTAATGCCTGGCCCTCATTTTGTTTTATAAGGGCAGAGATCAAATTGAGATACCAGTGAGGAGGAAGTCTGGTGATAGCAGTTAGCCATAGATTTGGGATGCTAGGCGCTCCGAGGCTTCCTGCTGGCTAAATAGAAGCAAAGATAAAGAGGCTATTTGTTACATAAAGTATTTTGTTGTGGCCTTTTTTTTTCAGTGGAAGCAAACGTCACATTCCAATCTCCTCACTTCATCCCAACCTCAATGGGAACACTGGACGTGGCTATTTGTGATCCTCACATTGGGATTCTAACCACGCAGACACGCACACACAGCAGACACTCGCTTACATGGCGCGCAGCTGACCCTCTCATGACTCGGGCGGGTGGCAGAGATTCCTAAATATGGCGAGCGAGCGGTCATGTGGTTGACATTTTTAAGAAAAGCTGCTCAGGCTTGTACATGGAGCTTTGAGTTCAAGAGTGCAAACTAATCTGTTGTTATTATTCACATGATTCGCTCACTGATCACAACATCAGGTACAAAAAGCGATTCAGTAGGTGGAAAATGGACGCTAAATGCCTGGATTGCTTCCAGTACATTTCTGTGGGGAGCTAAGATGCGGGATTTTCTAAATTGAAAACATTCCATGAGCATCATGGGAATTAAGTGGGAATTGAGTTAAGCAGGCATCTATGCAAAATAGATCGCTTTCCATGCAGACGAGAGGGCCCACAAGCGCTCATCTTGATGTGGTGTGCAGAGACATCTTGTCCCTCATGTTCACTGCACCACCTCGTTTGGTTTTCACAATTGGATGCAATGATCTTGCGGGCTTTATACGGACCACAGGCCGCAGTTTTCCCACCATTGTTGTATGAAGTCCTCCCAGTCACCCAAAGCGACATTTGTGTAAACTGCAGTGGGAGCTCAGCCATGAAGCCTGACATGCAGCTTTTTTTCTGATCCACCCTTTTTAATGCAGGCGGGAGTGTCATGCTGGCAGCTTCTTGAGACTGTGTGGGGGAGGCAGACGGATGAGGGGCGGGTGGGTGAGATGACTGCGCGACAGGATATGGCGGAGTAAAAATAACCCCGCCCTCGGTTAGCGCTTCAGCTTTTTTTTTCTCTCCTTTTTTGTGCCGACGCAGCCAAATAGGTTGGAGTTTTCTCTTGAGAGTCGTAACGGGCGGCGTCAGGATCCGGAAGGGATGAGAACTACCACCCCGCCCGTGCACCCAGAGCAGATAGCGGTAGCGACTGCATAAAAAATAATACAGTACTATGGTAGCGATAATAATAATAATGCAGAGTTTGGATTGACATCGTGTGAGTTACATTCCAGCTGCAGGGAGAGAATGAATCGAAAATATGTAATAATAGTGGAATAAAATTACATGCACAATCATTTAATAGTTTTAGCCTACTGTAATTAATAACACCCGTAAAGTCAAGCAAAATATGGGCGTCCCTGTTAGGTTGTACTCGCGGATGCGCCATGGCAGGTGTTGGCCCGCTGTTGCTTGGACTTGGTGACTTCCTTGTCCGCTAAATTTAGACGGCTGGTGAAAGCAGAGAGGCGACGCAGCTATGGCGTTAAAGTGTGACGTTCACACAACGTCTTTAGAACCCCAACTATTCACACTCGCAGAGTGAACACAGACTCACATAAATTAAGGGGTCGTAACCACAAGAGGCTTTAAGCGGTGTACTGACAGTCCCAGTTGAAGTTTACTGTCAAAT
Source organism: Hippocampus comes (assembly GCF_001891065.2). Taxonomy (NCBI): domain Eukaryota; kingdom Metazoa; phylum Chordata; class Actinopteri; order Syngnathiformes; family Syngnathidae; genus Hippocampus; species Hippocampus comes. The sequence continues at coordinate 451,908 of NW_017806233.1, forward strand.
TAAATATAATTACATTTTGTCTATTTAAATCTTAGCCTTTGGAAAGTCTTCTTACCTTAATGTTAAACAAGCGATGTAAAACAACATTGACAGAACAATGGTTTGAATCAATATCTGACATTTTTATCCCATTTGGGTTTTTACTTCTTTTTTTTTTCTTTTCTCCCTCGACATGCTGACAAGCGACGCCCTAGTTGTTAACTTTAAAAATAATCCAATAAACCAGGCCACCTGCTTCCTGATTCATACTCTACCTTTGCGCATTTGGGAGAATTGAAACCCACGCAAGATCCTGTAAAGACATCCCTCCTACCCCGCACTCACTGTCACGCTGCAGATTGTCCAACTAAATCCTAAAAAGGCCTCGTTAGAAAATCTCAGCCAAAAATGATGATTTTGTCTTTTTGACAGGTATGCTGCAGAATGGCAAAAAGTTTGACTCATCCCGAGACAGAAACAAGCCCTTCAAATTCAAGATCGGACGCAACGAGGTGATCAAAGGCTGGGAAGAAGGCGTGGCTCAGGTCAGAAAACAAACTGAATATTTATATTATATTTTTTGTAAACACGCTCCGTGCACCAGCCACTCCGGATAGAAGCATAGATTGGTTTTATTTTAGGGGTACTTGCCTCTTGTCAATCAAAACAAACCCCATAGTGGTTGGTTGATTGTATGGCAGCATAATGAATAACAAGAGCACTGTGTTCTTAAATCATTAACAGAAGGGAGGATTTCATAGAATTTGATCTGAGCTGAATTTGGGCTTAGTGCAGCAGCCCCCTCTGCTGCACAGTAAGAAGAAGGCAGTTTTCAAAGTTTAAATACAGTACAGAAGATTTTTTTTTAAGGAATTGCTAAAATGCTAGAGGAATAATGATTTTGCAATATTTCCATTTGCTTTTATGTAAATTGTGTCTCACGGAAATCCTCTTTTTGCTTCTTGCGAATTAACCCGATTAACATGTCGAGCAGACATTTTCGTGACTGTGTATCACAAAAAGGCGCTCAATGATTGGACGGTCAGACCGCCTGTTAGACCGGCCATTAACGTGTTACATATACAGAAAAACAAGCTTGGACCAACACTTGCTGACTGACAATTTTAAAATACACTTTTGTTGTCCCCCAGATGAGCCTGGGCCAGAGAGTGAAGCTCACCTGCACACCGGATGTCGCCTACGGCCTCACGGGCCATCCCGGCGTCATCCCTCCCAATGCCACACTCGTTTTTGATGTTGAGCTCCTCAAACTGGAGTGAAACATTTTTACAGGGACCTGCTTGATGCGCTGACTCCCCTCCCACCGCCATCCCTCTCTTGTTCCATTTACTCTTTAAATGCATCTTAACTCATACTATTTTGCAATCAAAACACTCACTGCCTTACAGTATTAGCAACTGAGTATAAGCACATGACAAAAGTCCCTGCATCTTGACTGATTATTTTCTACATAAACATAACGCGTACACAAACTACTGACCTGACTGCATCGGCACTTTAATCAGGGTTTGTCCTACTGAATGCTCATGAAAATGTTGCCGAGTTAGCTATGTATTTGTAACTACCCCCCCCCCCCCAAATAAAAAGCATTTACTGCACGCGCGTTTTCTCTTGTCAACCTGGTCTCATGGCGTACAGAACCGTTGCTGCTTACCATTTTGTTGACCAACTCTGTTCTGGAATTAAAATGGCATGTTAACCACAATGTGTCCTGTGTTAAATATTTGCCTGAGAAGAATATTTTTTAAAAAATCATATTTTACATATCAAACAACACATTTAACAAATATTTACTTTGTATATGTTCTATTAATAACCTTAAGATAGACACTATTGGCAACGCACGACACTCAAAAGTTCAAAAATTGTATCAGCATCTTTCCGTTTTTCAGATCGAATTTGTATTATATTATACCGCACCAATATGGCCGCTGGAGCGGAAACGTTTAGCTACTTCCGCTTTTAGTTCAGACACTCACCGTCTCTTTCATTGGCTAATGACCTAAGTCATGAGAGTCCATTGGATGGACGCACGCACGCCTTTTGTCAACCTTTAAGGACCACAAGAAGAATAAACAAGGTCAGAAAATGTTAAAATATATACAAAAGATGTGCCATAAAATTAACGACACGAATAAATGCTCCATTTTGTGGACGCAACATGTCAAAAACATCGGTTGGCCACCGTTAGCTTCGTCGCCGCTGCACCTAGCTTAACTTTTTATCTCTCATTAAAAAAAATATTTTACTGACTTAAACTTAAAATTGTCCCGTTTGTCACGAATAGACATGATTACGTTCATGTCCCGGTTAACGTGTTCATTATCGTTTAGTTGTATTATTGTCTCTGAGATATAACCGTTTCGACTAGCTTTTAGCTCATCATGCTAATATGGCGTTTGTAGTCTATTATGTTAATTATTTTCAACTATTGTCAGCTTGGGAAATGCTAGGTCACATTGCTTATAGAAGTCAAGAACCAAAAAGAAAATATAATGTTCAAAAGCAGGCCATTTATTAACATAACGACACATGCCTACGTGTTCAAATGAGAAACTTAGGATGAGCATGACAACAACTACATTTACAAAAAAAGAATCTAGATAGATATTACAAATGAATATCTTTTTTTCGGAAAATGAAAAAAATTAATTCCTAAAGTGGTAGTCAAGTATTTTTCTGCCACCTGTCAGTATTTTGGCACCTGTTGTTTACAGAAAAGGACTTTTCTACAAAAGAAATAATAAATACGTAATAAAAACATGCTGCTATTTCACCCTCAGGTTTACCTCCCTCAGGTCATCCATGCACGTGTGAGCCCAGGGTAACCATGCTAACGGCACACAGAGCGTGCACCACCGCCCGGCTCTTGGCCCGGATGCCACTCCACGCCTGTGGGATCCACACCTCGGCCCCGCGTCGGGACCAGGTGGAGCTTCACCCACAGTGGGCCGCCTTGGCCAAGAAGCAGCTAAAGGGGAAGAACCCGGAGGACCTGATATGGCATACGCCCGAGGGCATCGACATCAAGCCGGTGTACACCAAGGCTGATTCGGATGCGAGTGCGGACGAGTTACCAGGGGTGTTTCCCTACACTAGGGGGCCCTATCCCACCATGTACACCAGCAGACCCTGGACCATCAGGCAGTATGCGGGATTCAGTACCGTGGAAGAGAGCAACAAATTTTACAAGGATAACATCAAAGGTAGGGCAGACCCGAGGTCAAACATCCCGACATTAATGCGGGTGTGACAAAAGGTGTTGTCCTTGAATTTTTTTTTTTTACCAGAAAAAGGTTGGGTTGAACACTTGAAGTGTGACTTTTACTTAAAAAAAAAATCTAAATAGAAACATTTCAAAACGTGACATTTTATAGGGGTGCAAGTAGAAGATTGAGGGGGAAACACGGTAAATTGATTTGCAAAGTAAATATTCATCCCACTAATTTACACTATAATATTGATAAATGGGTTGAAGTGTGGAGCACGACTTTGTCAGGATCAAAAAATATTCAAGAAAGTTACTAATTATATACCGCTATGTAAAAGATTTTGTGACCAAATCCCAGTATGTTCATTTTCACGTTTTCCCATGTGAATCTCAGCGGGGCAGCAGGGCCTGTCGGTAGCCTTCGATCTCCCCACGCACCGCGGCTATGACTCGGACAACCCGCGGGTGCACGGCGACGTTGGCATGGCGGGCGTGGCCATCGACACGGTGGAGGACATGAAGATGCTCTTTGATGGCATCCCGCTGGAGAAGATGTCCGTGTCCATGACCATGAACGGAGCCGTCATCCCAGTACTCGCCATGTTCATCGTGACGGGTGAGGAGCAGGGTGTGCCCAAGGCCAAGCTCACCGGAACCATTCAGAATGACATTTTGAAGGAGTTCATGGTGCGGAATACCTATATTTTCCCACCGGAACCTTCCATGCACGCCATCGCCGACATCTTTGCGTACACATCCCAGGTAAGCACAGTCAACCCTTGTGTATCGTGACGAATGCATTTTGCATTTTTGTGTACTGTTACAAATTTTACACATTAATCACGACAAACGAGGGATTACTGTATACCACTTCACAATTCCAAAGTTATTCTTTGTAACCCACCTGCTGTCTATGCTCATGGTTTGTCATTTTCCAAGCACATGCCCAAGTTCAACTCCATCTCCATCAGCGGCTACCATCTTCAGGAGGCGGGCGCCGACGCCATCTTGGAAGTGGCCTACACTATCGCCAACGGGCTGGAGTACTGTCGCACCGGACTCAAAGCTGGCTTGACCATCGACGAGTTTGCTCCCAGGTGAAATAATGGCACAGCGCAATTTTTACGGGTTGGAAGTCATTTTACGTTCACTGTCGTTCGCAACTTGCTGCACAGCTGCAGTGGTACGTCCCAGTGCAAAGGTGATGCTCCCAACATAAGTTACAATTCTTTCACTTGAAATTGCTTTCATTCCCAAGTGTGCTCTGGCACCGCCATTCAGTAATTGCAACAACGGTACATCGACTTGAGGGTCAAGTGACGCTGCGGCAGATGCAGTCTTTTCACAGATGTCACGTCCAATGAAAGGCTTTCTCACAAAAGCCATTTTCTCCTTTCAGCAGGCAACCCAAGACAGACATGCCATTCACAACGTCTAACAATAGACAACTTGTTCTCAATAGACTATACTTGAAAGACTTTGACTTCATCTTCTTCTTTAAAAAAATATATATATTTACTGCAGGTTCAGTGAACCTATTTCTTATCAAGGGCCATTTCATTTTTAGACGGTCCTCCAGGGACACACAATCAACCAAATGTTCCTTTGTTTTAGTTAGTTAGTCAGTTTTGCAATTAAAAAAAAAATCTAACTTTATTTTCCTTCGTCAAACTCAATATTTTGGGTCATTTATTTTTAACGTTTTAATCAAATCTGAAATTGTTTTTAACCTCTATGATATATACCATCTATCATATATGCTGTATGTATGCACGTGTATCTGTACCTATGTATTTGTAAATATGCAGATTGTCGTTCTTCTGGGGCATCGGCATGAACTTCTACATGGAAATCGCCAAGCTGCGGGCGGCTAGGAAGCTGTGGTCCACGTTACTGCGGGAAAAGTTCCAGCCGCAAAACGCCAAGTCCCTCCTCCTACGCACTCACTGCCAAACGTCTGGTTGGTCTCTCACGGAGCAAGTAAGTCGCTCGCCATCAGTCCCGCTTATTTTACAAAAGCCTATGCTAAAATATCCATTGGAAGTTAAATTCCCATCCAGGCCACGTCTTACAAAAGGACTGTCCCCAGGACCCGTACAACAACGTGATCCGCACGGTCATTGAGGCCATGGCGGCCGTTTTCGGAGGCACGCAGTCGCTCCACACCAACTCCTTCGATGAGGCCCTGGGTCTACCCACCGTGAAGAGCGCCCGGATCGCTCGCAACACGCAGATCATCATCCAGGAGGAGTCGGGCATCCCCAAGGTGGCCGACCCGTGGGGGGGTTCGCACATGATGGAGTCACTCACTGACGATCTCTACAACACTGCCTTGAAGGTGCGTGGGAAACGCGAGGCAGTACAAACACGTCATCATATCTTGAAGCTCTATAATTCGTTAACAAATTATATTTTACATGACAAATCTCATTAAAAATTACAATCCTTTGCAGATTTTGATTAAAATAGGAGGAAAATGCTCAAATCCGGCCCAAATATTAGTATACTTACGCCATTTTGAATGGACTTTCTCTCGGTCTACTGGCCTGGCTATTCGCTACCACGACTGAGTCGAGACTATAAGTAAGACATTGCTTCTTATTTTTTATTTTTTCAGTTTATCCAAGAGATCGAAGAGATGGGGGGCATGGCCCGGGCAGTGGCTGAGGGCATTCCCAAGCTCCGCATCGAGGAATGCGCAGCACGCAGACAGGCCCGTATCGATTCACGTACGCTAATGCTCGCATCATCAATGTTTCCATGCACCAGTCAAGCCTCCATCTTTTCAACTGATGACATTTGGAAACTCCTTCCCCAGGGTCAGAGGTCATCGTCGGGGTGAACAAGTACCGCTTGGAGAAGGAGGAGACGGTGGAGGTGCTGGCCATCGACAACACCCTGGTCCGACAGAAACAGATTGAAAAGTTGAAGAAGGTAAGAACAATGCCAAATGCACTTTTAAGGTTATTATTATTATTATTATTTTAATAAAGACTAATTTTAGGGCCTTTCAAAGGGCTCAAATATGATTATTTTTAGTTTTGTTAAATGTTTGGGGGTTAAAATAAAATCCATAATTGAGAGTCATGAAATAATAATAGTATTAATGATACAAAAAAATACAACTAGATATTATTAAAACAAAGGCAAGGTTCTAAACAACAATGTATCATTATTTTAACATTTTCGACTTTAATAGCAAGGTAAAGATAAGCTTAAATATATTAAAATATTATTTCAAAAACAATCTAATTATTATTAAAATAAATACAATATACGTGACAGGTACGGGAGAGTCGCAACACGGATGTCGCCCACAAGTGTCTGGCTGCCATCGAGGAGTGTGCCCGCACTCGAGACGGAAACCTGCTGGCTTTGGCTGTTGAGGCAGCACGTGCCAGGTTTGTATTTAGGATTTGAACAAATAAGACCATGCAATAATCTCGTATAGCCTGTTGTTCGTTGAAGATGTCGGAGTTGTTCCCCCCCCCCCTCCCCCCTTGTTGAGTGCAGATGTTCTGTGGGTGAAATCACGGACGCCATGAAGAAAGTGTTTGGTGAGCACAAGGCCAGCAGCCGCATGGTGAGCGGCGCGTACCGCAGCGAGTACGGCGAGCATGAAGAAATCGCCGTGGCGCTCAGCAGGTACTGCACACGGAGAATAGTCGCAAGCATAAATTCATTCATCACAAAAGAATGTTGATCCCATAATCATGATCACAGAGTGGCGGAATTTAAGAACCAGGAAGGGCGGAACCCTCGTCTCCTGGTGGCCAAGATGGGCCAGGATGGCCACGACCGAGGCGCCAAGGTGATCGCCACCGGGTTCGCCGACCTTGGTTTTGATGTGGATATCGGGCCGCTCTTTCAGGTTTGGACCAGTGTTTTTTTTTTTTTTTTTTAATGTGATCATCATCAATTGTATTGCATGTGACCGACTACTGTACTTGCGACGCTGTCCACCAGACGCCGGTGGAGGTGGCCCAGCAGGCGGTGGACGCCGATGTACACTGTGTGGGCGTCAGCACGCTGGCTGCCGGCCACAAGACTTTAGTGCCCGAGCTTGTCAAAGAGCTCCGCAAGATGGGGCGACCCGACATCCTGGTCATCTGCGGGGGCGTCATCCCACCACAGGTAATGGCCAGCTTGGCTACGTACAGTTGATATAAAAAGTCTGCACGCGGCTGTTTCAATGCTAAGTTTGTGTGGTGTCAAAACAAAAATGAAACCAAGGTAAATCATTTCAAAACTTTTCCCACCATTAAGGCGTCGACTAGAAAGCAAAAGAAATGTCAAGAAAGTTCTATTTATAAGTTAAAATAGCATTATTTTCACAGTTGAAATTAAATTGAATTTAAACTGAAGATAAAATGTAAAAATTCAATTTCAAATAAATATTACGGTTGATTTAATACTCAAAAATATTTGCCTTTGACATGTTAAAGTATTAAGTTTCATTTAAATTTCAATTAGCATGCCTAGACGTCAAAGCTGGAATAAAATTACGTTTCATTCAAGTTGCAATTAAACTAGAAAGTACATTTAAAATGAAGATGACGTTGGAACAAATTTGGAATAAAAAGTGGAAATAAAATAGAAGTTTAAAGTAAATTAAATGACAAAATAATATACTGTGGTTTGCTATTTAGGACAGAAATACACTTCCGAGAAACACATTTCAGAAGAATTGTGATTTATAAATTACAAAAAACAAAGAAAGAAATGAAGGCAAACATTAACATGGGCACCCTGTTTAAAACGCAGGACTACGACTTCTTGTACCAGAGTGGCGTGAGCGCCATCTTCGGGCCGGGCACTAGAATCCCGCAGGCCGCCGTGGACGTGGTGGACAACATTCACAAGAGCCTGGAGAACATCCGACAAGCCATGTAAAGGCCAGCTTTTTACATTAGAAAGGCAACGTATTCCGCTTGCCATTTTCAAGACATTTTGACAAAAACGTGTGAAATGTTATCCACTCTCAAATGTTGGCGATAATCATGATCGTGACTAGAAGCATGTTTGTCATTTGCCTTTCCAAGTATCTTGACATCACTCTGCATCATTCATATTTGGATATTGTGTATATTTTTATGAATTAAATGCTTCAGGAGCATTTGCGGTGTCAACTGAACCTCTTAGCGTGAATTGTTGTTTGTCAATGTGTGTCTTGTGATTAGCTGGCAACCCTATCTACATCGCCAAAACGTAAAATGCTCAACTTTTTTGAGCCTGTCTATGATCCCATCTTAGAGTCGTACAGTATATGCTATGGCAGTGTTTCTCAACCTTCATTGAGCCATTCCACCAAACAAAAATGTCACAAAAATCACGAAAAGTGAAACGATGATCTCATCTCAAGTTTATTCATCACTGACAAGATGTGGAATCTCGGCCTGCTTAACGGAACACAACACTGATATTTGTAGGAATTCTATGAATGGCACCAGGTCAAATGCACCTTTTTGCACTCTTTTGGAAGAACATTTGACTGTTCTATTACATCACAGGCAAAGAAAGAACAAAGATATAGTTGCGATTTTGAGATAATTCCCTGTGGCAACCCTAATGATCTCTCACGGCACCCCGGCTGGGAATCACTGTGCTATGATCCACATAAGACTTACCTGTTAAGGAGAAACATCTACAAGACTTCCTACAGTATCGTTACAACAACTGCATTCAGCGTAATGGTGAGTTGGATCCTTAATCACTTGTTTTGATTTCATTTGATGCTGGTATGTCTTCATGTGATACAGGTGCGTGATTGTGGACGGTTGTACTGTAAGGAAAAAAAAAAAGTACTTAATTGACTTTGACTTGACTTGTTGCAATAGTGTTGACTACACACACAAAAAAATCTCTCTCTCTCTCTCTCTCTCTCTCTCTCTCTCTCTCTCTCTCTCTCTCTCTCTCTCTCTCTCTCTCTCTCTCTCTCTCTCTCGCTCTCGTTCAGTGGTTGCAATGCAGTGCATTGTTTTCCAAGAACACCAGAGGTCACAGTTTTTCCGGTGCAGCGAGTCGACAGGTCTGCAAGGGTCAGTCGCCGACTGGAATTTGTTCGCCATTGTCCAGTTCTGTCACGTTCGGGCTGAAAGCCTTGACCAAAAATAACACACCATGACCAAAAATTGATTCATACTCCAGTGATTGATGTTTTTTGGCTCACTAGGGATGTCATAAAAAGAACTGCTTGTGCTCTGGTTGTCCCCTCTGAACACAAGCTGCCGCCAGTTCTTAGTTTCCCTTCAAACCACCGTGGTAGCCGTGGCAACTTTGGAACCCAGTAAGGACTCTTCCCCTCCTCCGCGTCCTCTCCTGGCACCCCTGCCGTCCTTGCCGCCACAACATCCGGACCGGCACCGCACCAGTTTCTTGACCTCGCGCTTGAAGCTCTGGCTGAAAATGTAGTAGATGACGGGGTTGCAGGCCGTGGAGCTCTTGGCAAACATGCAGGGCAGCAGACTCAGTTGAGGTGGGATGGGGCTGCCGGGCCCCAAGGTGGACCACAAGCTCACCACGCTGTACGGAGACCAGCACATGATGAAGCTCACACTGATCACCACCGCCATCTGCAGCACAGGATGAGGGCCCCGAGTGTTATACAAGCGTAGAAGTCAGCATGATACAGTTTGACCAAGAGTTTTTCCAAAGCCCAAATTTAAGTTGAGGCTTTATAAGCTTGAAATGTAAACAGTGTTGATTGCTGTGGGCGTGTCCATTGAATGTGCTGTAACCACGTTCCACTGAACTGTCAATCAAACACCCTTACAACAACCTGGAAAAAAGGATGCTTTTCATTTTGCATCTTTCTAAAGCCTGCAAATGTGAGCCGTGAACATGTTTACACTTGAAGCCTCTTGTGATCCCCACAGGAGTTTTACATGCCGTGACAATGAGGCGCTCTATGCGAAGCAGTGCTCTCTACCCTGGTTGTCAAGTAAGGCTTTTATTATTCTTTTCACCATTCTCACAGTGACATATGCCCTCCTGGCTGACAACGAGGCGTTCTAAAGCGGCATCTTTGGGGTATAGCTAGGCATAATTATCTAGCTAACTGCTTGTCGAACGTGTGCTGGATAACTACCGATGCAAACAAAGGCACCCAATGTATGAAACGATCTGGACAAAACTGACCGTAAGCAGCCTGCGGTGCAGCTTGAGTACGTTGGATACGCGTCGCCCATGTCCCACTGACTTTCTGTAGGTGACGTAGAGTTTGATGGCGATGCCAAAGTAGCAGCACACAATCACGGTTGCCGGCAGAGCCAAGTTGAAGGAGAACATGGCCACCACGAAGGAAGAGTCCTCGTGTCTCAGTTTGCCCCACGCCAGTGAACAGGACAGTCCGAATGGCTCAGGACCGTATCGGCCCCAGCCCAGGACGGGTAGTAGAGCCCAGAGCAGGGCATACAGCCAAGACCACGAACACAGAAGCTTTATCTGACACCAGCTCACCTTGTCTTCTGGATAACATCACATCCATCAATCATTGATACCGTCTCAGTCGCTCAAACTCAAATAAAAGGATGTACGAGTGTTTTGAAAGCTCCGGCTACTTACTGGGCGACTGTAGGTCCAGGGAGACTACAAAGCGCACGATGGCCAAGAGCATGAGGTTCATGATGCTGGCCACGCCAAAGAAGAAGCCGGCCAGGCCGTAGTAGAGGCAGGCGGCGTCCCCCCCAAGGAAGCGATGGCTCCAGGCCGAGGCCACGGCCAGAGGGTACATGGTGACCGCCGCCCCGAGATCCGTCACCGCCAAGTTGACGCTCAGGAGCTCAGGAGGTTTCATGCGAGAAGAACGATTGAAGGCCATGACCAGAACCAGTAGGTTGCCCACAATGGAGAATACGGCTGCGAGCACATAAAAAAAAAAAAATCTTTATTCGAGTCGACCAGTTGTTAACTTCACATTCTGGATAAAGAGACTTTGAGAATCGGTTTTGGGACCAAGTCATGAAAAGTTTTGTCATCCACATGAAGCAAAAAAAGTTGTGTACGTTAAAGCCATATCTTTTTCTCTTTGTTTCAGTTTTGTTGTCTTTCATTTTAATCAGGATATCATGTGACGAAAAGAGAAACATGATACCTATTTTATCGACGGGGACTTGATGGGTCTTCAAAATGTTTTCTCTCTAATTTCAAGCAATTGGAAGATGCAAATTTGGACATGAATGATGAATCGCATTTGTTTCATCTCTTTGCATTTCCTCCTTCTGCAACGCGCTCCATGAATTGCGCAGCAAGATTGCAGACGCAATCTCCTAAACCAGACACGCGCACGAGTTCTTCCTGTCTTAAAGTGAATTGTAATAATTATAACAGAGTACATTTTTGACAGATAATGTCGCCACAGAAGCCTCAAACTGCATTTTATCATCACCACCAGACCCCTGCCCCTTTTTATTGCCTTTTAAAACATCTGCCGTTCACCAACATCATATAGGAAATTCCAAAGGTGGCTTTTACAATTTTGCACGTCCATTATTCTTTCATTATGCCCACCTCGGGGGCTTTTTAATACACTTCATCAATATTCAAATGGAACCTGCTAGGAGTATTTGGCTGATGCTTTCTGCAAAACCTACCAAGACTGCATCAGTTGATTGGTTAATTTAGTCGGAATGAGTTGAAGATCATCAACAAGCCACAAATAAAAGTGTCAAAATCTGGAAAAAAATAAAAATAAAAAATAACTTACTTATAAACAGCAGGTAGGTGCCGACGCCAATGTCCATGCTGGGCGATAGCGTGGAGCGGTAGTGGTCATACATAGGCGGCGTTGGAGAAGAATCCATGTTGGCGGTAGAAGACGAAAATAAGTCGCGCATCTGCCGTGCGATGCTGTCACGTCCATATGTGCTGCTTTCCACCTACCTTCCCCACTGCAGCCTGAATGCAGCACGCGTCACCATGGAGACCGTGAACTCGTGATGTCACTGAAGTGACCATACAAAAAATACCAAAGATAAAAAAAGGTGAAATGATGCAAGGTATGTTCCTTGTCCAGAAAGTAAAGTCTGTTAATGGAAGTAAAAAAAAAAAAAAAATCTTCAAATCCCGGCTTTCGCAGCAAAAAAAAGGACAAAATTGAGAAATTCTAAGAAAATATAATGGGGAAAATTTCCGCCAAACAAGGACAAAAACAACTACACTGCTCTCCAAAAGTATTGGAACAGCTGTCATCTTACCTGGCGAGCACTGAATGCCTCGGTTTCACATTTGAGCATTACAAGCCGCTGGCGTCAGGCCAAAATCTCAGTCCACAACTGTGGTCATGTTTTTCCGAATTATTGACCCACCTAAAGAGTTGAAAACGGTTCGCTTTCTTTCAAGGTGCAGTTTCATGATTGAGCCCCTGATAATTTACGAGGCACGTGGATCCTATCGGATACCAATGAAGTGTAACCAATGTGAAAACCAGAGAGCTGCCTCAGGATGGAAAAACAAGCAATTGTAGGGTTTTCATCTGCTCTCGACTTTCTTTTGGCTCATGGCTTTTTGTTGGAGCGTTTTGCAATCTATTGGCTGACTTCATTTTGCCAGACGTTCTATTTAGCCGATTTCTTGATCGAACGTGTCTGGAGGTCATCGGGGTTGTGTGGTATCAGTGAAAATGAACTGGAAAATATGATTAGCAGCAGTAAATTCTTGATTTCACATTTATTTGATTGATTTGAGCATGTTGAGCAGTGAGCCGGAGGAGATGGAAAATTTTTTATGCACTCGCCGAGAACCACTCGGCAACAGTACTCTTGTCTCTTGGTCCGTTCGACTCCCCGGCGAATGAGGAATGACGTTGGCCGAACCGTCATGAACTTGTGGAAACTCTCATCATCCGTTTATTGTCATGCTTGTCATGATCATTTTATTTTTGTTGTTGTCTTTTATGTTTTCCGAAGCTCAATTTTCCTTAAAAGATATATTTTGAAGAGTTTGACGCTGTCAATTTTATTGCTATGCGTTAGCCTAGCGACGTCGTACACCGGACACAGAAATACTAGAGTCCATTTTAGATCTTTCAATGAACTCTTTCTTCTGTACTGCATGCAGTCGGTCGCAGATCATGAAATCCCAGATGCTACAGTATTTTTATGTTACACTCTGAGTCACCCAGGGTTAGGAGAGGGGGGGGACCTTATATACTGTAGATGTACAGCTAAAGCTGGCAATCACACCACTCATACTTGACATTTTTTATGCCCCCCCCCGGAGGCTTTTGAGGCTGTTAACGAACAGGCGGTGGCTTTCAAAAGCCGCGTGATGCTTGTTAACATGTTGCACCTTCCTCGCTAAGCAAGCGGAGGTGAGATTTGCAACCGTTTTGATCTGCGATTTTTAAAGGGCAGCGATGGGAATTATACGGTTCCTTGTTCCATAGCCTTGTGAACACAAGCGCGCTTTTCTGTCTTCACAGAGACAAATTCTCTCGAGTAATGGAAGCTTCAGCAGTGCAGAAGGGGCCCTTAATTCACTGCCTCAAGGGACACCAGTGTCTTTTGGCTGTTTGCCGAGTTCATCATGTCATGTCAGTGTCAAATGTGAACAGTCGGTATACCGGAAGAAAACTAGCCATGTTAGATGAGTGTATTTCGTTGAAATGTTTGTTTTCGTTTTGCAGTGCTTTTGAAGTAATTCTAAATTTGAAGATATTGGACGTTTAGCAATTCTGAAACAAAATTATATTTAATTTTAGTTTATTGTCGTCTTGCAACTCTGGAAAAGCTCTCTGTAAAAACAATGTATTATTCATATTAATGGTAATCATCTGTCAAGAAACACAGACTGGATTTGAGGAAACGATGCAAAAACAAAACCACATACCACCATTCCATTTGATCGTTTTTCTGACTGACTCAAGTCAAATGTTTACATTTTACTTGCATGTACTCTTAATGCAACATTCTTTTTTTGTCAAGAATCGCTATTGTTACTCAGTCCGGTAAAGTTGGCAAAAGACTGGCACATTCAAAGTCACTGTCGTGTTTTTTCAATAACAACAAGCAGAAGTTCTCCAGCTGGTTGCAGTACAACCCTCATTTTGGAAAATAAAATTAAATAAATTGTATCCATACAAACTCTTCTCTAAACATGTCTTTGTACTGCAACCAGCTGGAGATCTATGTGTGTAATTATTGAAGAAACGCGACAATGGATAATGATGAAGTGATTGTTTTTTAAGGGTTCGTTTTCTTGTGGCGGTTGACATTTGTTGACGGTCCCCGGGCACGAGTCTCCGCCAAGTCATTTGAAAAAAAAAAACATGACAGTCCATCAACAGCTCAGTCCATCAATAGTTTTGCTGAAATTCAAGTGATAGCTCTTCGACTACCTTACAGAAATTGAAAAAAGATGTATTGCAATGACGTTTTGGAGTTTTTTGGACCTGACTAAGTAACAAAAGCGATTCTTGGGTCAATCACGAATGTTAACGCGTCACTCTCATCGAGGGGGAGCGTAATCAGGGCAGGCCAATTCACACTTGCAGCAATTTGTCAACAATCACCGCCAGATGATTATCTGCTCTTCCTCCTCCTGCAGCGCGTGGTGAGTTGGATTCAGTCTGAGAAATGTAAAAGAACCGTGCACACATTGTTTCAGATTGTGGTGGATAAGTTTATAAGCCACTTTTATCGTGAGTGAGAACGCTATATGATGGTACTGAATAGTTTGTTTTGGTTGTAGACTAGGTGAGTTGTGTTGAACCATTATCGAGCCAAGCAAATTCATTCCTCAGTTCAGGTATTTATAGATATATTTTTTTTTGTAGTTGAAAGGATTCGCTCCAGCCGGAATGTTGTACACACTTGAGTCGAGTCCAAGGGTCGGCAACCGGTTTCCACGGAAAAGACAACACTGGGAGCCGTAAAACTTTTTGACATCTGCGTTACGGGCCAGGTGTAATTCCTGGACGGTCAGCTGTCGCCAGGCCGTCGGCGGGCAGTCAAGTGAATCATCTTCATAGGGCCATGTCTCCCCACCTTTTCGGGTTTTAGCATCACTTGTGGGCAGACATGAGACTGGTGTTTTTTTTTTTTCCTTTCCCCAACCCCTGTTACTGTCACCATGGAAACCAGCATTTCTCTCCCCTTTCCAATGGAGGTATTAAATGTAATGGGGTCGGAACGTAACAAAAGCTGATATGACATCCGCCACAATCGTATCCTAAAGCTCTTTTGATGCTGTGACAACCTTTTCCAAGGATGTCGACCTTTTAATACCGCCTTTCAACTGATGACAATACTGACATCCTGACATCCCGACCACGTTTCTTTTTGAAACTTTAAACGGGCTGTGGGCGCTACGTTTTCAAACTCATTAGAGCTTGGTGTTTGACGAGCCATTTCAATTAGTCAAATTTAGTCATTTTTAGGGGCTACTTTTACATTCGAGAGTAATGAGTGATGCACTTCACGCCCTCTGTCCAAGCATCCCGTTAAACGTGTTCTGTCTTGTCTCCGATGCAACCTTTACTGACGGTGACACAGTTCGTGGACGAAGGTCCGACAAAGTCCGAACAGATATCGCCGGTGACAAAAGCCAGGAAACCGAAACATGAACAGAAAGCCCTTGCAAAAGGCTAAGAAACAGCAAAACCAGAAAATACACAAACACGCGTCCAAATAAGCGTATCCAAAAATCAGCAAAAAAATTGGATAACAAAAATACTTGCAAAACCAGAATCTAAACGGACAAGACTGACCGGGAACATGAGCAAGAAGGTCTAGAAAATGACACTACTGCGAACAAGGTCAATAGAGGGCTCCGTCCTTTTAGCAATTACCCACAATGCACTACCGGCGACCATATTGGATTGGAGGGCTGTTATAAACAAGCCATACACTCGTGTATAAACAAGCCATCCACTTGTGTATGGCTTGTTTATAACAGCCCTCCAATATGGCCGCCGGTAGTGCATTGTGGGTAATTGCTAAAAGGACGGAGCCCTCTATAAGCCGACAGAGAGTAGCCAACTTGGCACTCCTGAAATGCTTGGGAACAAGTAGCAGGTGGTCCTGCTGGAGGGAAATGCCCTTCACTCCAGCTGAGACTGGAACAAAACAAACACACGACGGACATGACAGGTAGAATCTTGCCAGTAGGATGTCACCCCGTTTGAAATCAAAGACATTCATCTGTGACCTGAAGCAAAAGATTAGCGCTAGAAAGAAAGGGGGGGGGCATTTTCTTGGTATTGTGTATGGCCTACTGACATGCTATTACATTTAAAAGCCCCATCATAGTTAATGAATGGAACAGTTTGGTTGAGTGTTCTTCTTAAAGTCAGGCAAATCAAATGCCTCTTTGTAATTGCTGCCTTGTGCTTCTCGCCAAAAAGAAAAAAAAAACATGCC
Source organism: Hippocampus comes (assembly GCF_001891065.2). Classification (NCBI taxonomy): domain Eukaryota; kingdom Metazoa; phylum Chordata; class Actinopteri; order Syngnathiformes; family Syngnathidae; genus Hippocampus; species Hippocampus comes. The sequence goes on from NW_017806233.1 coordinate 468,477, forward strand.
TATTATACCCTCACGTCTTTTACTTATGTCATGCCTGAAGACAAGCACTGTTACGTAGCCACCTCGTGATGCATCTTGGATGGTTTGCAGGTAACCACTTAAGCATGAGCAAGACTTGACTGGTGATGAACACATTTTGTGCAAAAACATGCCTGTGTCTGCATAACCGCCGAGGGACACCAAAGTGGATGTGATGGGCATTAGCGGCGCATGGGAAGAGCGGCAGAAGTGCGAGTAGCAACGATTCAAGGGCCGCTTCGCTTGAAAGTGGAAAAATTTGATTCAACTCGGCTCAAGTGGACACGAGTTGCTATGTTGAACACACGGTTGCCGCTCTGGCTGCAATGTAAATAAGGGATGCACCGGATGTTTATATTACTGCTCAAAGTCAGTGATTGGTGTTCTGAAGGAGTTTCTCGAGCATTCTGCAGCGAAATGAAAGATTCATGACCCGAAGTGGTGCATAAGTGGATACTCTGTGAGACGCTTAATCGATGTAATAACTTGTAATCGATAACGGGAGCAACGGGGCTGAAAAAAAGCCTTCTTGCAAAATACACTTTTTTTTTCTTTACAATACAAAACATTTTCATCCAATATTTAAAAAATATATATATTTTTTAAAATTGGGCGCTTCCAGCTCTGTCCAACACCACAATGGATTTAAAATGAAACGCTCAAGATGCGCTTTAACTGCAGACTCAGAATTTTAATTTGACAGTATTAAGATTCCAAATCAAGTGAAGAGTGTGGAAATTATCACACATGTTTATACTTTTATCGAGTGGCAGCCCGATTGTGATTTTTGGGCCTCTTCTTGTGTTAAAGCAAAGCCCGAATGCATTTGGCTGCATGCAACCGAGTCACCGCCACAACATGGCTGCCAATCAAGTGTACCTGACTGCACAGAGAAAAGGTAAAAGAAATTTATTGCAGCATCCGCACAACTTTTAAAAGAGTATTGTCTTGCAAGGACGCCGTGTTTGTGTTTCTCAGCCAATATCCGCACAACTTTTAAACGAGTACAGTATTGTCTTACAAGGACGCCGTGTTTGTGTCTCTCGGCAGGTTGAACAATGGCGTGCGTTTCAAGTGGCTTGACAGAAGTACCCGTGAGTCTTGCTTTATATTGTTTATTCAGACGTCTATGAGTCATGCTGGTGAAAAAAAAAATACTGTGTGTGGTTCAATGCAATTTTGTGAATTAGGCATTCTTGTCAATGTGGGAAATTGCAGAGTGCATTTAAATCCATATTTAGGCAAAAGGCACAGCACATTTCACTCACAAGGTAAGTCAACGTATTTGACTTTTTATTTACATTTAAAAGAGGTGCATTTCTTGTGGCAAAATGAATGAAATAACCAAAATGATATAAAATTGGTAGGTCAAACGGTGCTTGTCAGAATGTCACCGTTAGGGGGCAATGTTGCTCATCTCTTGTTCTTTACTTGCCGTCAAACCAGTTGCGTCATTATTGATTTCTCCGGGAAAATATCCACTTCTGATTTAATATTAAACCAGTCGTGTAAGTTTTTGATTCTTTTGTGGTTAAAGAGGTAACGTAATTAAAACTTAAACTTTTTTTTTTTCTAAAATCTTTCTGCAAAAAAAGCCCGTTTCAAGACACGTGAACCTCCCTGGAGGTGAAATGTATTGGAGTCAGCATTCTGCGACCATTCGCCCAGATAAGGTTTCAGTATTTATTTTTCACATAAATAATCACACTCGTTCCTCCCCAGGAGAGGCGGGGTGTATTTATTTTCCATGTGTGAGGTCAAAAAACAACTTTTAGGCCTCTTTTTCCTTTTTGTCTTTTCCGCATGCATTTCAATGCCGCAGAGCACAAAAGGCCTGTTTGTGTTATCCCTCGACACACTCGTCCCCATGCGCGCGTGCCGTGATAATTTGGCCGATGATGGCTATGTTTAAAGTGTCTGTCCTTGTCACTGCCTGTCACGCGCTCATGCTCTATATCAAAATGACTCGCGTCACATTGTTAAGACTTGACCTTTATGGATTTGATGAGATGTGAGGTTAAAGTGATGGAGAATAGACGGCACAGAGTGGCGCATTAATTGGACAGCAGACTGGATGGGACGGTTGAATTTTAATGAACGCTCTGAAAAGTTTGTGATAACAAGGAGACAGCAATACAATTGTGGAAATAAAAAAAAAAATATATATATATATGGTGCTTTAAGATACAATTGACCTCACTTTTTTGAGTTTCATGAGATGCTAGTTAACATTAAGACATTTTTTGGTAATTTTTATGATATATATATATATATATATATATATATATATATATATATATTATAATCTCATTTTGGGGTGTGAACAAAAACTTTAGATGCAAGTGCTGTGCGGTGGCAGTGAACGCAACACACCTTACTTCACAACAAGCCGCAGTTTAGCCGATAAAGCTCTTTAATGCCACCAGTTCGTGTCCTGTCAAACTAAACATAAAACAAAGATCACAACACGTTGTGTATTTAAAACAATCTCATAACTTTGCCTTTAAGTCTGCTAGTTTAATGCTAACTCTAAATGGGTGGATTGGTTAACATGAAGCCACCATGTCGTGGTGCACCAACGGTGCAGCAGCTCATGTAGAGAGACAATATGACATTCAATTACCCTCTGCAAAAAATGTTTTTTTGTTTGTTTTAGTTTTTGTCTGCATGACTGTATTATACTACTGCTCAATGGCCAAACCAGACACTCCAGAACAAGTCACAATGATTTAATAATGATGCACAAACTGTTTATTCCTTTCCGTTCAGTTTGATTACGTTATCACAATACAAACGATTAAACTCTTATCTCAAAGCACCCCTTTATTACCTAAAAAAAAGAAAGGCCAAAACACAATTTTCAAACTATTTTGTCAGATTTACAAAGTATGAGAGAAAAAAACATCTGAAAAGCACCAAAATCCTTCATGCGATTGTTGTCATCGAATGCATGCGGGATTGTCAAATTTGTGCTTGCTGCCTACGGCTCCACTTACCGCTGTCTCCGCTGGCAGCATAAAAGCAGCTCATGTAAATGATTACAAAAAGTGTTGGGATGACAGTTTTCCTGCTGGATGATTTTGGTGGTGGTGATGGTGGGGGCGGGGGGGTGTTGAAACTGTCAGGGGATAAAACCGCAACGGAGCATTGGGCACTGTGTGAAAACATGAAGGCGCTCATTATGATAACTTAGCAGCCACCGACCTGCAAAAATTGCTGCCAAATTGGCGGCTCCCCCCATTGAGAAATGGAGCAAATAGGACTGTAATTGCGTTGAACTGTTAATATCGCCTTCTCTCGTCTGTCCGCTTCAGCTGTCCCCCGCTAATAAAAGCTCATCCAGCGCCGGTGCTATCCGGATAGGTTGCATGTACGAAGCTACTATATATAGAGCTTTCCCTCTCACCGGCTTCTTGTGCGTCCGCTTTGATTAAGAAAACGTGCAGATCGGATGCATGTCATCGCAAAGGAGTTGGCAGCACGCGATGACGCTGAGGTTTGAAAGCCCATTAAAAATTGTCACTTTATTTAAAGCAGCTGCTTCGCCAGCGACTACCACATCCTTCTGGAAAAGCAATCAAGCTCAGAAGCTTGATGATCGTGGTGGTGGGGGGTGAGTCGGCGGGGAGGGGGGACGTTCGTGCGTCTCTGGGAATATTATTGGTGAAGATGTAAAAGCTGACGAAACCATCATGTGCTCGTGTGTGGGCCTCGACCCTTCAAGCCAACCAAACCTAATTGGCCAAAATCGGAAACAGCCACAGACGCCAAAGCCCGAGCTGCGCTTTGACGCTATGTGATGTCGTTTTGCCGTAAAGGTCACTATCATGCTAAAACAGAATCAATAGAATAAGCCTAAGGTCCCACACAACAATACGGAAGAATCAAAAACGTTCATCCGTACCTCATTGGCGAGTGAGCAGAAGGAGAGCGGCAATGTACAAATTAGCTGGACATAAATCTAGCGGTGCTATTTTATTTGACAGAACAGCAACAAGAATAGTCAGCAGGGTTATAAGTCAAGGCAAAATACACGACTCAAGGATCTTAAACTGCACGATATGGACATGTAAATGATGAGCAGAAAGCGCCGATACTAGGCTAGAAAGCACCGGTACTAGACTAGACTAGACATGTATAACTTACTTTAAATTTTTATTTTTATTTTTTTTGTCTGATTCGTTCAATGTCACCTTGCCGATCGAGTACTTATAGCATGCAGATGGTTGGTGCCCTTCCAAGGTAAACCTCCCCTCCTCGGTACCAGACACGGAGTCCAGCATCATGGTCTGCTTGCGTTCATCAACACCGCGACGCTCGGCGGTGGCGCGTCGCGTTTCCGTACGCATGCACCGTCCACTTCCTGTTGTGCTTCTTCTCCGCCAATGTCTAGAGATGAGTATAAACAAGCTCAGAAACACAGCGGTTTATTGTTCCAGGTAGATGCAGTCAAGAGCAGCGGCGAGGGGGAGGTGGGGAGGGGTTGTTTATTTTATTTTGGGCTCTGAAGTGTGCCCGAAGACTTGCTGAACAGGATGAATAACACATTTAGGAGGAAAGAAAAGGCAAAAAGTAAAATAATCAGCACACGAGCAGAAAGACGAGGCGACTTATGGGAGTGGATTTTTTTTTTTGCAGAATTTTTGCAAGAGCAGCACAAAACGGCGAGAACCCCCCCCCCCCCCCCCCACACACACACACACAAAAACCATTGGATGTCGTCACGATGCTTGATTTCGGGTGAAAAAATATTTTGGAACTGGGCGAAATGAGGGAAAGGAAAGGCGAAAGCGTTTTGTTTTGGTTGATGAAAGTTAAAATGTTTGGCTTGGCCCGATGACGGCTTTGCACTGTGCACTTCTGGCGGGCCCGAAGCTGGGGTCAGCTAGCATCGCCGTAGTTACAGAAATGTCTGCCGCCGCAACTGCGAGTGAGTGCCCCCAAAGGTCCTGACAAGGTGATGTTATGTGAGCTAGCATTGATTCAGCAAAACCCCCTTTCACGCGGTTTTCGGAAAATCGGTGAGTCACAGCTCTAACAATGGAACGTGATTTCTTTGCATGTGCCTTCCTTGGAAAAGTGAGCATGACGGGAAGCTTAACACCCAACAGGGTGTTAAACTTCCCGTTTTGGGTGTTCAACTTCCCGTCATGCTTCCCGCGAGTCCAAAAATGAGCAATGTAAAAATGAAAAATTCAATCCCTTGTCTGTCAAGTAGACCAAAAAAAAAACTTTGACGGTTTTGGTTGAATCTTTTCCGACAATATTCAGGTTCACAAATTTTTTTCATAAATGACCATTACTTGCAACAGAATGATGGGAAATTTTAGTAGTGGGTGCAAAAATTCACACGTTGGTCCTAGTTTTCTGCTGTTCCGCTACAATACCACCAAATTCACCGGTCAACGTAAAGTCGGAAAAACAACCAGTGACAGCACGAAAAGGGTCGGTGTGAAACCTTCTTGATGAAAATGATCATGAAGGAATGCAAAAGAATATTCATTTTCGATATCCAACTCGGAAACCAGCAAATTCGGGAGTCGCCTTCAACCCCCGATTCCCAAGCGGTACCTTTCACACGTGTTGGAAAAGCTGACCTTGACATGCAGTGTGAAAGGGGGGCCGAGGACTCTCTCTGGAGAAGGTGGACTCGCGAAGTCAGTCTGGAACAGAAGCCAGGTGCCTTATCCCATTGCCCTGCGTTCGCAAAAAGATCCGAACTAGCACAACCTTGGCGAGCATCATCAGTCTGGCGTTCCGAATGAGATCTTATATCATTTTACATGTTTGAAACCCTTCTGACGTCTCTGTCAAAATTTCGTCTGTTGCCATGAGACCTGATGACTAAAACAGATCAACTCGCACTGGTGTCTTGCCAGTGAAATTTCATTGTTCCAATATTGTGTAGAAAGAGCGACTCCGTACTTTCTGTCAACGTTGAAACCAAACATCCAATTCTGCTCGGATTCATAATTGGGTCACTTGACCCATGTAAGTGTAAATCCATCCGAATGGACACATTTTTTTTTTTTTATCTTCGAGGCCAAAAGTGCTCAATTGGGTTTAAAAAAAAAAAAAAAAAAAAAATCCGTTCCGGCAGCTCCCGCATAATCAGCACAAGCCGCAGTTTTCAGATGCTATTTAGATATGCGATGCTAACAAATGAGGCTTTACCCCTTTATAGCAACAGACTCCGTAATGGTGTTTCGGCGGCCCAAGTGTGTTTCTTTTCTAGTGGTTAGAGGAGCTTAGGCCGTTTCCTGAGGCGCGTTCCGTAATGCACATTCTCCCCCTCGGCGTGTAATTGCGGTATTATTGCCGTGAAATACTGCAGTACACAGTCCGTGATTTCAGCGCCGGGCATGGCACCAGCTTGCGCCTTCAGTACATTTAAGGGCTGTTTCGTTTGGTCGGGAATCGGAGTCACATTTGGCTGGTGCGTCTGGATCCTCTTAAATAATACAAACACTGCTCCAGCGCCATATTGGACAAACATAGAAGGAAGCTATTATGCTCATTCCCTTTTTTTTTTTTTAAATGCGGAATTGAGCGTTGCATGATTTCTAGTGGAGCAAAAATCCTTTTGATCTTTTTGTGCAAAAAATAGTTTTTAGTTTGTCTCTTCAACCCCCATTCGCCATAAGAGCTAACCTAGCGAAACGCTGCCAAGAGATACAGTAGCAGTGCTGTACTCGGTAAAGTTTATGCCGCCCCACTATCCACTGAAGTGGAAGAAAAAGCAACAAAATAATAACAGAGTTTCGCACATATTGATGAAAAAAAAAAAAAATTGAGGAAGCCAGTGGGAGAACATTTCTGGTAATCGTCACGGGAAGCTAACGTGAAGCGAGCGTCACGTAACGAACGATAATGTCTGCTGTATGGAAACGTTTTAAACCTGGAAAGACGCGTGTGTGCAAATTAAGCAGAGACCGTCGGTTTTTGGGAGAGACACGCCTCCATCTTGTATTTTGTCTGTCCATCTCAGACAAATCAGCCTTCCGGGTCTTTGGTTCTTTTTGAGATGTCATCCCTTGAGGGAGTTTAGTTCTTAACCTTAATGTGTACAGGGCCTGGAGATAACAGTTACTTTTGATAAGGAATACATTTATAATTGCCCCACAACAGCTAGGAAACTGCCCCCAGCCCCATTTCTCTCTCTCTCTTTTTTTTTTTTGGAAACCTCAAATTTTCTGCTCGGTAACTCGATCGCTTGGCTACTTCCTGTGAGATCAGGCAGTCAGGCAGGGGTTCGAAGTAAGGCAGCTTCGAGGGTGGCTCTGGCTCGCAAAGCAGCTGGCAACAATGTCGAAATTGCTGGAGGAATCCATCGGTCGGAGCTTCACCTTGAGGAGATGAACTTCCCACTTGAACTCCTGAATCAGTTCGGAAGGAGTTGTTTCGGTGATGTCCTGCAGATGGCGATGTTGCCCTTGTTAGAGATGATGCAGGAGCTCCAGTAGACTTGCGTGAGGCCTGAGTGCCCATTGATGACTTTTCTGGCTCCTTCTCCCATTTCCATTGGTCTGACATCAAAGGCTGGATTTGCACTGACTGTATAAAATGGAAACGTTTTAAACCTGGAAAGACGCGTGTGTGCAAATTAAGCAGAGACCGTCGGTTTTTGGGAGAGACACGCCTCCATCTTGTATTTTGTCTGTCCATCTCAGACAAATCAGCCTTCCGGGTCTTTGGTTCTTTTTGAGATGTCATCCCTTGAGGGAGTTTAGTTCTTAACCTTAATGTGTACAGGGCCTGGAGATAACAGTTACTTTTGATAAGGAATACATTTATAATTGCCCCACAACAGCTAGGAAACTGCCCCCAGCCCCATTTCTCTCTCTCTCTTTTTTTTTTTTGGAAACCTCAAATTTTCTGCTCGGTAACTCGATCGCTTGGCTACTTCCTGTGAGATCAGGCAGTCAGGCAGGGGTTCGAAGTAAGGCAGCTTCGAGGGTGGCTCTGGCTCGCAAAGCAGCTGGCAACAATGTCGAAATTGCTGGAGGAATCCATCGGTCGGAGCTTCACCTTGAGGAGATGAACTTCCCACTTGAACTCCTGAATCAGTTCGGAAGGAGTTGTTTCGGTGATGTCCTGCAGATGGCGATGTTGCCCTTGTTAGAGATGATGCAGGAGCTCCAGTAGACTTGCGTGAGGCCTGAGTGCCCATTGATGACTTTTCTGGCTCCTTCTCCCATTTCCATTGGTCTGACATCAAAGGCTGGATTTGCACTGACTGTATAAAAGCCTTTCCAGTTAGAGCTGACCTGTCCATTTACGGTTCTGTATCTACTTTTTTTTTGCCAATTAAGTGATGCATCTTGAACATTGCATACGTTTACGAGCACCAAAAACCCTGACATCCAAAATGCGAGTACAAATTAAAATATACAAATAGTTTGATTCAACAGGTGAGAGAAATGTAACAATCTATTTGTCACACCATTGCACTGTTTTTAAATGCAGTTAATTGCGTTGTGAGTCCTTCACAAAGTTCAGTAAAATGCTTTTGTTTCACATAATCGCCCGTAAGTATTGTCAGATTGTCTGTCGACTTGTGTTGCTTCACTGTTTGTATTCAGATGTCAAAATAGCAGGCAAAAGTTTTTCTTGCCAATTTTGCATCTCTGTCACACTGCTGGACATTTAAAGATGCTTCAGGACGACTTTCTGCAGCTCTAGTGCGATTGTCGTCATATCAGCACTAGAGCAGGAGTGGACGGTAAACCGTTTGGCTTAAGCGAGCGCGAAATGGAACTTTGCCTCTGTGACGGGCACATCGATGACTTTTTAGGGCTGCCGCGGCGCACGCTGTCTCCGCCGAGCAATTATTTTTATTTTTATTATTTTTTAAAAATTCCTAAAACAGGACAAGAACGTCGCGGGCCAGATAGACGTACATAAAACGAGCGCGGGGAGAAAGGGATCCTCCTGAGGGCAGTGAAACTTTCCACAGGTTCTCCGTGTTTATGTGAGGCTGGCAGCTCCTCCGAAGAAGTCTGACTCGAGCTTCCCTTCTGCTCTCGCTATCTCCCCCCCCCAACTTTTCCTTGATTTTGCAATTTTTACCGACCCAAGAAAAGAAGGCCGAGGCGTTAAAAGGGCTCAAAGTGGGGTCTGGGAAGGAGCCATGTTCCCGCTTTATAGCCCCTAGTCACCGTTGCTCTGTTAGCTTAGCCGTGACACCGCTCTTTTTTTTTTCCCCCCCAATCAGCAGCCCAGATCAACAAAGCTTGAGTAATAAATCAAACATTCAACATGTCCAAATACGGTACGGTCTGAATTGACGGATCTCATTTGATGCAATAAAAGTCATATTAAAGCATTTGTACAATGACACAAGGCCTCGTGTCCACACAAATACTGTTTGAGATTCCCAAAAAAAAAAAAAATCTTTTTTTGTGTTTTGGCCCTTAAAAAAATGAATGAATGAATAAAAAAGGAAAAATAAATCTGTCCGAATCATGATTTATGCTTGATTTTTATATTTATATGGGATATTCGGTGGTTGTCCAGCAAAAAGCATTCATCTCAAATCTATTTGTTTGCATTTAAAAAAAAAAAAAAAAAAAGACATCAAATGGCTTTTTGTTGGACAATATCTTACAACTCCATCTATTGTCGGGAGAGCATGATGTCGAATGAACGTTTGCTGATCATTTCATAGATTCGTTGTGAAAACGTTGGTGCAGCTTTAATTAACACGATCATCTGGATTTTTACATTTGAGTAGGGGTACAATTTTTTTTTAGTTTAATTGGGCAAACATCCCCCCCTCCCAATAGCACAATGGCTGTAGTGTCGCCACCATCTCCACCACCTCATCTCGATTTGCGCGCGTGTTTACGCTTCAGCTCTCAGCCGAGCCCCGTTTCTCGGGAAGGGCCACACTTGGGATGTTTTGTATCTGATAAACCAAGCGATATCTCACCCCGCCCGCCAACTTTGTATTACTAGGCTCTTGGCTTGGCTGCATGTAACTGAGGGTGTGAATAGCCCCCGTGGTGGGTGGCGAGCATGATGGGGGGGGGGGCGCTTGTTGATGCTGGTCAGAGTCTGAATGAAGAGTAACCGCAGCGTGTGTGCATTTTTTTTTCTGCTGGAATGAACTCGCAGCCCGTAGGTCAACATATGATGTCCAGTAGTTGTCAGATGAACAGATGCTAACGCGCACACACACACACACACACACACGCACACGCACACGCACACTTCTGTTTTAAGTATTAAAGGGCCCAGGCTGTCTTTAGAATGAGTCGTTAGTCATCGAGATTCCCTCATCTGATAATAGGCTCGTCTAAATCGGTCATTTGCGGTTAAGTTTGAACCCTAAACTGACAGTCCAGTGCGAGCGCAAACTTTTTTTTTTTCCTGCTGACCACCCTCTGGGAGTGTGGACGGCATAACGGACCTACTAAACGGTTGCCCAATTCAACTCAGTGAAATCCAAATCCTGACCCGTATGAGAATTTTGATACCTTTCAGTGATACCATAAGGCAAATATTCTCCCGATTTCCCGATAATAACGTATGATCCAGTTCCTGTTTCTAGTGGGATTGTGCAATATTACGATAAGCGCGAGTAAGACCAGTGCCCCCAAGGACAGGCGTGGCGCTGTAATGCAAACGGGACAGAGGTTGTTTTTTAACTTTCCACTGTGTCTCCCGTTCGCGACGCCGCGGCGTAGACGGCGCTGAGAGTGTCAACAGTGGAGTCGGAGGATACGATAACATCACGTCTCAAGTCTGCTTTTTATGCTCCGTGATTGTCATATCAAAAAACTCCACACCGGCGTGCCAAAATCAACCAATAATATGAGGCAGCAGATGTACGATGTGTCACTCTTGGCTCGGCTCTATTCAGCTGAGAGGATCAGTCAGCCATTTTCTGTCCAACGCTCCACAATGAAAGAGCATTTCCTCGCATATTTCCCGATCCGTATTCATCTTTTGCCATGATATATATCCGCCTGTAGGCCTACTGCAGTGTCCTCGAGTGTAGGTTATGAATATTTGCAAGACAATTTAAGGTCTTGGTCGACCTCAAGTATGCATTTTCACTGAAGACAATTACCGTATTTTCCGCACGATAAGGCGCTTCGGGGTATAAGGTGCACCTTGAATGAGTGACCTATTCCAATACGTACTGGTTTCATATGTAGGACGCGCCGCATTATAAGGCGCATAGAATAGAAGCTACAATAGTGGCTGCGGTTGCGTTATGCAGCCACTAGATGGGGCTACGCTAAAAGGAATACAATACAATACAGCTTTATTTAGCTCATGTTTTCGCAACCACTGCAGCTGTAAGAAAGCGCTTTACAGAGGATTTGAAATAAATCAGAATATTTATCCATATGTAAGGCGCAACGGATTATAAGGCGCAACTGTCGGCTTTTGAGAAAATTGAGTGCTTTCAGGTGCCCCTTATAGTGCGGAAAATACGGTAAGTCTTGAATAAACCAGATCTGTTTTTGGAAAACATTTCACACGAATCCTTTACGCCCACTAACTACACGTATGTTTTTGGAGACGTCACGGATCATCAAAGGCGATTTACAGTCTTCAACACGGCTAAAATACAAATTGACATGGACGTCAACCAAGCTCGTAGCGTTATTATTTGAGGCATGGCCAGACCAGCGTTTAAAGGAATTACAGTATACAGTCACTTAATTTTATTTGGACATTCAATTAAGAAACTCCAACACGGATTGATGTGATCCATGATCGTGTTTCCCCACTGGGACCCACAAATAGGTCACCAAATATCAAAGGAGGGGGGACGCAAATTGAGACGTGCACTCCAAGGAGAACGTATGAACACAATAGTCGGTATAAATCTGGTTTATACCTCTGCCTCTCAGTTCTCTCTTCAAAATCAACGGCCGATGTGCGAGTGTTGTCGATTATTGTTGGACACACAACGAGCAACATCTATCATGGAGAGGAGGCAGCGGCATATACCGCTGAGAAATGTATAATGGCTTTTCAACACTCGGCTGCCACTGACGCATTTTAAAGCGCGTTGTTTTTATGCGTCGAAATCGAAACCATACGATCGCTCATATATCAACTCGGTAGCAGCTTGGCTTTACCTGCAACGTTTAAATCCAGCCGTCTTTCCTGTTCGCTTTTTGCAATGAGGGTAAGTTTGGGACATTTGCTTTGCTGTGATGTTTTTGGTTTTTTTTTCCCTTCCATGTAGGAAAAGTGAGACACGGGTAGTGCCATATTTTTACATTTCGTCTTGATTGATAGGCTATAGAGTTGCAGAGTAAGAATATTGCAATTTCACAGTTTAATCTCGTTGAATATATTTGACTGTAAATCAGTTTCATGATTAAATAATAAAAAAAAAATCCTAAATGGATTCCGAAAGATTTAGGGGATTTATTTTTCCTCCAGTGATCAATGGTCCTTATATTGTATCGAGAAATAGTTCTTTGCTGCATATTTTCTCAGTCGTCACGTTATGTTTAACGACGGACCAAATGTCAAATCGCTTCGTCGTGAACACAGAATACGATTAACCTGGCATGAATGTATAAATGTGCAACCTACTGTACAAGCTGACATGTTTTTGTAAACATTTAGGTGTCAAATCTCACGGTGCTGCGTTCTTGAAATGAGTCAACTTGTGCATTTCATAAACACCAAACACGATTGAGGGTCATCAGCATTTTTGTGAAAAGGAGTTAGATATGTGGAATGACTTTCTGACCTGGCTTGACCAAGGTCATTGAGCCTCCCACCGCAGTTCCAAAGCGCACCAAAAGTCAGGCAATGGTTAAAAAAAATCAAAATAAAAAATCTTGTCAGTGTCTAGCGGAGCTGGAGAGACATGGAAACAAAACAAAGGCGCCTCTCTTTTGAATGCAAACACATCCAAATAAAAGTTTCCATTCGGGCAAAGACACCTCGAGACCGCCTTGAGGGTTTTGAATTGCGCTGACCAATCGGATCGCACTTCAGGGCGCAACAAGAAAGCGGCGAGAGAAAACAAAACACGCAATTCACCCGAGGTTACGTGTGAAAACGACCGGCAGCGCGATGTCGTCTTTAATGGGTGTCGTTGGCGGCGGCGGGTTCGCGCTTTCAGCGACCACTGCTCCTTAAGGGATGACAAACTCCTAAATCCGGAGCGGCGCGTTCCAGCGAGCCGCTCAAAGTAATCTGGAAAGTGCATCAAGTGCTCGGGCAGTTAGAGCGCCATCAAAAGCATTGGATTGCAGTCCACCGCAGTAAATCTGCATGCTCACTTCCTCAGGCGAGGTCGGGGTCGATCTGATCAAAATGCACCATGGGGGTGACGGGCCAAGTCTCGACGTTCCGTTGTTTTGTTCGGTTGTCGATGCCAAAAACATCACTTGTCCTTGTAAAAACTTGGTGGTCAATCCAAATTTGCTGGAAGAACAACAACAACAAAACTGCGCAAGTCAAACCAAACTTGGGAGTTCAAATCATCCAATGTGACACGACGCATTACGTCGGCAAATCTCGAGCCAGACCAGAGCAATGCTCTGCTGCTTTATTTTTGTTTCATCGTATAGTGATGAGCTCTTCGTTCAATCTTTTTTTTTTTTTTTTTTAAATCATCACAATTCCTTGCAAAACTTGTTTAGTGCGACACTGTGTAAAATTGAGCATCGCCATTAAAAATAAAAAATAAAAAAAATGAAATCCTGGAAGGTTATCTCAAAAAATATGCCTTCAAAATTTGGGAGTCACGTGAGTTGTCAATAAATCTCATAATAACCCGAGATTTTCATATGGGTAATCTGGATATTGGATTGTTTCCATTTTTAGCTTTAGACTAGCTATTAAGGCGGCAACAATTATTTTGAGTAACTCGAAACATCCCACTTCAATAAGATTGAAGTGAAAATCCGCGCCCCAAAGCTTTGCTACGTTCTCGAAAAGGGATGCGTGATTGGATGAAATCAGTGGCTACATGTGCGTAAATATGCGGGTGTTCATTGTACCTATGTTACATTATATTATTTTAATCATAGTCATTAACTTCAACATGCATTTGTATGACAGTATCGTTTTTTTGTTTTTTTTTGGTTTCGACAAACTGATGGACATCTTGTCCATTATTCAGCAATTTGCAGGTTGCATGAAGTGAGTCGGTGGGCCGGATCTGGCCCCCAGGCCTGGAGTTAGACACCATTGCCATAAAGGAAGGCCATATGCACTTTACACTCCCTTAGAAGGAGATCATATTCCTGTGCCGAGCAGTTGTGTTGCTTGGCTAGCGTTGGCGCTAATTCAGAGTCCAGGCACCCGGTGAGCGGAGCGTAAAAAGTCAGCAAAGCCCAGGAAAGTCGAGCCAATAAGGCAGGATAAAGGATGAAAAGTCTGTGAGAAGTTGTAACCATAAATCAGCTCGATTTGGATCTGAGCAACGCTCGGAGGATGAGATTTATGACGTCAAGGGAGGTGGCATTAGGCGACTGCGAGTTACTAATGGAGAGGCATTAACTTCTTGTACCTGGCTGTCATAGTGATACAGTTCCCCTTTGCGCTGGGAGGAAAAAACGAGCTTCTGAGCTTCAAGCAGTCAGCGGTGGAAAAAGACATCTATGTCATCACTCTGTGGGAGAAAGTGAACGCCGTACTTCTCCTTGGAAAAGAGGCTTAACTCTTTCGAGTCAGCCTGGTCCGACCGCTCGTGAAAAATCTCTGGAGTCAAAATGTCCCGCGCGATTTAAACGTGCCGGCGCGCTGACGGCAACAAAAGTTCAAGTGATGAATTCGACGGCGGCGCTGTGAAAACACATCAAACACAAAATTCCCCTCTCCAAACATTCCGGGATCCGTTTGAACACCCTCCCATTTATTTGTTTTTAAAATTTCTTCTCATGCATTTTAATAACGACCTTTACCTATAAATATTCCGGCATATCCTTAACACGGACCAAAAACAACAAGGCCGAAAAACAGGGCGCTCTGTGTTCATTCTGATATGCTGCGGCCAATCACCACGTTAATTAGGAAGCCCGCCGCCGCCCTGGCAGGATGACGGACAGGCTTGGTCGCCGGCGGTCGCCCCGCCTGAAACTCAGCCAAGTTGCTTGAAAAACTGGGAGTTTTATACAAACGTCTTTAGTGGGAGGTTGCGCTATGTACATCAGCAGGGGACTTTCCATATGGCCTTGTGGGACACCCTTCGTCACTCATCGCCTACGTTGACATCCTCTACTTTCTCTATAAAGAAAATTAAAATCACAGGGTTTGTCGGAAAAGAAAATGACAATGACATTGCTTATTTGCAGCGTAGTGACAAACCTCTGTGCCGCGTAAGGTGTGCGTGGTAAAAAACGTTAAATTCGGGCATGGCGCCGCTATAACGATATTGATGCCGCATCCAATCGGAGAAGCGATGTAGGAGGGACTTCGGAGTGCCAACCGCGAGAGGTTTTGATGGTGTCGTAACATAAATGGCATGGAGAAACGGGAGTTAAAAATAAATAACGGGGTGCCTCGTTGTCCTGTGGTTTGCTCTGACTTGATAAAGAAGGCACAGCAATGGATTTGATGACTTGGTCGAATTTAACAAAATATTTGTAGCTATTTGCAAGGTGTAAACGGGCGTCATATCTTTGGCCGTGTTGAGTGCAATTGACTCTGTGATGGCCCCCCCATTCTTGTCATGCACTGTGCACATGT
Organism: Hippocampus comes; assembly: GCF_001891065.2. NCBI lineage: Eukaryota > Metazoa > Chordata > Actinopteri > Syngnathiformes > Syngnathidae > Hippocampus > Hippocampus comes. Next base: position 484,170 of record NW_017806233.1, read on the forward strand.
TCAGGGGAGGCTCTCGCCGGGACCCTGTGGGACGCCATTCATCACTCATCGCTGCAATGTTGATAACATCCTCGGCTCTTCTGGTTCAAACACACACACGCGCGTCTGCACACACACGCACATATATACACAGACGACGGTCGGCTTCCAAAAACACACACTCGCTGATCCTTTTGTGATTCGCAGATGTCTAACAGGAAGTTGTTGAGGAGTGTATAAAGCCCGGTTTCCTTCCTACCCAGACGGCGTTGGACTCGGGCCAACGGCTCTTCAGCCCCCTCTGTTAGGCCAAATTGTGTACTACCCTCGAGCCGAAACCCTCCCATCTCCGTCTTGACAGCTGTCCTGTGATGTATTCAGCTCAGCGACCGCACGTGTGCGAGAGAGCCTCGTTTGCATATCAGGATGGTTGATTAGCAGGGCGGCATGCGCGAGCACAACCGCCGAGATGGAAGGGGGCACCGGTTAAAAACGGCATATCGCACAAAATCGGTCCTTGGCGGCAACATCAATAGACATTCGGCAGCCCCCCCTCCCCCTCCCCTTCCATTTACAGTAGAAAGAAAGAGAAGGAAAACAAATACATAATTGAATGATTGGCCTTCAGGTCAAATGCAGCTGCTTTGGCTTTTGGGGTGCAGTCAGGATACTCCAGATGTCAGAATATTTTAGCGCCGTTATGCATCCGCTCACACGGATAGACGTGATGTATATTTCTTACGTGAGGATACAAGTGTAAAAAGGATATTCGCACGTCGAGATAACCGCAGTGGAAGTCGAAACAATTTTATCGATAAATACTTTGAATGTGGCACCTGTAGACCGTGTTTGCCTTGGAACAACTGCTCTAAAACGACTGTTATCCTCACGCAGCGTTCCTGTCGACATGGCGCGATAACTACAAACGGCGCACACATCGCTGCCGAGTCGAGGCCGAGACTGACACCAAAAAAAAAGAAAAAAAAAGACTCACTCCTCACACGCTACCACATTCATCATACGCAAAGCACCCCTGAGAGTCATCCGATCGCAACGTATAGCGAAAGCAGGATGTCGTGAGCATAGTGTCAGGCGATGGCCGACTGACAGGAGGCTGGAAACCGGCGGGGGCGGGGGTTGCGGGGGCGGGACGCCAAATTTCTTTAGCCGCCACGCTAATCGGCAGATGAAGCATCCCGTTATGTCTGCCTGTTCTTCTCTCCCAGCGCTTAAGTTTGTTTGTTGCCTTCCAAGAGCTTTTTGTATCTTCAAGTGAAGACGAGCTACCCCGCGTTCGAGATGACTAATAATTGCTTTCATATGATCATCGTTGCACCAGTGTGCTATTAAATCAATCCGCCTGGGAAATTTATAAATGCCCCAATTTTGGCGCCGCGCAAACATGGAGCAGAATTATAATAATGTAATCTTTGCCTGGCCCAATTTAAATAAATCATACCGGAGTGATATCAGAAAAGAGCCAACGGGCTAACTGAAGCCAGCTTTGGTATTGACAAATCGGAGGGGGGGGGGGTGAAAAAAAAGGAAACTGACTTTATTTCATTTGCCACTGGGATGGTGCCTCTTTAAGAATGAAAACCACAAATTGCTCCCCAAAATTCCTTTACCTCTGGAGCTGACCACTTTAAAATTGGCCCGGTCGGAGATTATAAATACGGCCATTTGATGGCTCTGTTATTACGCCCTGAGAAGGGGGCGAGGGAGGGTGGAGGTGGGGGGATCGGTGAGGTAGAGGAGCTTTGTGGCCGCAAGGACGGATGGTTTCTCTTGATGTGGCCGAGAGCTTTGAGCTTCCATGGCGCGCGCGTTTGGTGCGCGGCAACAGGAGATGGCTTCCAAATGGAGACCAAACGTGCGCCGCCTGCGTGCGTTCGTGCGTGCGCCGGTCGACGGTGTGAGGTGACGCGACGCAAAACGCTAAACCAGACTGATGGTCACAAAAACTCGGTGGCAAGATAGGAGAGAACGGAAACAACCCGTTGAATTTTGTTCGAATGGGTCGAAGTGGGCAAAAATATCGATTGCAGTATTTTGTGTCGTTATTTATCACGGAGGAGGAGATATGGCCGCTGGCTGACATCCAATTAACCCCCCCCCCCAAAAAAAAGGACAATTCGATGCTTTTCTTGATTTTATGGACTCACATCTTTTCAATCAAAACGGATTTTCCAAGTCAAATCGTTTTTTTTTTTTTTTGTTTGTTTTTTTTTTTAACCTCTAGTTCCGACCGTTGTCGAGCTGCAAATGATTTGGAATTTGGGGTGTTGCCCCCCACCCCCACAACAGCAAACATTGGTATGAGCCTCGCATGCATCATATGTCACCATTTCACTCAATTTCCAGTAAACGGGGCTGATTAAGCCGCCTCCTGTGTTTCTTACACTTACGAGGTCAACAGCGGAGTCAAATGGTGACCGGCCGACAGAGTCACAGCAGGGAACTTTCTTTTACAATGCCCGACTTAACGGGAAGTGTGGTTTTTTTTTTTTTTTTTTTTTTTTTTTTTTTTGGTGCTTATTTTCTGTCTCTCTTTCTTCCTCCTCCTTCGCTGCGTATCTGGCCACCTCGCAATTTCTGCCTCGCTTCCTGCCGCTGCGGCTCGTTTCTACGAGGCTGACTCAGCCCTCGATGTCTATTCTCGGACCCCGGGACGGCTGTTCCAACGCCATAACCCCCCGTCTTTTGTTCGCGCCGCCTTTTACCAAGCCACGCCCCCCCACCTCCCCTCTCTACAACCCACCCTCGCCGCTTGACCTGCCAACCGATGAAGTGTAAGCACACCACTTGAGGTCAACAAAATGAGTTTATGTTTCTCTAAGTGCGTGGGCCACTCCGGGGGAACATGATAGGGCACAACTGCAGAGGCCTAACATAGAACTTAAGAAAACAAGATGACCACAGCTATGTTGATGTATTCCTGCGCCTTTGGGTCAAGACAAGATGTGCAGATGTTCTTTAGGGTGGTGGTGGTGGTGGCGATGATGCTGAACCACCTCATTACTAACCAGCCCGGATGTTTTTGAACTCCATTGCTGTGATCCATGATTGCCAAGGGGTGAGGGGGGGGGGGACTCTCAAGAGTGTATTTGGATTGTGTGGGACTATTATCTGAAAGCCGAGGACGAGGTCAAGGCCATTAAGGTCGTGATTCGACTCAATTCAGATTTATGTGTGTGTGTGGGGGGTGGGGGGTGGGGGTTACCACGTCCGCCTCACAGTGCAGAGGTGCAGGGTTCGAGTCCAGCTCTGGCCTTTCTATGGGTCGTTTTCATGTTCTCCCCGTGCTTGTGTGGGTTTTCTCCGGGTACTCTGGTTTCCTCCCCACATTCCGAAAACATGCATATGCAAAGTTGTTTTACGTGTTCATCATATTGGATATATGTCCTTGAATTTACATGAAAATAGTAAAAAAAAAAAAAATGGACCTAGACATGAGGTCACAATTGGACACTCGCACCTGCAATGTAAATCCAGCCTAAAAATCTAAACGCTGAGTCACCGTGCCTGTCGTAACATGATCAAATAATGCGTTTTGGGTGTAGCCATAATCGAGTAGATGTATTTGCGCTGCGGTGTTTTTCTTCTGTTACATCGTTCCATTTAGCTTTTAGCAGCTTTTTGGTAGCGTGCTTCGCTTTCTCCTTGGACTTTGCGGTGGGCTCTCGGAACATCTGGCAGATGTTAGCGTCCATGATTTTGCTGTAAAAAGATCCATTAAAGTCATTAGCTCCTGTTGCTCCTGTCCATTAGCTTGTAGTCCACAATCGGTGTTGCCCCATCAGCGCCAGTCACGGAGTGCTGAGCGACTGGACGTTGACGGTTCTCAAAGTGGCTCGGAGGGGTCCACGATGGTACCGCGTTTTAGTCACACTCCTTCCCTCCGCTTCTTTCATTACAGACAAATAAATACGCCTGAGAAGAATCCTTTCTCCAGTTTGCAAACTGCCTGTCTGTGGTGCTGTCGTCCTCCTTTTTGAGACGTGAGATAAATTCAAAGCGGCTTTCATATTAGCGGCGGGTGGCAACGCGTAAACTGGAACCATCTGCCAGAGCGGGAAGGCTAAAAGGCGGAAGCTCTCGCTATTGTCGCAGGCCCGCGCTGTTTAATGACCGCTGTTGAGCGCAAATAACAAGACGGAGACAATAAGGTATTCTGGAAAATAGCTCAAGGTATGATCTCATCCGGGAAGGATGCGACTTTAAAGCTTTCACGCGCCGCAGCGCAGAAGTGAGAAGGAAATTAGGAACTCCAACTGGGAACGATTGATGGCGATGCCTTAGGATAAAACGCGTTAGAAAGCGAGCGTACGCGCTTTTTCCCAGAGTTTATGCTGACACAAAATGTTCATCTGGGTGTCAGCGCTTTGTGCTTTTTGATAGCCGACACGCTGGATGGATTCTGAGTTTGAAATCTTAGAGGCGTAATGCAATTGCTTATGTAAGACCGAACGCACGCCAGCCACTTAATCGAATGACGAATATCTGGGGTGGTCAAAGGGTTTTTTTTGTTTGTTTTGTTTTCCGACTGAGGTGTTTTTGATTTTGAGCAAGCTCTCAAGATAATATTACCCACTGAATTAAAGGCGATGGTGTTGTCAACGACAGATCACAAATCATTCTGCAGCAATGGAAAATTGTCGAAACATAAGCGCCCACGGCTGGGTCGTGCCGGCACCAATGCGGGGATGCCAACCATCCTGATTTCATTGTTAAAGAGAAACAATCACATCGAAGGTATGGGAAGTCTAAAAAAAAAAAAAAAGATTTGGATTGAGTGAAGCGTCGTGGGAGGTCAAGATGATGAAGAAAAGTGCGTTTTCCCCTCTCTCAGCAATTAAAATGTAGCCGTGGAAGCGCGGAGCCTTTCGCGAGAGACACAGACCACCGCCGCCTCTGCTTTAATTGAAACAGGGCCGGCAATCCAACAGCAACAGCCGCATTTTATTTATTTGAAAGACGCTTCACATGTCTAGGATCTTTACCTCGCGGCACTAATTGCGTCTTCCGACGGGAAGACCCCGAGTCCATGTTGAGGCTCTTTACAAAGAGATTTGAATCTCTGATCCCCGGAGCAGGACTTTATGGAAAATATGGAAAGTATGAGCGTCTTTGACAACGCAGGATAATCCCCTGACTGTTTTCCTAAGGTCGGTAAATATTTAAAGCCTTTGCCCCGGCCGTAAACTGTTGGTAATTGCCCCTGGCGCAGCGCTCGCCGAGCGGTGTTGTTTGCCCACGTTTCTCCAGCGCATTACATCATGAGAGTATTTGTTTGGGAGTTTGATGAGGGGTCTCGGAAAACCCGCATGAATGCACAAAATTGCCCATCCTCTTTGGCCTGGCGTTGACTCGACAAGAGGCTGGGGGGAAAAAAAGGAGAAAGCGCCGGGTGAAAGTCATGTAATTACGGCATCGTGGATGATCTTTCGATGACCCTTGGACTGACGATTCTCAGATCACGTCAGGAAAATGTCCTGTTTTTGAGCTTATTGTTCTTACTGTACGTTGCACTTGAGGTTGTACTAAACCAATATGTCTGCCGAAAAATCTTGCCCCCCGAAAACCATCGGTGTCGTGTGATAGGACGTGACTCGGTGTAGTACCCGGACTGACCTTTGAGAGGCAGCGATGTGACACCATGACTGCTGGAAAATGCAACGAAGAAGCGTTTTTTTTTTTCCGTGTCATTTCTATTGTCCGAAAGAATTGGAGGACACGTTAGATAAAGCTTCATACTTCAGTAAACCCGCAGCCGTTATTTGGTGTTCATTTTTCTCTTTTTAGTGCTGTTTGTGGATCCTTAAAAATCTTTGGAAATCATAGTACTTGATATTTTTTGTTTGTGTTTTGAATTAAGCAAACTACACTTGTTTAATTAATTATGCCTGAGTGTATTGTTTCATACTCTATTTTGTATGTGTTGTTGCTCCGTATGTGTTCAACAGTGTGAAAGTTATAACTACCGTAGCATCGATGCTAATTTCCATGGCCCCATAAGCTAGCTTACTTTCGAACAAAATCAAATGCCTTTCCTGGACATTTTGGTTTGTAATAAGTTTTCTAATTTTGGTTGTGAGTGTCAACTTTACCCAAAACTTCAACTGGAATCGGCAAAAAAAAATTTCCTCGTCGTAAACCTGTACGGCTAGCGTTTTACATCAGATTTATCGTCACGCTAATATTGTATCAATATGACTTAACCGTAGCAAAATGGTGAATATTTAGGTCATGCTAAGATTAAAAAAAAAAAACAAAAACAAAAACATAAAAGGTTTGGAAAACCCAGAACAGAACATTGAAACATTAGAAAATTTTAATGTAATCTAATAAATGTGCTGTAATACTGCCAGTGTAGCCTCAGGGAACGATACTTTTTTTTTTTTTTTGTTTTTTTTTGGTCTTGAAATCACTCCCATGCAGACGCCAACAGTCTGCAGTGGGTCGATGGTGGGCTAGACCAGCCGATGGGGGCCACATGGATGAGTACGGCCTGGTGAGCCAGACAGTTACGGATCGCTTGCTTTTAATTAGCGGCTTCGCATGCAGCCCGTGTGGAGCTGTGAGCCCACCGCAAACGCACGGGAGATGTCACCCACCCTCCTCTCCCCTACCCGTAGCGCCCC
>NW_017806233.1:490827-499414 GCF_001891065.2 Hippocampus comes
TTCCCCCCGCGCCGTCTCTCTTTTCTTTTTAATGTCAGAGCTTGGAAAGGCTCAATATAATCAAGTCAAGAAAAGTTGATGCTGTTTAGAATTCCATGTGTTTCCAGAGAGCGAGGCTGCGTAGTGAGGTTGCATGTACCATCCTGCTTACAGTGTTTGGGTGGGCGGGAGGTTGGTGGAATAGGGGGGCGGGGGGCGGGAGGGGGCTTCGCCCCAGCAGACACCCCGGCTCCGAAGCAATAGACTGGCCGACTGGTGTTTCTAAACACTGCTTGAAGCCGTTCTCCCGTCACTCAGCGCACATGCCGTGTTCCAAATTCTTCCCCCCTTACACGCGTTCCTCAGCCTGACTTCTTTTTTTTTTTTTTTTCCTTCCCCATCCAAGACTTTTCCCAAGTTTCGGCGGTTGATTGTCACCTCGTGTCTGAGGCCTGTTCCGAGACCGCGCTCTAAACCCTTGATGCCGTTTCTGCCGATTAGACACTTCAAATGACCCCCGTCCCACACCATGACAACTATCCACTCATTTTGGCGAGGCAGAAGAAAAAAAAAATCATGATTGACACCTCAAACATGATTTTAATGGCTCAACTTATGACACACATGGGAAGTTTTAGAATCCTGCAAATAGGGTGAACTTAACTCTGGAACTCTGTCCATTCTGAGATGCTCAAAGTTTTTGGTACAGTATTGAACTCACTTCACTTACATATCAAATAAATTGATAATTAGCATTACACTGGTTTGAAATGTGTCTCCTAAACGTTTCTTCCAGATTTGGCCGATATTTTGAATTTCCACAAGGAGTGACTTTCGAAGTATGCTAGCTTAATGCTAACACGCTATGGAAAAGACCATTGACAGGCTAATGGTTAGCAGTCACAGCTGCGTCGTTATAACCACCTAAACAATGGAATGAAACAATTAGATGGCTCATTTAGCAATACTCACATGCATATATTCTTTATCCTCTGCAAAAAAAAACCAACCGATTTGCAGGGCGGGTCTCAAAAGCTTCTCAGTGGAGTGCATAAACCGTATCGAATATGGATAGGCCTTCAGTTAATTTGAGCCACAGCCTTGTGTCAGCTGGTGGCGGAAATCAAAATGTCTTCTCGTCAATTACTCGAAAGTCTTCATAAACTACCAATTAGCAGCCAGCATCAGGTCAGGGAGGGACTTAACTGAACGTACTGCCGCGTTATTAGCGTTCATGAACAAGGCAACGTCGAAAAAGAGTGACGTAAAAGAAAAGGAGAGCAAAAAGTGTGTGACCTTTGCTCAGGACACGTCGCCATGGAAACGAAGGCCAGATTTGACGCTTGCGGACGAGTCGTGCCGTAAGTTACATCATGTGGCGGACGTATTTGGCCCTGGAAGGACCCAGCCTTGTGAATTTAGACACAGCTTGAGCGTGCTAATGTATTCGCACCTGCATGAGTTCAGGCAGGAAGTTTGGCTCTTTTACATGATGGGGTAAGGAAAAAAAAGAACTGCATGGATGGATGCGGCCGCCTCATCCTTGTGGATGTAGCTGCAAGGGCGAATAGAGGCGGGCTTGTCTTCTGTCAGGCTTGCGTTGCTCCAGAAGGGGAAGCCTTTTCACGCCTGGCTGAAGAAACCTCAGCGTGCAGCGTGCTAACCCTACGACCTGCATCGTGGGACCATGAGGGTCCCAACCGGTTAAGAATAACAAACCCTCATACACTAAGTACCCCTTTTGGTTCATAGTTTCTTAAAACAAACCAAAAAAAAAAAAAAGATATAGGCCACGAGTCGTCGTGCTGCACTGTCATTTATCATTTTGCCTTCTGTGTCAGGATGCGAATCCCCAAATGACCTTTTTATGCTTTCACGAATTAGATTTCGGGGGCATTTCTTGGATTAGAAAGTCCCGCCATTGAAGTGCCTGCTGGAATTAATGGCCGAATAATTGTGAGAGATGTTTCTCTTGGCCTGATCGGAGCAGTTGCGATGGCTTTGCTGTTGTCAAGTCGAGAGCTGCAAATAAAGATTTTATTTACAAAAAAAAAAAAAAACAGCTGGGTCATAGGGAGACAGATTATTTGCGTGCGCTTTGTGGTTATGTTCACAGTGGACTGTTTTTTATTTTTTTTTAATATGATCTCTTTGCTTCATATTTTTCATTCGCTTGTGCTAAAGCTTGCTAAGTACAACCGTGTGGAGCCATCTGAGCGGAAAATAAGTCACTTTTCCATTTTTCTTCGAGCGTCATTTCTTAACATGCGATGATGTCGAAGCCATATTAACCGTGAATGCATTTCACTTGTTCCTATCATTCGTCTTTGAAATAAATCCACCCCACTTTCGTGCGCGACGGACGGCCAGCAAACGCGACGCTCTGAATCCACGTCTGCAGTTTTAACAAATGAGGCCGCGCGATCGTATGGAAACAATCTGGCGCTCGCGCTCGCAGAGACAGAAAACAGAACCAAATGAAGGACATCCTTTCTCTTAAGGCCTGTAATTTGTTTTTATTACCTATTAGGTAAAACACCTCATTTATCACTGTCAGCGCCGCGCACAGAATGATAGCTGTCCGCATGTAAATCAGCTAATGCCATGTATGGCTCAGAATTAAGTGGGCCCTTTCGTATGAAATGCTCCACTCTGTGGGCTCAGTGACCCAGCGAAGCCACCCACGACCAGACGTTTTTCTTTCGCCGTGCAGGAAAAGCGAGCGGGCGAACACTTAAAACACAACTGATTAAGCAAGGAGGTGCGCGTGTGCGCGCGCGCGCGTCTGCTGTCAGCCGCAAACTGCTTGAAATGAAGAGAAACGCGACAGAAATGGAGTGTCGTCTAAATTTTTTATATTCTGACAGAGCTAGTGTAAGAAATTAAGACAAATGAGACAGTATGGAAAACTCCTCATTTTTTTTTCTGTGCCTCCAAAGAGTGACGTAAAAGAAAAGGAGAGCAAAAAGTGTGTGACCTTTGCTCAGGACACGTCGCCATGGAAACGAAGGCCAGATTTGACGCTTGCGGACGAGTCGTGCCGTAAGTTACATCATGTGGCGGACGTATTTGGCCCTGGAAGGACCCAGCCTTGTGAATTTAGACACAGCTTGAGCGTGCTAATGTATTCGCACCTGCATGAGTTCAGGCAGGAAGTTTGGCTCTTTTACATGATGGGGTAAGGAAAAAAAAGAACTGCATGGATGGATGCGGCCGCCTCATCCTTGTGGATGTAGCTGCAAGGGCGAATAGAGGCGGGCTTGTCTTCTGTCAGGCTTGCGTTGCTCCAGAAGGGGAAGCCTTTTCACGCCTGGCTGAAGAAACCTCAGCGTGCAGCGTGCTAACCCTACGACCTGCATCGTGGGACCATGAGGGTCCCAACCGGTTAAGAATAACAAACCCTCATACACTAAGTACCCCTTTTGGTTCATAGTTTCTTAAAACAAACCAAAAAAAAAAAAAAGATATAGGCCACGAGTCGTCGTGCTGCACTGTCATTTATCATTTTGCCTTCTGTGTCAGGATGCGAATCCCCAAATGACCTTTTTATGCTTTCACGAATTAGATTTCGGGGGCATTTCTTGGATTAGAAAGTCCCGCCATTGAAGTGCCTGCTGGAATTAATGGCCGAATAATTGTGAGAGATGTTTCTCTTGGCCTGATCGGAGCAGTTGCGATGGCTTTGCTGTTGTCAAGTCGAGAGCTGCAAATAAAGATTTTATTTACAAAAAAAAAAAAAAACAGCTGGGTCATAGGGAGACAGATTATTTGCGTGCGCTTTGTGGTTATGTTCACAGTGGACTGTTTTTTATTTTTTTTTAATATGATCTCTTTGCTTCATATTTTTCATTCGCTTGTGCTAAAGCTTGCTAAGTACAACCGTGTGGAGCCATCTGAGCGGAAAATAAGTCACTTTTCCATTTTTCTTCGAGCGTCATTTCTTAACATGCGATGATGTCGAAGCCATATTAACCGTGAATGCATTTCACTTGTTCCTATCATTCGTCTTTGAAATAAATCCACCCCACTTTCGTGCGCGACGGACGGCCAGCAAACGCGACGCTCTGAATCCACGTCTGCAGTTTTAACAAATGAGGCCGCGCGATCGTATGGAAACAATCTGGCGCTCGCGCTCGCAGAGACAGAAAACAGAACCAAATGAAGGACATCCTTTCTCTTAAGGCCTGTAATTTGTTTTTATTACCTATTAGGTAAAACACCTCATTTATCACTGTCAGCGCCGCGCACAGAATGATAGCTGTCCGCATGTAAATCAGCTAATGCCATGTATGGCTCAGAATTAAGTGGGCCCTTTCGTATGAAATGCTCCACTCTGTGGGCTCAGTGACCCAGCGAAGCCACCCACGACCAGACGTTTTTCTTTCGCCGTGCAGGAAAAGCGAGCGGGCGAACACTTAAAACACAACTGATTAAGCAAGGAGGTGCGCGTGTGCGCGCGCGCGCGTCTGCTGTCAGCCGCAAACTGCTTGAAATGAAGAGAAACGCGACAGAAATGGAGTGTCGTCTAAATTTTTTATATTCTGACAGAGCTAGTGTAAGAAATTAAGACAAATGAGACAGTATGGAAAACTCCTCATTTTTTTTTCTGTGCCTCCAATTCTAACATCCAACCAGAGGTGGTGCACGAAATTCAGAACGACGCAACTGCTTTGGCCTTTGCAACATCGAAATCACAATCCCCCCCCCCCCTTCAGCATCTGAACGAAGCTGCAGCGAATAAAAAAAAAAAATAAATGCAAAGGAACGAGTCTAATAATTCAGTTTTTCTCATATTAGTCAAGCTATGCACCACGACAGAGTTGGCGCGTCCCCCAATTTGAGAGTCCCTGGTCATTTTATTCATCACTTCTGAATCCACCGGTTTTAATCTCACGTCTCTGCCGAGGTGCATTGCACCCCCCCTCCCCCGGCCCGCCCCCTGCTGCTCGACTCTACACTTCACATCATAAATAAGACCTTTCAGAGTATATTTAGGCCGTCTCCCGAATATAACTGGCAACTTTATTTCTCGCTGACAAGTCTAAATATTGTTTTGTCCGTGAACGCCTCATGTAGCATTGCCTTTGCATACGTGGGGGGGCCCGGGGATTCAAAATCCCGCGTCCGGCGCACATCCGCCTGCCAGCTCGTTGACCGTGTGGCGCGCCATGCCATCACAAGCAACCTTGAACTCGCTACAGTACATTCAGCGCGATGAATGACCCAGCCGGTGCCAAGTAACACAAGTTGAAATTGACGATACGGAACCGTCCAGCACTTTTTGTTCGAGCATATCTGTCAGTCTGGCAGCCGACTTGCTCTCTCTTTTATAGCCGCCAGTAAAACGTCGAGAGGCCGTGGTTGCGCTCGCACGAACAATAGCAGGATTGTGCTGCCGCCGCCGCCGCTGCTGCTGCTGCTGCTCCTGCTCCTCTCTTTTTCTTTTATTTTTCAAGTATTTGTTATTCTCACTCAAACGGGCAGGCTGGCTCCACAAGCACGGGCCGCCGCCGCGTCTCGGAACCCGGGGCCCGCGCAGGCCAGGAAAAACCCGATGGAGCCAGACGGAAGAAAAAAAAAAAAAAAGTACAACGCGCCGACGCCATGCAACTCCCAATCTGGATCCTGTCAGGGGGACATCAAGGGAACACCCGCAACGCAATCTCCAAGCGTCTCCCCTTCCTTCGCTTCTCTCGATACGTCTTACAGATGACTGAACCATCGCCAAGTGCTCCCAAACTCCCCCCCTCTTCCCCCGTCCCCGACTCTTGTGTCTGTGTGTGGAGCCTCCCGTTATGGATTGGGATCAATTTGGGATGAAATGATAATTACCCTGTCAGATTCAATTGACGTATGATGATGTAAGAAACAGGAAATGTAATAAACATAAGCAGAATCCTGGCCTGTTTGCTCGGGATCAGAAATCAATCCGACCCCGTGAGCTCACCACGGTTTGCCGGTTCCGTGCCATCCCCGCTGAGAGGCCTTCATGCCTCGCCTCATGCCCCCCGAATGCCGCTTGGAAGTGTAATGCCGCACGTCATAACCAAATTCCACATTCGGCTCGGAGACAACGCGCCTGGTACTGTTAAATTTGGAACGTCGCTGCATGAGAAATGGTTCGTGTCACGTCTTTCCAGCGAGATGACTCCCTCGATGGGAAAAGGAAGGAAGGGAAAAGAAAAGCTGAAAATCCGCTTCAGCTTGTCCACATGCCTTAATCACGTTGAAACTTTCTAACATTCGCTTTTCTAAAAGTAGTCCTTCGCGCCTGTTCTCACTTTCCCGCTGAAACGGGGGATTGTTGTATTAAACGATGAAACAAAAAGACCAGCTCACACAGTGAGAGGCAATGCACGCTTGTTTCAAGCTGTTTGTCACAATTTACTGTCAAGCTGACACAAAAGTGAATCAAATGGTGTCTATTTAAACATGTGACTGTCAAACCAAACCATCAAATTTTGTCTGATTAAACTTTAGTCCACCAACCTAGTCCACTAACTTAAGCTAGCATACGATAGGAAAGTTAGCATAGATGCTACAGCTGCTGCTTTGACAAACACGGAGTAGCAACACGTACGGTACAAACGGAGTGTATCAAAAGAGTCACAGGCATATTCTCTGTGGCAACAACCATTGTTGGTGTTACTGTTGGGCGAGGTGGGGCTACAGTATTAGTCGGAGTCGTTCTCTGCTTCTTCTTGCTGCTAATCGCGCTATATCTCTTTTAGTAGGACCTCGGTGCTGCCCAGCATGTTACAGCACAACGTGGTACTCCAGCGAAGATGCGCAACTCTAAATTCGGGCTTGCCCGTATATTCTATAAACCAAGAGAAAACAATGACCAAAAACCACGAGATAGCCGGCCGTCACTGTATTATTAATGGCAAAAAAAAAAAGACTTGATTCAACATGGGCAAACCTAACGATGATGATATGTCCCCACAACAAACGCGTCGGTGGATTGGCTGCAACGCCATCCCGTACCTCGGTTCTTATACGACAGGGGCCGATTCCTGGCGGACTGCGCTTCGTCGCCTGGATTTGTTTAACCCCGGGGATCAACCTTCAGACGGGAGCATGTGTGCAGGTAATGGCTGCCAGATGAGGGCCGGCCCAGCACTCTGAGGCCTTGCCGATGCTGCAAAGACGAAGAATGAGCGCTCACATGTGCGAACAAATACAGGAACTGTTCTGGGAGACAACTGTGCAAATAGAACAAGTCGACTTAGGGTGACTTTTTTTTTTTGGAAGAAATGTTGATACAAAGCCCGACTAATGCGAGGCGCCGTTTGCTGATGTGATGTCACTGCGGCTTTAAAGCCGTCTGGCCGCGTGGCCGAGTGAGACGCGAACGGGCCAAAGGTGAGTTTGCTCCGGTGGCGTCTGGACATCGGGCTACCGCAGTCTCGCTGGATGAACGGTCACCCTGTAATGAGGAGACACTGGAACCGATCTTACTCTCCACCTTGCGTTCATCTTTGGCACTTGCCGTGACCACCCAGGAGGCCGCAGGGGCTCCCAAATTTAACACGATTCCCACATAGTAAATAAAAACAAGGCTAGCGTTGCCAGGGATGTGTATAATTAATTGAGAAATATGTTGTCAGGGCGAACAGTCTCAATTAAAGCCTCGTTTGAAACGCTGTTGTTTCTGATTTGAATCTTTTTCACGCCGTGTGGCGAAAAGTAATTCCTTCCTTGAAATGTCATCGTGTTCTACGCCGGTCGCCATGGCTGTGAATTAATTTGCTCGGCAGCCTGGGCGGTAAATATCCCAGTCGTGTGTAGCTTGGAGAGGATGATGAGTGCGGCGGATGATTGAATTAGATCCCGGCGTCATGTTTTAAAAAAAGGGCCTTGAACGGCTCAAAGACGTGCGGCAGGGGAGGTCGGCAAGAACTGGCAGCTTCTTCTTACAAAGAACGCGTTTGTCCGTTTTGATCCAACTCCACTTCAGGTTAACCCCTTCGTTAGACAAACATTCCAAACCGACTTGAATGCGAATCTCCGTACGGTTCCGACCTAACTCCAGCCTGATTCGCGTTTCGTGAGCGTTTGGGTCCGCCACACTGCCGCGTATGAATGAATGAATTTTTAGATGTCAGCGACTGTATGTCGAGCTGCAGCTAGTCGGGTTCGGTTAATTCTGCGTGTGCTTCTGTTCCACGGTCCTTGCGCATGTTCTCAGATTTGACCTTTGACTGTCAGTGAAAGTGCATCAGTCACTTGCGGTGGCATACCTGTCGCAGCGCACAATATCAAGCGGAGGCTACCCACGGGGTCAAATTTGGCCCCTATAAATTCTGCTACTGAAATGCTACCCTTAAATCCCAAAGGGTCAAATTTGGCCCTAATCCTAAATTAGGATTAAAGCATTAAATATTTGAAAAAAACATATATTTTGGTGTTCAGTGAACATATAGCAGTCATTTAATGTAAAATTCATCATTTTCCAAAGAAGAAAAGGGTTCTTGGGTTCTCCGGGGTTAAAAAAAAAAAAATCTTTGGGGTGCTTTTGTTGACTTGACCTAAGCAGTCACTCGCGAACTGTGCAAAGCTTCTCCACATCAACCGCTGCTCAGGATAATTTACCGCTGCAACGCCC
>NW_017806233.1:499433-519860 GCF_001891065.2 Hippocampus comes
CCCCCCCCCCCCCCACACACACACACACACACTCCCCGTCGAACAGCAAGAACAGAACAAACAAGACTCAGGGGTTTGATAAAGACGCAAGGTGATGAAAAGGCTACCAGAAGTTAACCCCCTTCTCCCCTTTTTAAACCAAACATACGCACCTGGACTCGACACGGTCCACTTTGCTCTTCCTGTCTTTTTTTTTTTTTACCCCCCTCTTTTCCCTCGTTGTTGGGATCAGGTAAAGGGGGGCATTCAAGTGTCTGAGCCACCTGGGGCAGCAGCAGCAGCAGCAGGTTGAGAAAAATGCCGATGAAGTCAGGCTCTGGAACATGTCTGCGGGCAAATTACTCTGCCGCTACTGATTAGTCAGGCCAGCTTCTCACCTGGCAAACTCAATATCGCCGCGTGACACCACCACAACAAGAGGGAGCGCTCGAGGTGTGAAACTTCAGCTTGTCAACGGTGACCTTTAATGGCGATTCTTCCTTTATAATGGAACATGGTGGTGGAAAAAGTTACTGTCATTGCATGGATGCCGATACAGTGGACCCCAACTTCTGAGTTGTTTGAATTACCAGCCCAGTAATTATTTTGGTCTGTCTTGCGAGCAAAAAAGAAATAAAAAATAAAAATCCATCTGAGTGAGCTTCAGGCATTCATTCGACCTCTGGACAGCGGCGGCCAATTTCAACTCGACTCATCTTTATTTATACGGCACTTTCACAACGGCAACAAAGGTGTGAAAGTGTTTATTGCTACTCCCCAGTTAAAGTTTACAGTAAAACTAGACAAAAACCCCAGCGTGTATTTAAGGAAACCACAAAATTTGATCAAAGTCCGGTTAAGCTAAATGCTAACACATCGTCGAGAATGCTAAAGGTAGACGGATCGCTGGCTTTTCAATTCATAGGCACACAAGTAAATCGAGTTACAAGCTAAAATTGAACTGATGTTAGCCAAAAAAAATGTAATCGGTAAGGCGTATATTGGTTTACGTCCAAAACGGCAACGACAAAAGTAAAACAATCGACTGACGCGTTAATTGCTAACCGCTAGTCTCCGTTTAGATAAGTATAGCTAGTTACGCCTGTACAAGTTTCTCAAGCTCCGCTTGACCTAAACATTGGCACGAAACAAAGTTGAAGTACGCAGCAACTGGGCGTCAGAAACATTTTGTGAGCAAGCAGCAGAAAAAGTCCCCGGCTGACGTTTCTGCTGCAGCATACATAATAATTAAGTCTGACCGCGCTTTTCCTCTTCGCTCTTCCTCGTCCTCCAGAAATAGAGGCTTATATCCCCCCCTCCCCCCTCCTTTTGTGGCTGCCTCTGCCTTTTGTTCAGGGTCACGCTCATCACCCCCGCGCTGACAAAAAGAGGCAGAGAAGCTCCCCAACTAAACTCGCCCAAAACTCTACCTTCTCACAGAGCGGCTAAGAATATAAGACCTGTGACGATGACCGCGTGCTCCGTTTGTACCGTCTGCGTGGCTCCTCCGCGGGTGTTGAAGTAGCGGCTGTTTGAAGTGGAACTTTTTTTTTTTTTTTGTTGTTTTTTTTCCCTGTAAATGCGACTGTGCCAATTTCACGGGGTCACTGACTGAAAGAGGATCTTCAAATGCTGTCAACGCTTGTCCGACGGCGCGGTACTTCTTGCTCTTCTTGAAAGGGGGCTTGCTTATTATTGAATGGCGTCTCTGTGAGCTCAGCGTAGGCGGGAGGACATCTTATTAGGAGGTTAACAAAACACTCATCAGCTAATACCGCTTGTAATTGCAGCAGCGGTGAGGAAACACAGCATGCTAACACCCCGGTATGGAAACAATCTGACAATGCAAACACTTCATGAAAGCCACAATGTGTGTGCGGCGTGGAACTGTGTGCGCAGATGGCGGGTGTGCGAAGCGTCAAATTGGAGAGGATGGGGTAGGGGGGGAGGGTGGACGGGGGAGGCCCCCGGCGTGAGTGCACATCTGGAGGGAATTTATGGCATAATTCCGTCTATTATTGCTGCGGTCGGCCCTTAAGGAGCGCGCGTACAATTAGCGTCCACTCGGCGAGGCTACAAGTGGCCCCTGGCCTGAACTAATAAACTGTGCTGGAGAGCGCAGGATTCATTTGAGGTTATCATCATCATCATCTTCATAACGGGGCTCTCTCCTTTGACACTCTCTGCCGTGTTGATGATTCAACAATGGGGAACACCCTTCCGTTTGAGTATCGGTACATTATTCGGTTATTAAAAGCTTAATATCATATGGGCCACAAAATAGAAGTACGGTGAAAAAAGACAGCGCCGCTCAGCCTCTGGCTGGCGGAGGTCACGGCTACCAGTATTGTTCAGGAGCTACTTTGAACTCAACCCCTTTGAGGTGCCCTCGTGAATTTCAATGTTACATTTGTACTTGTTCGCCTCACTGAGACAAACCATTGATGCTGCACTTATGGAAAAAAAAAAAGAAAACCCACACGTGATGTTAAAAAAGTTACAGCCCTCTTAACCAGCATAGTCTGCCATGACAAAATTATCAGTCACGATATTTATTTCGAGTTCAGTCCAAGCTAATAGCTTTCATTGCGTTTGAAGAAACTGACTGTTGTTGTTGATTTTTTTTTTTCTTAAATGATTATTGATGAGGTGTTGGCGGGTTAAGATGTCAGCTGGGAAAAGTGAGCTCCGCATGTGATTTAGGAGCTTCTAACAGCTCCGGCTCGAGCAGCTCATAAACCACAACAATAAAGCGCTGCTTTCCGTGACCCACCCTCTCTTCTTCACTTTCAGGGTCAAGTAGCTACACGTGTCGGGTTCATGACCTCTAACCCCACCCGCTCAGGCATCTCCCCCCCCCTGCCTCTTTATCACTGCTTTTTCACACGAGCCAACACGCTTCCTTTAAATCACATTGTGCTTCTCTGTGGCCATCATAAAACATTTTTTTATGAACTGTACAGGCAACACGGCCTTCCTAAGCAGGCTGGGTGAAAAGCTGCCTCAGACTCATCCTCAGTGGGACTCACATTCACGATGAATTACTTTGTTTCCTTCGGGTCTCAAAAATAATGTGCAATTAAAAAAGATAATCAGTTTTTATTATGCTTGATAGACGTCGCTGACAGACTGAAAATAGTACATGGGTAGAAACCTTTTGAAGCCCCCATCTTGTACGTCTAATGTGATTTTCGGGAAACCACTGCACCCGATCATGAGAAAAAAAAAAAAAGATAAGAAGGACGTCACTGACAAGGTGTCAATCATTTGCCATGCTCTTGTGGGCTTACTCATGGGGACACCCTCAAGCCTTCAGGAGCGTTGCTGAACCTGCGGTGGAATAACCACCTCCATATACAGGATAAACAAAAAAAACATATGCTCATCCCTCATTTGTCATCGTAAGGCTAGCAGAACGAAGGAACCTCAGGCAGGTCAGAGCATTCGGAGGTGATTTGGAATTCGCAATAGTTCAGCTTGACAGCCATCATACGTCTTTGTTTGGAATTGATTGTACATTCCAACAAATAAAACTTCACATTTTGATTTTAGCACGATGTTAAAACTGCACTTGTTCTTTTTTTTTTTTTTCTTTTTCAAGTGCGTTATACATAAAGTTGAGTTATTGCAAGACTCCATTATGAATAAGTGATACTGCCACGGTAGCAGAATTGGCTAACGTTGGCTTCCTAAAATGCTAATGCTAACTTAGTATTGCTAGCACTGCTATATATACACGGTATGTATATTTTATTTTTTTTTAAAGCAGAATGTGTTCTTTGCGACTATCGCTCATGTCGATGCACTTTCATCATCACACACCGCTAATGACAATTTAAAATGGTGAAAAAAAAAAACATCGGAAATTTTTATCAGCCTTTATTGGTAGACCGTAAATTGTTTCGTCCTGTTTATTTCTGCGGGCGCTGCCCAGTGTTTATTATTGATCTAAATACGTTGGGATGGTTGGAATAAAGTGACTATCGGATGAGTCATGCGCTTGTGGCAAATCTCCACCCTTGATAATAATGGAGGCTGTTTTATTCCCCCTCACCCTCCAAGTGCTTTTGCCCACTTGTTTTCCTTTTTTTTTTCCCCCCCCTTCTGCTTTGTCACTCTTCCTGTAAATGTGTGCACGCTTGTTTTTATTCCGGGCTGTGCCTGTGTTTTTGTCTTTTTGACTATTTTTACAAGGCTTGGAATGTCAAGCCAAAGGACAAAAAAAAAAAGTGCTTCCGATGCACAAAGTATTTATTCTTTTTTTACTCTTGTGAAAACGGTGGTTAAATGCTTACAATGTGTACAACGCTTCAGGCTTCATGATACTCACACATACTTATACAATACGCCGCACAACTTGCCGTTATACTCGCACGCAACCCACATGTGCCGTTTTGGTATTTCAGTAACCCAAATACGGTCATTCATTTCAAACCGAGTTCCAGAGTGAATACGTTTGAGAAGGTTGCTTTTTTTTTTTTTTTTTTTTTTTTACATGTCTGGCTCTCCAGGAATAAGCTCAGGTGGCAAAAATATTCACAGTATAAGTACAGATATGTGTGTGTAAAAAAACAAACAAAAAAAACCCCTCTCTGCTTGAGTACTGTAACAGACTATGTGTACTTTGTTGCTTCCCAACACTGGAAATAAATAGACTGTTAATTCCGCTAAGTGACATCACATGTTGAATTGCGCGTCACGCCATTTAGACGACGGCAATATACGCGGCGTAGCGATGCGGTCGCAGTAAAGACCACACGACAAGGATGAAAGACCACAGAGAGAGAGAGAGAGAGGAAATAAGAAATGAAAGAAAGTCTCCTGCTAACTGCTTCCCCCACCTTTAAAAAAAAAAAAAAAAAAATCAAGACATTTTAGTTGCATTTGAAGTTGCCGAAACACTGCAACACACAAGGTAGCGGATGCATGGCAATTACAAAAAAGCTTGGGAGAAAACCGACATGAAACGGTCCCTGCATGTGTGGGAGCTCACACACACACACACACACACACACACACACACACACACACACACACACACACACACACACACACACATTTTCCAAAACGTTCTCACAAGGCAGAACAACACGCATGATCAAGTCAAAGTTTACAGCCGTGTTAGGATACCTGCAGGGCGGAGTATGTTGATTGGTGGGACGAAAGCAGATTTTCATATTGCTGTCGATTCCCATTGTTTCCATTGAGATAAGTTTCTCTCTTTTTTTTTTTTATTGAATTTTATTTTATTTTTTTTACACCTCCCTGAATATTATATGTTTAGCTGAGCAATGAAATTTCTGCTCTTTGTTCCATCCTCTGTGTGTTAGCAGGACCTGGAATGAATATAGTAAGAGCAGATGTAAGAGTCCAGCTCAAAGGCAGCCTGCTGCTCGTTTGACACCGTCATCCTCGATATTATCGCCCGGAGAAATTGTGAAGGAAAAAAAAAAAAAAAAAAGCATAAATGCCTGAACCATCCAAAGTCTTTTTAAGACAAGTTTGGGAGTGAACTTTTACAACTTCCACATTCAGTTACTGTTCCTAACACGAAGGCATATGTCATACCCAAAAAAGCAAGCAACTTATACGGGCAAATGAGGAGGGGAGGGGGGGAAAAAAAAAATCAGTAATTTGCCTCAGTTGGGTAATTCATTCCATTTGTTTAGTCACAAAAGGTTTTGGTCCGGCTCAGGAAGCGACAGAGACAACTGTCTTTAAAAGCGAGCCGACTGGCCGCTGATCAGTCGGACACTTGGCGGTGCCAAAAAATGAGGGGAAAAAGTTCCCGCCATAGTCTCGCCCAATGCTCGGCCTACTCGGTCGTCCACACTCAAGAGGAAACGGTGTGTCGGGCCTCCCACTCTGCCCACTTAACCCTCCTTTTGATCTCTTGTAACAGGCCAGTAAAAGAGAGCAGAGCAAAGGAAACTCCTTAATACGCCATCGCGAAAAGTGGTAAAAATACTGACAGAGGGATTTGGTACCGTTTGAGATATATAATGCGAAACAGCATAGTCGAGCTAAAGAAAAATAGCATCAATAAATAGTATGATAAATCGTCCCATATTGACACGTAAAAGAATGAAACGACAAAAGTCCGCTAGCTTAATGCTAACATATAATGCGAAACAGCATAGTCGAGCTAAAGAAAATTAGCATCAATAGTATGATAAGTCGTCCCATATTGACACGTAAAAGAATGAAACGACAAAAGTCCGTTAGCTTAATGCTAACATATAATCCAAAACAGGATAGTCGAGCTAAAGAAGATTAGCATCGATAGGATGATAATCATCAACCTGCAAACAACAGTTGCACATTCGAGGGGGGGCTACCGTATTCTGCAACGAACAAACTTAAGTGATGCACAACAGTGCGTGTATCATTAACTCATCTGAGAAAAAGTGAACAAGAAAGATCCATGGCGTAGCTCACATCGCAGACATACTGTCCATCAACATCATCAACATATTACTAATCTTCAATGTCGTGATCCGTAAAATTTTAAAAAACGTCATCAGCTGGACCGTCCGGCCTGTTGCTGTGTCTGTCTTTTATCATTTTCCTTCCCTTGACTGGCTCCTGTGTAAGTCACTTTTTACATCGCTTCCAAATCGCTATCTATTGAAACCATGTGTCTCATATTAAACCCTTCCTCTTCCAATAAATCAGCCGTAGTTGACGTTCTAACTTTGTTGCAACCGCGTCATCTCTTTGGCCTATTGCAGTGCTAATCTAACTTGTCGAATTTGTCAGTAATCAGGACCCAAGAAGTCATTTTCAGCTTGTTGTCTGTGTGGCGGGCTTTATGAAAAATATATGAGAATTAAAAACTGACATTGAACCAGAAATTTGCATAAATCTGCCTACGAAATGTCTTTGTTTCAGAAAAAGGGCTTTTTTTTTTTTTCGGTTCAGGACACTGTATGATAGGCTGCTTTCCTGGTGGAAAAAATGTCGTAAAAAATGTGCTCAAATCCGCAAACAAAATCCACTTGCCTGAAATCTTTTGTCATCGAAATGAGCTTCTCAATTCGTGCCTGCTTTGATGATTCGATCCCATCGCGCTCATGCTTCCAAGCCTTATGGTGAATAGTATCGGTGACTAGTATCGGTGAAAATGATCGTGTTTGGTTAAACCCAAGCCCGTTAGCCTCGAGCTCAATTTTAGACGCGAACCCTGAGAAAAGCACTAGGCAGCCCAACCCCTCAGTGGAGTTCTTCGAGGTTCTGTGTTAGAATCCGCCGGTACCACAGATCATGTTTTGCGTCTATGCTTGAACCTACACGGAGCAGCGACGCATTTCAAGCAGACAACAAAACGACGGCGAAAAAATTACCTTACGGAATTTTTATCTGCGAATATCAACACAAACTTGTGCGATGGTAGATAGCAGATCATTGTCGCGTTATTCGTAGCGAAAATTCAGCGGCGAGGAAGAATCTTTCAGGAACCGGGGAGTCTGTATTTGATGTCGGCGGACAGCTGTTGAGCATTCAGAAAGGCCGACAATCGTCGACGAGGGAGGCTTTCCGATGCCGCCCTCGCGCCCTCATGTTCACTTTGCTACGTCGGACTTTCCGTAAATATTTTCAAGTCTGTCAGTTAATTCTGAGATTCCCCTGGCCGAGGCCGTCTGGGAAAATAAACGCGGTGCCGCCGCGGCCGCGGAGTTGTTACATTTACGCGGCGAAACGCTGCTTATTTTTGCTGCGCTCTTTAGAGTGGCGCTTCTGACAGTTTTGCGGCGCAATTTCAACGACGGCGTCGGGCTCCGCAATTACGAGCGATGAACGACGTAGAACAAGGACTCTTTGAACACAAGCTATGGGGGATAATGTGTCCCCCCCCACCCTGAAAAAAAAAAAATTTCCAAAAAAATCTTGGAAATCCAGACAGAGCTGTCGTTTGAAAGGAATTTTAAGAACTTAACGGTGGAGTTTGGCATCGTTCGACCGCTTAATCGATTTCAAATTTCGATGACATTCCAAACTAACAATTTAAACTTGGGCATTCCCAACATAAAAATGTGTTCGCTCGAATTTTTGAAGGAAAACACAGCGGTGGATTCTGCTTGTTGCTCATAATTCTTTCTCCGCCTCGTCGAAATGTTGACACATTGTCCTCAAAAATGTCCCTCCCGGCGTTCGATGCATCACTCCCGAGCCAATTGTCAGCCTCCCTCGTGAGTGGGCCAGTGACCATCGTGGCCCACAACCCACCGAGCGGTCTCGCTCCGAAATAGAACGGTACATTCCAAACCAATATAACAGCGGCAGAGCGCTATCTTGTGACCGCAGTAAATGGCAAAATTGTTGTGCACGCTCTCTGAGGCACGCCTTAAGAGAGAAGGAGAAAAAAAAAAATCCCAGTGGCGCTAACATCAGGTAGCATTTAAGTGTCCCTCTGCCTTAATGTATGACGAAACATGCCCGACGTGCCATAAAGACACCACCCGGGCCTTCAAAAACAGGATACGGTCTGCAATTGTCGTTGAGCGCACACAAACACCCTTTAAAAATAAAATGTTACTTCTGTTTGATTGAAAAAAAAAAAAAAAAGAGGACAAATAGTCACCAGGCAGCTGCCGCCCATTTCTTGGGAAACATTGCTGTGTTGCTCGAAACGTTTTTCAGAGGGTGTACCCACAGCTGTTTTGCCGCCCCTTGTGTTGTAAAAAGCAGGAATGTCCCCAAGTTGTATGGAGATGGCAGGATGGAGAAAATTACATCGCAATTGCTCTGCTGGATGCTTTTGTTGAGTTCATAATGCAGACGATCGTCCAATTTTTTTCCCTCAGGACTCTTGAGTTAAGCTGTTTGGACAGGTAAACAAAATCGAAATTTATTTTAAGCATTTTAAATACTTGACAGGTGACATAAAAATTTTCACTTGGGATTTTCTGTAATGACTTCACATTTGACCTTTAAATAGGGCAGGTTACTTCCCATTTGTGCAGTGACAGCACCCTCTGGTAGTTCATTTATTAGTGTGGTTTAATTTGAATTGGGCAGGTTTTGGCCACCTACATTTAAGAATAAGAGCAATTGACTTGCATCCTCCAGCTAATAAATAAATAAATAAATAAATAAAAATAACACTAATGCTGACTCAATAAAAGTCTCCCTGGTGGAGGTAATGAGCGAGACCACATTGACGCAAGATGCGATCTCGAAGAAGCCACGCTCAATGTTGCGCAAGCTGATTGGTGATCATCTATCCCGGGCGGTTCTGGAACATATCCGTGCAAACAATTTATCTTTTCATCTTTTTCATGTCTTACATTATTTTGGCATCCTCGCGGGCCGACAAAGTAAAAATCTCATCGCGCATCGGGAAACGCGTTTCCCCGTTGTTCATATGACAATACACTTTGAATCTCGACTCGAAAAGGATCCCCTCCCGGATCTGCCTTCTCCTTGTCAGTTGTCAAAGAGCTTGTATGGCTCCTGCGAGTCATCTGCTGCGTATCAAAACGTTTGGCAGTTTCATCTGACAAACCAGCATCGTTGACATCAATGCGTTCCAGATCTGGCAACCCGATAGTCTGCCTTTCTTCTGCTCCGTAAACAGATCATCCATTCAAAGCCCCTCCGCGTCTTGACTTTAAGACCGGGCCGAGCTGGCTGTCCGCTGACTGCTTCCACGTGTGTGTAGGCGGCGTTGAGGTGTGCGATGTACACTGGCGAGTATGTCGCTTCGAGGAAGGGTGATGGGAAGGGGGCTTCACAAGTCACTGGAGCGGGAACCTGATGGATATTCTTCGCGGGGTCTTACTCTAATTACCGCCGAGGTGTCTCGAGACGGCCCCGGTGACAAACCCGAGCCAGGGGCGCGGGGAGGCTGCCGTACGTGCGCCACGGTCGCCAGTGCCGCCAAGTTCACAGGCTGTAATTGCGCCTGCTTCATAAAGCGCAACATTAGTCAATCTGCAGACGCCCCGGCGCTGTGGATGTGCGTAGGTCGTCGCCTTGTCAAGTGGCGCCCTAATTGCGGCTGAGTAATATTTGAAATGGGGGGGGTGTGGAAGTTGGAAACCCGGAGGCCATTTTGGGACGTCACCCAACAGGCCATGAGGAGGTTGTTGTACACACACACACACACACACACACACACACACACACACACACACAAGTTTCTCTCCTTTAATGCCCATAGCAGCCCCATGATGCGGAGGAATATTTTTGTGGCCTAAGATTGTGCACTGTTATGCACAAGTATGACTTTGTTTTGCCAAGTTCTGTTCTTCATTTGGTACCATCGAGGAAAGTAATCAGGCAACCACAAGGGGTCTCTGAAGTGTCAAGTATCAATCAAGTCTGAAGTCGAAGCTCCGCCGTCTGCACTGTCATTTTGTCAAGTGCTTAGATCGGGATTGTTGCTCTTCAAGACTTCATGAAATCAAGACGGTTTCAAGGCAAGGAGATTGAAAATTGGATTTTGGGCCGGCAGTGTTAACAAGCCCAAGTGGCAAAGAAGCTGCCAGCACAGAAGCCTGCGCTCCTTTCCCAGCGTCCGCAAAGACAATGGGTTTACACCGAGGCTTAAGGCCCCCCGAGCCCAAAATGACTTCCAGAATTGAGGTCGCTCCACATTTCGCCGATGATGCAGAGAAATAAACCCATGCGAGGGTTTTCGTGTCAGATCAAAAGATGGTAATTCGCCTACAGTGTCCCTCCTCCATTACGCCGAAATCCACAAGCGGATGGTGACCATATGTCTGCCGCATTAATTCTCTTGCGGGAGAACACAAAACAGGAAGAGACGAACAGAAGTGGGGCGAGGCGGAGAGGTTCAAAACATCAAAATGCTGTATGAGCCGTGCGGCCGATATGCAGCAAACCTTTGACACCTCGTCCAGGTCCTGTAGGAACTACAAAAGATCCACCGACTTTTTTTTTATATGAGCCACACTGGACGTTACAAGATTGGGATTTTATTAAAGCCTGTACAAGTATGTGGTGAAACATATCGATGAAGGAGAGACCAAGGCAACGGTGGTTGGGTCATGTGAGACGGAAATGTGCGGCATGTAATATTTGATGGTTATTGCGTTGCCGGAAAGCATTTCCTTTCATGGGTACTTACAGTATGCCATACGCTATAACGGGCGCTCGTGGCATTTTGCTAGCTTGGCGAAAAAAAAAAAAAGGTATTACCATGCACGACATTTTATTTTCTCCGTCATCTTGATCATGCGCCAAAACCTAAAAAAAAAAGAGCAATTACAAACAAGCTATGAGGTCGAGTGACCTCTGTGGCTTTTAAGTGGCACTATTTGGGACTGGAACAAAGACCAGGACTCCGTCCGGCTACGGTGACCCCCCCCCCCCCCCCCCCCCAAAAACCAAAACTGAACTCTGGTAAAGAAGATATGCACGTTTAAAATAGAATAAAAGTTTTGACATCTCGGGTTGAGTTTCCCTTTAAGTGGCAGATAGACTGGGGGAAAAAAAAATATGCGCATCGGTGCATATTTCAGCAAATAGTTTGACAGTAGTTATGCGATACAGAAAAGGGCAAATAATGAAATTACACACTGTACTTACGATTTGCAGCTGTTGTTTTTGAGTTTAGTTGTAGCTTATCAGAAGCTACCAAATAAATACCGCATGTGCGTTACCCCCCCCATGAATGTTCCCCTTTCACGGGCGTTTTGATAATGGTGTTTTTGGCCACAGCCCAGCCGCCCTGCACCTACAGTATGCATAAGTCAAATATTTGTCTTAGTTCAAAAATACACGGCTATATTGAGATGGGAGCGGGGCGAGATGATTTAATGGACGCGGCGGCGAGGGAGCAAGAGAGCGGGCTGGGGGCGCCAAAAAAACTTGCGCAAGTTTGGTGGTCTTCTCGCCAGAGATCAAGGCCAGCCGACGGGACGTTGCGGAGACGACCAGATGCCGCCATTCGCGACGGGGACATGAAAGTGTTAAAAGAGGATGGCGGAAGCTTCCGGAGAGCAATTAGCGCACATAAAGGAACATTTCAAACGCTTGGAGGATTTGCACAAGGACCCTGTGGGGAGTTGACTCAAATATTTAATCCATAAATACAGTTTCTAGTAGAGTTCTGACTGTTTCCCAATACGTTCATTTTCATTCATCAAAACCAGTGTGCAGAAACATTGAATATTTAAAAAATCGATTTCCTTCCTGGGATTCTCCGCCGCGTTTTGAGAGGCATTTATTAAAGCATATACGTCGCAGGTCATACATCACCGTTAACGTCAAAGCATCACAGAGCCAGAAATAATATTTGCCTTGGTTTATTTTTCTTGTGTGTCTCGACCTTTGATGAAATGGTCCTGGAGTAAGCGTTGTCCTTTTGGAGACTGCAGATGTTTCCAGAGGGCTCTTCTTAAGTTACGCCAGGAAGCAAATGATGGTTACATCGGTCTCCGCTCATTTGCTGACTGAAAATAAAAGCACAACAGAATGTCCGCTTTGAGAAGGCGAGCGTCACATCTGCAACGCCAAGTACATTTACTCATCCGTCCGAGACGGAATAACTTAGAAACGAATGTACCTCGTGTTTGGTGTGCAACGGGAATATACAACAAGACAGTTTTTGCAAGTGTGTGCTAAGCTCAAGAATTTTGCTACTTTGTTGCAACTTAATTAACACTAACTTAAGCTACCAAGGTCTTAAAGTCCAAATGACAGCAAGTATTTGAATGAAAAACACCTAGAGGCCGTAAAAATATGAAATCAAGAACAATAATGCTGTGGTCGGAACCAACGTGAGCTGAGCATTTCTGGCGCCGCGTTTTGCTTCCTCACTATTTTTTTTAATTTTTTTTATAGCGTCGTATCGCAAACAGCCAATCAACATCGAGAATATACTTACTACGTCACATGAAGTGGCAGCACAAAAACAGACACACGTCTAAGTTTAAAAAATAAAATAAAATACTGTCACAGCGCGGGGAAATAAAAACAATGCGGGACAATATCGTTGCGGTCTGTGGGACTGAGAAGTCTAGAACCCAGCCAGCTTTCAAAACGGGCAGCGATCGAGCTTAAAAAGGAGCGTGCGCGGAGAACGGTGAATGAGGAAGGTGGCGTATTTGGTGAGGATACTGACTTGTTTACAGCTGTTAAACTGTCAACAAAGGTAGCATTTAGCAGCTAATGGAATAATACAACCACCAGATTGGCGAGCAATGTTCAAACTTTTTTGTTTTGTTCTTTTTCGGGGGAGAAGCAGTCTCTCTCTCTCTCTCTCTCTCTCTCTCTCTCTCTCCTCATCTCCAGTCGAAGCATTCTCCGTATCATGCTTTCCACTCCTGCTGCTACATATTTGAATAAGCTACGCTAAATCTCCATCGGCACCTATTCGGATTGAATAGCGGGCCGCCAGAAATGCCGTTTCCAACTAAAGTCCCACCTCCGACTTTCTCAGAGAAGCTCCACTTTGCCCCCCCAGTCTGTAAAGTCGCCGTTAATTACTGTCAGACGCTCTGACAGGTTTGACTTTACGGCGTGGCGCTAATAGCAACAATTTGACAAAAGGCAAACAGCTCCTGGGGAAATCCACAAGATGTTTCCTCTCGGCCAGAGGGAAAAGAAAGACGGATGATCACAGATTGCTGGCGCTTGGCAATCATGACTCACGACTTTCTGCCAAACGCCTTCATTTCTCAATGCAGTTTACCGTCACAACAGCTGCGACGTAAACTATCGCTAATCCCGAGATGCGCAACGATTGATGCCCGCCTCCTTGAATACTGGTGTGCTGCCAAGGTGAGGGGCGGGCGAGGCCCCGCTAAGAACAACGTGCTATCGCTTCAGCAGCTCGTGTGATGACTTTGCTGGCCGATGAAAGAGACGCGAGGGCCATGAAAGCAGAGACTCATCGGCACGTCTGACTAATCAGGAACAGGCACACAGCCGCCAGCGTTGTCCATGTCCGTCAGCACCATCCAAGAGTTTTTCAGGCTCACTTGGCGCCTGATTCGCTGAAGGCTTGTGCGTACAAAAACTTGATTGTGCGTGCAATGGTGATCTTCATGCTGACATTCACAAACTGTTCAGTTTTGGATAGAGACGTGGCAAACCAGGATGCGGGATCGAATCTGATCGAGGTGCCCAGAACGGCGCTGTACAATGTTACCGTGATTCATCACTGCCACCGAGACCAAAGGGACGTGCTTAGACACCCCTCGGGTTTTTGAAAGATTGAGCTGAGATGATCGTGCCAGCCAAATGGCCAAAAAAGTCATGAATTGCATAAAACAAACAACAACAACAAAAAAATGCAATGGGACTGATCAAATTGCGGTGGCTGATTTTGCATCTTGAAGCCAACGCAGGAAGCCTGGTTGGTCCAGAATAACTGTTTTCGTGATGGACACATGCCCACCACCAGCAGTGTGCAATCTGTGAGAGGGAACATGCAGTCTAACGTCGATTATTTGGGATCTTAGTAAATCAGGTACTGGGTGTTCACATGTCGTCTTTGGCTTGCTCTGAAACTCGAAATCGCACCCAACCTAAACCGGTGGACCGGCACGATTTGAAAAGGTAACCGCGGGGACGCTCTCAAGTCAACTCGAGTGTGCGGTTTACTGCCGGGGCCATCGCAGACCACTTCAGCTTTTGAGAACGTGTGCTGTCATGGTGAAATGTCCTGCGCCGTACCTTTTCAAAGCCCGCCCCCTGTACGTGCGGGACCTCGCCGATCCAACTTCCTTCCTCTCCAAATCGCCCCCCGCTGCCTCTCACACTGTCAGTTTGCATTCGCGCGCGTTCATCAGACGCACTTGTATTGTTTTTGCATGGTCAGACCTTTTTTTTTTTTTTTTTTTTCGAGGTATTTTTTTTGCAGCCCGCTGTTTGCACACCTGGCGGAATTGTGAAAGTTTGTCTTGGGTCATGGGTGTGTTTATGCAGCCCGGGCCCCAGAGGTAACCCCGTCACACTGACAACTGGAAAGCCGGCCGCCTGTGTGTGTGTGATTGTGTGTGTGTGTGTGTGTGCGTGTGCGTGTGTGTGTGTGTGTGTGCGTGTGTGTGTGTGTGTGTGTGTGTGTGTGTGTGTGTGTGTGTGTGTGTGTGTGTGTGTGTGTTTGCGCACGTTGCTTGTGTGCAACGCGCTAGCATGTTTTGAAAAGCACGGCCCAATACGGTGCCCGGCCACTAATGAAAGCCATCTTTTATTGCTCCCATTTGGACATTGAGGCGTCGAGCATTATGTAACAGAGAGAGTGTAAACATTGCAAACTTGTCTCACCAAGTTGTCGACGTTTGTTTTTGTTGCGGACTGCTGTTGGAAGCTGCTGTTCCTATGACTTGACCCTGGAGAAATAGAAGAAAACGGACGGATGATTTGGTTCTTTTTAGTAGTTTTGTCAGTGGCTTGAATGGCATGATAAGGAAACCCTTTGGTGCCAGACTTAATACTTATAATTTTTCTTAATTTTTTTTTTTTTTTTAAGGGAATGTAATAGTACAAGTATGGACAACTTATTTTTTTTACATCAGTGGTGCATTTCCTAAACAGGTGTCGGACAAAAATTGTATTTTAAAATCTGGAGAAAATACATACATACATGTAAAATATATGCTCTAATCTATATAATTTTTTTGATGAATGCATATTGTAAATTTGTTTTCCCCTCCCAGTGCAAAGGGCTCGCTTGCCCAAAAATGACCATTCAAAGATGGCACAAAAACTGCCGAACAGGAAACCAAGATGCAACCAAAATGTTATGTTTGTCCTGCATATAAAGATTTTTAATTGATTGGTTTGTAAAAAAATAAAATAAAATAAAAACATTTCTTTGAGGCCGCCAATTGCCCATCCCTGTTTTCGTATCTTCGTCCATAAATCAGTCAGTTTAGCCGCCGGCAGAATGTGCTTCATCCTCGACTAGTTTCTAAAGGGAGGCGTCAATTTGCACACGGTTTTTCGCTCTTCGCCACAGGTTATAGTCTGTATAAATCTATTTTGGAAGCAAAAAAAAAAAAAAAAAGTGCTGGCACAACACACGCATCTTAATTCCTGTCTGATTTGGTGACTCATGAATAATGGATCCATCCCGAGGCCGAGACTCCGAAACAGATAAACAGTTAATGACTTTTAACCACACGGCCAGTCTCTGTCTTAACAACTTGAAATTGGAGCCGCGGCCACTTCTAATGATATCAGCGTTGTAGTTTACCTCCGCTCACCCCGTAACCGCGAGACGGTGAGTAAGCACGTAGCCGCCTGCTGCTTATGCTATTAGCTTCGCTGATGAGAGACGTCTGAACGTCTGTAAAGTCAACCCGTAATTATCGTGGCTGCGTGTCCGCGGGGCAGAGAAACACAGTCAGATTTATAGATTTATTCCGTCTTCAAATTAGCATCGTGCCTCACATTCCGACATTTCTTCTGGGCTGGAATGTGTGGAGAGCGCTCGCAGTTCACATAACGCGCATCCAGGAAAACCGCGAGCTGTACGATAATGGCGCGGCATCCGGGGTATGCGAGGCATCGCGTGGATCAACACCTCGCTTCTCGACAGTTTATCTGTCGTTCTTTCGTTCCATCTTCTATTGGCATCTAAAAGTTTTTAAAAAAAAAAATGAAAAAGTGACACTTTTTTTTTTTTAACCCAGCCCAAAACAAAAAAAAAAAAAAGCAGATTTTTCATGAATCAATTTTAGGGTCGGAACAAAAATTGATCCTAAGATAGAGTTGGACATTTGATTGGTCAAGTTTGGAAAATGAACATGAGTAGAGCTACGTTAGCTTTTTAGCCACCACAGTCATCCTTTTTCTTTCGTCTGTGTTGTTTTTAAATGGCAACCGCACAAAATGTGGTTGAAAAAGTCAACCTGGCAATTTTCCCGCGTGGTAGCGTTATAAATGCCGCCACCCCGAACCCATCCTAACACGAACCGTAACAAACGCGGTTGTTTTTATTTGGCGAAAATGGGCGACAGATTTGGAATGCTCATCTTGGTCACTGTCCTGTTGAAGTGGCTCGGATTCTCCATCCCTGGTGACAAAAAACAAAACCCCGACATGGCAGTTTTCCATCTTCGGGAAGTCGTCTCACAGGCAGGATTGTGTCTGTGTGTCACGTTTTTTTTTTTTTTTTTTTTTTGCCTTTTTCCCGTGTGGCCAGCCCGTCTTGACGTAAAAAAAAAGAAGGGTGCTTTGAATGCATCTGGCAACACAACGTTTTGATGGATGAATGATTTTTTGTTTTGAATGCGTTGCCACCACAAGCAGCAAACATCCTTGTTTTATTTCTCTGCGGTGACTCACACTTTCCACATTTAGGACCAGTCTGAATGGATCGGCGCTCGTCAATTAGCGTTCGTGGATAGCGGAAAGTCATAAAGCATTTTGATTGATGGGCTTTGGACCTTTATAGCTGGTAATTCGATTAGGATATCACTGGAGATGCATTTTGTCGCTTATAATTAAATTAACGCCACTTAATTACATTTATAGGCCGTCGCTACTGTGCTTCGTCGTACTCCACCGTAGGACTGGATAACGTAACGGGAATACGAGAGCGATGCTTCCTGTCATTTTTATTCCATTTTCATTTCAGGAATTTGAAAATGAACATTTTGTAAAGGGTTGGTGTAACTTTTGGATCGCATTTTAAACAAAACATTAAAGATGGAAGGCAAGCTTTTTATTTTTTACTTTTAAATGATAATCAAAGGACAACATAGGCCATAATTTGCTCACTGGCAAGCTATCCTTCTTTCACTCTCTGCATTTTGTCATCCATCACTGCTTGTATCTTCCCTTTTTTTTTTTTTTTTTCAACCACATTGAAGAAGAAAAGCAGCCTCTTGTCCACAATGTCCTAAATTCAGCTTCAGAAGGGCCGGGCATCGAGTCACGGCATTGTGAAATCATGTGAGGCGGACAATTATCCGTCACAAAAAGAAGACAGCAGAGGCTTTTGTTTGCGCCATTGTCGCTGCCACACGGGCCACCCTCGTTTTGGCTCGCTTCTCCAACGGGAGACGCTTGCTGCCATCAGGCCGGCTTTATTCTCTGTGGCAAATAAACAGACGGCAACATAATGGGTCGCTTATGTGTAAGATCACGGTGGTTGCCTGTGCGTGCCCTACGCTGAATGAGTCACGGTCCTTCTGCGTTGTCCTCACACTTTCCCGGTGACACATTTCTGTTTATGACGCTGGCCGTCATGTGACTTGCGCTGGCCTTGCATCATCGCGACAAGGACGTGTTATTATGTGTGCTGACTTTGCACTTAAGGGATGCTTAAACTGGACCAACCCATCTGTGAAGCGCTTCACCGCACAATAACAGAGTTACCAGAGGATACAGAGGACAGTTTTCTCACGGTGCATCGCGATGCATCATTCACACCTTTCTTCACGTGTTTGTCTGTTGCAGATATCCTGCACGATATGACAGAAATTTTTGATGGCTTTTATGGCAGTCTGGACAGAAGTGGAGTTATGTGATCCCTGCTATGAGCTTCAGTTGAGAAAGTGTCCTTTTTTGCTCAGCGGGAAAAATAGAGCTGACTGACATCCGCATAGCAGTGAAAGGCAAGACCTTGCTTTTTTAAGATGGAACCCAGGGACAGAAAATACAATGAAAACTGCAGGGGCCCCAAAATTGAGCCCTGTGGAACACCGTACCATAGTGGGGCAGAGCGGTGCTCAAAAGCAACCAAGGCTAACACAAAAAAAGTTTTTTCTCGCAAATAGCATCCAAACCACTCTAAATCACTACCACTACCACCGCTCATTTGCAGCACCAGGTGGACATTACACCTGGTGCTGCAAATGAGCCAACACAATACTGTGGTTCACCCTATCGGATGCCGCAGATCCAACAATACGGCAGACATAGTCTCTCGTGTCATCCTGTTACTCATTGTGTATGTTTGGAATGCTCCTGGATCAGTTTCGACGACGGCGCTTTCCAGTTTTTGTCAATATCCAGCAACTTTACACACCTAATAAATTCCAGGCGAAGGAGATGTGTTGGGCTACACGAGGTGATTGGTGGCTACGCCAGATCCTGAGTTGATAAGCGAGTAGCTTTTTATTACGTGCAGCCAGAGGCACGTCTGTGCAATTATCATGCTGTCTAATCGGTATCTCAATATGCTACTCCTGTGAGGTGGATGGACTATTTAGGCAAAGGAGAAGTGATTTGTTGTTTGTAAACAAGAGAAATAGCCCGTTTGTGGACATAGGCAAAGTCTTTGAGTGTCTATCCATTCTGTGGACCGGTTATTCTCACTGGAGTCCCGGTTGCAGACGATATACGCTCTATATCAATCTGCTTAAAGCAACTTGTCAGCAAACACGTAGAATGCGCCGCTTGTGTGTCAGCATGCGCCTTTGAACTGCCACTGAGTGTTTATGCTGCAGCGTGATTAAAATGAGCGATGAAGGGTCGAACAAGAATTCAGCGGTCAGCCGTCTTTGCCAGTGATCTGATGATCTGACCCCCACCCTCATTTTTTTTTTTTCTTCATAGAAACTCTAAAAGCAATTTCATATGCGTGTTTCGGTTGCGCTTGCGCCATTCGATACGAAACATTTCCCTCTTCTTTATTTTCCTTGCGACTCCAAAAACAGTTCTCCAGACACCACAAAAAAAAAAGACCACTAGGAGAGAAAAAAAACACAAAAATGTCAAAATTTCCCATGGCATATACGAACCGAGCAAAGAAAATCTACTTTGGCCCCTGCAAATTACATTTCTTCTTGAATGTTTGTGACTGTGTCGACGAGCAAGTGAATCAGTGAAGCGTTGGCACTAAACGCCACTGAACCAGGTTATTAATAAATCGTGAGTCCAGTTGTCATAGTTCCAAGAAGGAGAATCATTCCTGCTTTAAATTCAGGAGGTTAAAAAAAAAAATCACAAGGCATCACTGTATATGTAAAAAAAAAAAAAAAAATGGTATAAGTAAAAGCAGAACCGGTTGAGTCATGTGTCAAAGGGAGACATCGATGAAATCAGGACATCAGATCTTTGTGAAAAAGATGGCCGATTTTGTTTTGAGGCCGTATCGCCCAGCCCTCGCTCCCACGCTGGCTGTCATTATCCACTCACACTTTTTCCCCAAAAATGAAAACAACCTCTTTCCAAGCTGAAGGAAGGAAGGAAACCGTAGCGAGCGCGTGTAATTTTCAGCAACACGTGAAACCTCTATTATGTTTCTGTGAGGGCTTGAGATAACATTGAAGGTGCGCGCATGTGTGGTCCTGAGTGGCAGAGGGGCAGGGCGGGCCTTTCAGAACCCTGACCAGAGCTCACGGCACGTCCAAGCTCTTCATCTTCAACTGGAGTCGCTGGCGTATTCGCCCACCGGAGGAGAAAATCTTATGAATTAAATATTATATTCCGTATCGTATTCCAGCCTTTCACGTGAACACAGCTGTCAGGAATTGTCTCGACACAGCACGACTCCCATGCCCCCCCCCCCCGGCCCCCCCACCC
>NW_017806233.1:520031-526607 GCF_001891065.2 Hippocampus comes
CACCCATCCCCTTCAATAGCATGCCCTGTTTACATCCAGCAACAGTGCGCTTTCGAGACGTTAAATCCGCGAAAACACCGGGTCTCGCATGGACTCCAGACGTCGTCGCAAATGCGCTCTTGCGTGACTCGCTCGGCTCCTCTTACGAAGTAATTGTTCCAAATCCCCTCCAATCAAGGACGTTCGTCTTCGTGTTTTTTTTTTTTGTCTCGGCAGCCTGAAAAACAAAAGCAGAAGCCTGATTTTTGCATGCATACCCCGCCTCGGATCAGATCTGGCAGAATGGAGGTCAGTGAGCCCCAAATCCAAACAAGGCTGTGGCAAAATATATAAATATATATATATATTTTTTCAAATATACTGTATGGTATATGTCGATGAATCAACCTATCATGTGCTTTATAGTTTGGGTACACGTTTTAAACACATTCAAACTTATTAAAGCACAAACATATGAAAATAATCTGTTTAAAGAATTCCTGAGTGCCTGTTCTCACTCTCCGTCTTTTAAGAAATGGGGATTCTCCGAATAAGACGTCAAGCATGCTCGCTTCGAGCTGTTTATTGAAGTTTACTGTCAGACGAAACTATACAAAGAAAATTCCACCTTTTAAAACAAAATCACGTAGCTTCGGTACGCTAGCTTAACGCTAACGCTAAATAGCATCTATGTTGAAGGATTTTATTTGTGGCAACAGATGCAACACACAAAGTGCAGCAACATGTGTAGACAGACAATATCACAGTACTCATATTCTTCATCCTCAGCGTAGCATTTAATATTAGTGCCGTACTGAGGAGCTGAGAGGAGTTGAGACAACTCGGTGAACGATATATTCGTCTGACTTATTTTGCCCCCCAGGTGCCCAAGATGGGGACACCAGAAGGAGCGATTGTTTGTTGATTTATTTTTTGTGTTTATTGTATGTCTTTTGTGTATGTTTTGCGAAAGTTCAATATTATGGAGTGCTATTTTGCCTTGTGTACATTACATCAATTGAAGTTTCAAGCGGGGTCAGGGAACAAATTATAACTTCTATCTCAAGGCACCGCCAATGAAACCAGCTCAGTACGAACAGCTTTGTGTGTGCCACTCAGGATGTTTCCTGCCACACCGGTCGGCTTTTTTGATTTATTTTTCATTCAGTCTTTTAGGCTGGGTCGTGACGTCCAAATTACACCGCCGTCAGATTGCCGGTAATATGCCGCCGCTCGTCCGTCTCGCGCCTTTAACGCTTCTGACAGCGGGGCATCCGATCCCGTTGGCGCGCGGCGCTAAAAGTTGTTATTCGAAAGGCTAACGTTTCCAAATATCCAGAAAATACAGCGGAGATATTTTTAGCGGGAAAGGTAAACGCCACGGCTGACACCACGCATTAAATCTCAGAGTGGAAATAGCCGGCGCGCGTCTCGCCGATGCCCGGGGCGTGTTTGCCTGCTGCCAACAGCCGCACGGCGACGGCCAATCCCGAGCCGGCGCTGTGACCCGGGAGGCATGTTCTTGTTTTAGACGGCAAATATTTACCGAGCGCCCAGCGCCAAAGTAAATTCTTCACCGCGCAGAATAACGGTAAGTGGCGAGGACGTGAGGAACCGCCGGGGCGGCTCAGATTTAACGTCATTATTCTTTATTGTCCTAAAACACACACACGGAGGCTATTAAAATGTGTTTAATCATGACTAATTGGGCCCCACCGACATCAATTATACAAATAACCATATAAGGTTTCATAGCTCATAAATACGGACTTTATTGATTTAAGCAGGGGATTTAAATACTTGACAATGGAGCAAACCTCATCATAAAACCCGATACCTGTAGCGGATCGGTGTAAAATAGGATCAGTGTGTCCATACGCTCGCCAAAAGTATCGGGGCAGCGAGGCGAATTCATTTTCGCCGAAATCATTTGGGGTTTGCCATCGCATCATGTCTGCCAGATGAGTTTTTACATGTGGAACAAGAGAATTGGCGTCTGTTTGAGTTCAAACGACTTATGTAATATCTTGCAGACCCCGGAGGAACTTTGAGATGATTTTGTATTCTTGCAAAAAAAAAAAAAAAAGGAGCAACAGGCAGTTTCCCCAGCGGTCGTTCCAAGCATACTTGTTTGAGCGTCTCTTTGACAAAATTGTCCCTCGGCGTGAGTGTGAGCGCGGATGGTTGTTGGTCTCTTGTGTGCCCTGCGATTGGCTGGCAACCGGTTCAGGGTGTCCCTCCTGCCGACTGCCCGTAGACGGCCGGGATAGGCTCCAGCACGCCCCCGCGACCCTTGTGAGGATAAAGCGGCTCGGAAAATGGGTGGATGGATGGATATTGATGTGAGGGGAGCATATCGCACAGCCCCAAACTAACATTCTAGTGCGTGAACTTTTTGTACATCGTTTCAAAACTGAAGATAATTTCAGTGAGAATTGTGTTGCGTTAAGATTTCTATATTGCCGCTGGGATTAAATCCCTCCCCCCTTTGGCTACTTCTGCTTGGTGACGAAGCCACTTTCTCATCTTCATTCCACACATTCCCTCCCGCGCCTTCTGCGCGCACCTGACGCGGCGGCTCAAAAGGCGCACGGCGGCCGGCGGAGATCGCCGAACCCCTTGCGGTCACCGACGCAACAGAGCGGCTTCACCCCCTTGGATGGACACGCCCCTCTGGAAACAAGCTTTTTCGCCACCTCTCGCTGCTTCTGTATGCAGTCTCCTCGGATGTCAGAGAGCAGCTTTGGAGGGGGAGAAAGCGGGAGTGGAGCCTCCTGACACATGGGGGAGATGCTTGCGCTTGGAGACCGGAGCCTGGAAGCGCAGCTGAGGAGGAGGAGGAGGAACAAGGAGTGAAGGGCGGAGAGAGGGAAACCACAATGAGGGTCCGGCCCACCGCCGTGGTGACGTCGCGGGGGCACGTGAGCGAGGCTCTCCAGTGACGGCGTGTGGAGGGCAGGAAAAGCAGTTTTTAAAGCCGCTGGTGCCGTTTTGGGGTTTTTGCGCGAGGTGCTCCTCCAAAACAACCACAGAACCACAGACGCGCGGCTCGGGGCTTGGCGTGGCCGGAACGTCAATGGTTAATGGTCGCGGGCCAGCAGCACCAGTCACAAGGACGGGCGCTAAAGGAGTAAGTACGCCGCACCATCTGATATATATATATTTTTTAATTTCCCTCCTCCATAAAAAAACCAACGCCGGCTGCATCCTTGTGGTCATTGGAATAGTTGATACGTAAACGCAATGTCTCGTGGCTTCCCAAATTTATTTTTTCACCCACGTCCTCCTCCTCCCTCCCACCGGTGACACGGTTTAGGACGTGTCAAGGTTCACAGAAACCGCCGAGGAGCGAGAGCCGGTCCCGGCATGGCGTCCAACAGCCTCTTCAGCACCGTCGCACCATGCCAGCAGAACTTCTTCTGGGGTGAGTAGCGCTTTGATTCCTTACGCGCTTGGCCGGGGGTGGGGCGGCGGGTGGTCAGGTGTTGTGGATGCGAGGGAGTCAAGCATCCTGGGTGATCATCGACAGGAACCTGGTTCAACCGCATTCAACCCGTCTTTCGTTTGCACACATCCCAAAAAAATTTCAAGCTTCAAATGTGCGGTGGAGGGGAAGCGCTAAATTTCAGGTACCAAATTTGAGCCACCGTGACGACTGCAGTGAGTTTATCGCTTGTCGTCGTGTAACCGCAAAAGCGTAAAATAATTGCCACCTTCTGATTGAGCTGCATTTAATTTGCTCTAAATGCGGTCAGCCCGCCTTTTTGATCTTCCTAATGGGAGTCTTCATTTCATCGCAGAGGAGGAATCCTTTTTCGGTGACAAAACTGGAGTTTCAGGAACCGCATTTTGGCACGAGAAAAAGAATATTAAAAAAAATGTAACGCCTTTTTTTTTCCTGCTGTATTCAGCCTGCATATCAAACTGAACACAGCAGAAGGATTTTTTTTTTTTTTACACTTTGCCAAACAATCACTGTGAGATATGCAAATGGGCCAATGACAACCATGAGCTTTTATCCCTGTGCAATCCCCAAGCAAAGCTTCTCAATTTTAAGGATGATTTGAATTTCGGGGCAGCAAAGTTTAAATTTCAGATGCCTCATTGTGGCAACTGCAATGACTGCAGTAAATTAAAAAAAAAAAACGGATTCCAACATTATGCAACACCCAATGCGGACAAAGTGATTGTGTTATCTGAGGTGGACGGATTTGAACGGTTGACCTGCGTTAGAAGTTTCTACCTTGAAAGAATTTCACTTTTTACGTTTTTTTTCTTTTAACTTTTTTTTGCCAGTCATATCTGGAGTTTTGGGAATTAAATTTTGGCAACATACATTGCAAAGGAAACTTTATTTGTCCGTTATCCAGCATCATATTTAAACGTCTTTACTTTGCTCTCATCTGCATCTTTAATTTAACACAAAGCTGGGGACCTATGTGTTTAAAAATAATAATAATAATAAAATAATAATAATAATAATAATTGACACACATGGAACTTTTTGTGATAATTCTCGCAGATGCAATGCTAAACCTTAAAACTGTGACGAGGAAACTGCAATACTGCTGTGAAAAATAGAATGATTTAAAAACAAAAAACAAAGACAAAAGTTAGTTCATGTTGTAAATAAAGTACAAGGTAGATGCACATAAGAGACCCAAAGGTGCTAATTATATATGTGTAGGAAATAGTGCTCGCATGCTTAATGTTGTTGTTGTTGTTGTTGTTGTTGTTGTGCCGGTGTTTTTGCATTGCGGTGGTTTGTTATATACTAAAAAAAATGTTGTGGAAATACATCAGAAGACGACGAGCTTCATTTCGAAAGATTGCTCTCTGCTCTTCACTGTTAGTAGCGTCGTGATTTTTGGTCGTCTCTGTAATTCATGCTCCCTTTTTTTTTTTTTGTTGTGGTCTTTCCGCGTGGTGACGACGAGCTCAACGTGAAACTTCGACGTAGTGGAAATTCATGGAAAGTCCCAGACTTCAATTTGGAAGGAATCAGGGCGTGCTTAGTTTAAACAGTAGCCGAATGATTTTCAGACCTATGTGCACTGTAACTTATTGGTGGATTCTTAATTTAATGTAATTGTTTTTTTCTATGATGTCCTTTTTGCATCTTTGGTGGCGACGTGAGAGAAGCCTTGCATAAAGCAACGATGTTGTAGACGGCACGGAAAGTCACCTCAATTCCCGGTACAAGATTACAAGGTTGGGATCTACTCAACGGCGTCGTGTATCGCGTACAAAAGCATTGTTATGAAAATAGTTGGCTCGTCTTCTCATTTCAAAGTGAATTTGGAAAGATATCTGAACGGTATCTTCAGAATTTTCAGTTCTCTTGTTGTTTGTTGTTGTTGTTGTTGTTGTTTTGGCCTCTTCGCATTGCGCCCGCTGTCTCGGGACGACCGACTCAATCAGGCAAATAAATAGTACATGAGCGCTCAAGTTTTAAACAAACATTTACGAGCTGGCGTCTCTCAAGCCCGCCCCGTATCCCGAGCGGCCGAGTCCAAATCAAATATCTCCAAGATGTTTTGTCAGAAGTCTCACATCTGCTTGCGGGGGCCTCTCCACAGAAGCAGCGTCGGCTTCTTAATGCGCTCCAGCGTCTTCCACCAATCACCGCCGCCTATTACCGCGTTAACCTCTCACCCGCGGGGGGAGCGAGTGCGGCAGGAAATTGAAAGCAGGATGATGCTCAGGTGCGAAGGGGGCGTGGGGGGGGGTGGAGGCGGCGAGGAGTGCGATTCAGGCAATCGCCTATCGATTCTCACGGCGTCCTGCTGATTGATGTCGCCTCCGGCGCCGTTTTACGATCATCTGGCTCGTAAATCTGTCAGCGGCGCCGCGAAATGTCCCCGGGACCACCGGAGTATCGGACTGTGTTTGTAATTTCAAAATCAAAACAAGTATTATGTATCACGGGGGTGGGGGGGGGTTGTGACTGGGATAGGTGTTCCAAACCCAAAAAAGAGATCAAATAATAATCCGAATCAACAATCCAAATACCAGTTTAAACGGAACCACTGCATACCCCGTACATGCCGGCGGATTTGAAGTTTTCGAGAAAAATCGTAATGTCACGAAAACAATGAAGAGGCTACGTTCGGCGGAGAGGAACGTTATATTTTTTCAGCATGGCTTCACCATTCACCCTTTCAGCGACAGCGGTTGCTGCAGTGGACAGCTTATTAGGTTATCAGGTTGCAGGTTATCATTATTGGTGCGTGAAAGGGTTAAAATATTCAAGGCAAAATTGAACGAGGGGAAGTAGTCATATTTTCCCAACTTTTCATTGGTTCACAGTTTGGTAGGGAGGAGTTAAGTGATTTAGTATGTTTGTTTTATTGTCCGGCAAGTGGCCATATTTACATATGACGAATAATTTTGTGGGCCTCAAGGAATGGCTCGCGAACCCCAGTTTGAGAAGCCCGGATTTTGCTAACGTTGGACATGTAAATTGCTATGTATATTTTGAGAGCACTAAGGATTAATCATCTTTTCCATCATCAGTCAACTTAAATCCCGTGTGTGAGATCCGAGACGTCCGCGATGTTTTCTCAACTTGTTCCTGCTGGACTCGTTTTTTTTTTT
>NW_017806233.1:526631-529357 GCF_001891065.2 Hippocampus comes
TGTGTGTGTGTGTGTGTGTGTGTGTGTGTGTGTGTGTGTGTGTGTGTGTATGCGTGTCTGTGTGTCTGTGTGTGTGTGTGTATGTGTGTCTGTGCGTGTGTGTGGTGGCGTCAGTTTCTTCTTCTTTTTAATTTTTTTTTTTTTTTGCCCAGAACGCAAGTTGCAAGAATCTTTGTTTTGTTTGCCCTAGCGCCACATTGCTGCCGTCACGGACACTTTTAATTTGGACTGCCGCCGCATTCCCGCTAGAAAGACGACGCGAGCGAAATATTCCCATCACCATGAAGATTTGTCTTGGCCTTGCGTTTGTATTTAATTGCCCAAAATACATTTTTTGGCTTGGCGGAGGCGGCAGAAAAGTCCTCAACTCGTGTGGCAGCCCCTCGAGCGCCAGGCCCTGTCTGGTGAGCATATAAAGGCCCTGTTAAAAATGTAATTGCAAATAGATAATTAAAGTCGTGGGGCAGTGATCATCGCATGGACGCTCCTTGGTCAACAGGATCAAAAAAGAAAAACTTTGCAAATACATAAAGGTGGAAAACTCAAATGAGACAGCGTCTGTTGCTGAAATGCCGCCGTAGAGCTCATGTATGAAAACCTATTTTGATGTTTAATTTTTCTTTTTTTTGCTTGGCCTTAGCTAAAATGAGACCCACCGACGCACTTGGGGTCATAAGAACTTGATGGCCTACATACAGGTTAGCTGCGAAATGGCGTATTTGCAACCGGCAACCCTGCAAATGTATCTTGCCTTCGGTTAGTCTGCTGGCGTGGATGCTGTTAAAGCGCTTTGTTGTTAGCTTTGGGTATGAAAAGTCAACAGGACAGGAGCTTGGTGCTGGTGTGATCACCTTAGAGCGCCTCGTTGTCACAGCGTGGAAAAGCCCGCTGACCGGGTGGTATATATTGAAGGTGCCAGAGGCTTTCAGCCGATCTATTTTTGTCGTTCAAGCATGATGCTGAACAAAGTAGCATTGTTTTTCCAGGTCGCACAATTGTTAT
Source organism: Hippocampus comes (assembly GCF_001891065.2). Lineage (NCBI taxonomy): Eukaryota > Metazoa > Chordata > Actinopteri > Syngnathiformes > Syngnathidae > Hippocampus > Hippocampus comes. The sequence goes on from NW_017806233.1 coordinate 527,634, forward strand.
TTGATTGAGAGTTGAGAAATTCAACAAGGCGTGGCTTCGGTGAATTCAGCAGACACGCCCACAGCGTTTGAGAACGCTGATTTTTTGTAGCCTCACTTTATACACTTGGCCATTTTTATTAATTATTCGAATTTGGCAGAGTTGTGAACACGCGTCCCCACGGTTTGACATTTATTTTCCTTTTACGGGGTATTTAAGATGGATATCGGTGAATCCAAATCAATGCTCAAATGATTTTCCAAAGGTTAGATCAAGGATAGCATTTGATATCCAGCTTAAGGGCCCTGTACTAGTTTCCAATCTTTGTCCTTATTCGTAAGGCAATTGAGCACACAACTTGAACGAAAAGAAAAACATTTAACTTGAGTCATAAAAATTGACGTCTCTGTTCAGAGTTTTTCTCCGAGTGCAGCTTTATCATTCTGCTCGTGTTACAAATGGTCTTGGTAGTGAGGGACAAAGACCTCGCGGACCTGAAGATGGATCTGAAGGATATTGACAAAGTGCTCCAGCGGCGCTTCACGCGAACCGCAAGCCTGTCACATCTTAAAGCGCCAGCAGAGACGCATTCATTGAGCGGTAATTTGGAACACAGCAGAGCTTCAGTGGCAGCTACTGTGCTCTGACTCGTCCTCAATGGAGGCCCTCTTGGGCCCCGCCAACGTGTTATTTAAGTCCTCAAAATAGCTCACGTGTGTTTGTGAGTCCCACGAGCTATTAGCGCCTCTTAGCCACGCATATTATGATTCCCCCGTGTAATTCCCGCGGGCTAATCGGGGGCATGTCTGCGTGATACTGTTTTCGGCTGCGGGGACAAATAACGGCTTTGTGTGTTGTCGTTTTAATTGGTGATTGTCAAGGTGCGGAAATTAGCGGCCTGGTGTCGTTTTCATGCTTGAATATAAACACGTGGTTCCAGTAAGAGCCGCAGTTTCGGTCTTAGATGGTTCTGTGTCAGCTGCTTTTGATGTGAAGAGACAAGAAAGTCTTTTAAAGAAGCTTTTTCACTCAAACCACTCCACAGCTGTGTTTCCAGATCTTGTCACAAAATGCAAGTGGTCATTCAAGTGAGTTGCGTTTTTTTGAACAGAGAACTTGCAAAGACGGAGAACTATGTAGTATTTAATTGAGGCGATATCGCGTGAAACTGTTTTCCCGATTGCCACTGCATGCCTAAAATGGTGTTGTTCCCTATCCAGCAACACGCAGTTAGCTAGCGAGCTATGCGTGCACCCCAAAAACGCACCTTCCCTTCGGATAGTCAGCTGGCGTGGCCCCTATAGAGTGTTTCGTTGTCAGCCTTAAGTGCATGCATGTGACGGCGTGAAAGGTAAAAGCGCCAAGAGGGCAAAAACAACAGGGAAAGTCTGACTTGACAAACCGACATGTGGACCAGGGTTTTAGAGCGCCTCGTTGTCAATGAGAAAGGAGCCTCATTTTACTTTGCGACCTTTTCATTCAAATTTTGGGGGTTTGTTGGAGAGATGCAAGGAGCCATGATACAGATCACAAGTGTACCTCTGAGCAGCGAAAAAAAAATTAAGAATAATCCAGCTGTATTGCTTACTGTTGTTTCAAAATGTCAACACAGCCAACAAGGGCGTGATCATTCCTCACCTCCTTTCTAATCAAGTTCATAAATCAAAGACGCATCTGGTGCTTTCCTATCATCTGGACTTGCCTCATTTAGCACCAGGTGTGTCAATGTGGGGGGGGGGGGGGGG
>NW_017806233.1:529516-629207 GCF_001891065.2 Hippocampus comes
ATTGGGGCGTGTGGTGTGGTGGGGGGGGGGGGGGGGGTCCCCTCCAGTTTAGTTATTGTAAATGGTGCCCGCAGGATTTCTGAGTAAAACGTAAGTAACCACTTTACATTGGATTTACACTTTTGGGAGTGGAGAGTCCATCCCGGTGTTCTAAACATGACGTAACGTTTCGTAGTTGACTTGGGCCATTTTTGGGTCACTGATTTTTAAGTGACTGTGTTTGATCTATTTTTCTTTTTAGATCATCCAGGCAAGTCCGAATTTAGAGTTGCGTGCCCTCAGTGTCATTTTTACCCATTTGACCGTAAACTTTGGTTGGAAGTGACACACAGCACGAAGCCAGCACTTATTCAAAAAAAAAAAAGACATAAGTGGTCCAAAATCATTTATATAAGTAGAACCAAGCTGTGAAGCATCAAGAGTCCCAACACTGAATTGTTTGAAAACCATCTTACACTTTTACACAAGTTCCAAAACTCCCTACGCGCCCCCTCCACCCCTTTCGACGAAGGCATATAAAAGTGCGCGCGGCCTCGTGGATGTTTGTTTTCGGGCCGTAATGATGTGAGCGAGAGCGGTGACGCACAAGGCCTTACCTGTTTGACGCCGCGAGGGAGGGAAGAGGTCAGCCTTCCACCGTGTTGGTTTAGTCTGGCAGGAATGCGGCATCCCCTCCGATGTAAACTTACTTAGCGGCGGGTCATGAAAGGAGCGACATAGGTGGGATGTTAACCGTGTTTGGAGGTAATTTCCACTCTTTAGCTGAGGAAACGCAGGAGGTGTCGGAGCCGAAAACATGGATTGGAGTCTTTGAAATCCACTCACGAATATGCCGAGTCGTCACTAACGCGGGGGTTGCCCTTGCCTCGTTCAAACAAAAGTCATGACTTTGGATGGCTTTCGTCTTGGATTGTCTTCAGTACAAACTGAACTTGCACTTCTGGTGACCAGCGGAGCAACTTGTTCAGAACATGATGTCAAAGTATTTTTGGGTTTCTTCTGCATTTGAACTTGTCCTGTTACGAAAGAGGAAGTATGTGTTTCCCGGCCAGTTCTGACGACTCGCGCCAAGACGACAAGTTGTACGCGAGCTTGTCGAGCCTTGGCTGGTTCACCAAAGTAATGACCTCAGTCGCGTTTTGTCTTCGGGGTCTTTGCTTGTCTGTGATTCAAAAGAGAGCTTGCAATTTGGATCAACAGTAGAAATGATCAAATGGGAAAGTTGGATACCACTTTTCTCCAGACCCATACCGGTGCAACTGTGCATTCTTTGAGTGCTCACCGATACAAGGTACCGATACAGCTCGTACTTTTGATATTTGCATCCATCCATCCATTTTCACCGCCAGCTGACTTGGGGCGAAAGACGGACTACACCCTGAACTGGTCACCAGTCAGTCGCCGGGCACATGTAGAGACAAACAACCATTCACACCCGCATTCACACCGCCACTAAGTGGGAACCAAACCCACGTTACCCGCACACAAGCCAGGTGGGCATATCACTACAGCATTGGCGACTTCTTCCGATAAATAAAAATTCATTTCACACAACGACAACATTTTGAACAAAGGTGTCAGATTTTTGTTTGCCTTAAGTATCGGTGGCTGGTATCGGCAGCATCCACATACCTGATACCATAAACTCGGGTTAATATCGGCCTGATTCCGATACTGGTATCGTTAATTGCCCATGCTTTGTAAAAACTTCACATTATAAAGCTCTTTTTTCTTTTAGCATTCCGCTCACATCCAAGAGCATAAATGCTCGGTTCATTCAAACAAAGTAACACCTTTGATTGGCTTCCGTTTTACAGCCTTTTCATTTGTCCTCAAGCAAGTGCAACTCCAAATTTGGACGTTTTATGTATATTTTTAAATCTCGTACAAAAGTGACCCCTTGAACCGCGATAGAGCAGGAGGGGGGGGGGGGGCTCACTGTACGAAAACACATGCTTGCCAAGGCCGGCAGTCGGTGCACAGGTGTCGTAGTCGTAGTAGTAAACATGCATGTGCTCTTAATGTGTCTATGACAGGAAGATCTGTGCGCTTGATTAATGCTCTCACTCAAACTGCCACCTGGAAACAATCCACCCCCCCACGCTCCTCTTTTTTTTTTTTTAAACCGCCCCCGTCTCTGCGCCTTTGCATGTGCATACCATGAGGGCCGGCTAGTGTTGAGCAGATGCCACCGGGTGGGATGGGGAGGGGTTGTGGGGATAACTCAGAAGAGAAAGAAAAGAAGAGAAAGGTGTGTGTGTGTGTGTGTGTGTGTGTGTGTGTGTGTGTGTGTGTGTGTGTGTGTGTGTGTGTGTGTGTGTGTGTGTGTGTGAACAATAGCGGACGTGCAGCCGAGGGCGTCGGGTGTCTTTAATAACACATTTTGCTCAAATTACCCACCCGGCCCGCAACGCACGCTAACGGATCAAACGCACCCCCCCATGGCGACGCCCACTCCTTTTCCTTTTTAGGGCTGTGTGGCCGCTTTGCCCTTCCGCCTGCAGTCAAACTCCAGAGTCAAGCATATACATTGTTCTTACGGTCACCATGATTGTTTTATCGCGTTCATTGTTACGAATAAGCGTTTTGGTGTTTTTTTTTAACGGAAGAATGTGACATTACTGAGGAACTTTTTACACAGTTCGGAATGCCAATTGCGGTTGTTGGCGCACTCCGACGAGAGGACTGCAACGTCGCAACACGCGAGGTTTTATCGTCCTTGCAGTGTTGCGGCTGAGGTTCAAAAATTGTATTTACTTCAATCGATGAATAGCAGCGAACAAGTTTTTACACCTGTTTGGCCATTAAGAATGGCTTTGTTTGGTACGCGGCAGTAAAACTGCAGAGTCACCATGTGCACGGTTTTATTGTTCGAAATAGCGACAGCAATTAAAGCAATTAAACCAAGATGTCAGCATTGTCCAAAGTCTTATCGCTTAACCATCAAAGTTTCAGTTTTATGGCGCGTATTGTCTAAACAGCGCTTGGCTTTTTTTGACATGAGAAGGATATCAAAACGTGAGCCGAATCTGCGGCGCGGCCCACATAGGCTTCGGATGACTTAAAAATGTGCACGCATTTGTCCTAAAACCCACTTATCTTATTTTTACACTTAAAATGAGGCCCGTGCAATGAATACAAATGTATGACTGCAACGGGTGGTGCCCGATGTGCATTATTTCCAATTTCCGCGCAACAGAGTTTTTCGTTGCATAAGCGAGAACAACCACATGCAGACTTTTTTTTTTTTAAACACCTCCCATCTGGCGACGTGGGGGCGAGCGTTTGGCCCGGCTGCCCCTTTTCCTCCCTCCACCCTCCTCCTCCTCAACCCACGCCATCGGGGGAGGGGGGGGGGGCGATGACAAACGGAGCCGGGCGGCGTAGCACCTGTGGCACACGCTCACGTGCGTAATTAACTCGAATGTGGACCACAGAGCAAAAAGGGAGTGCGCGCTTGTGCGCGCAGGTGGAAGTGAAGCCTTTGAAGTGAAAACAGAACATGCGGCTCATATTGGCTGGTGGGCGGTGTGGCGGTTTTGCAAACGCACTCCTATTGTTATCGACTTCCCTCCCGGAGGAGAAAGAAAATACAAAATGTGATGGCTACTCGGCTCGCCGATAAGATTTTAGGATGAATCTAAAATGCTCTTCTACCTTTTATGAGCCTAATCCTTCCATTTGATGATAATCCAGTTTTAAGCGGGGGGAACGTGTTTCGACAATACTACATCAGCAACATGTTTTTCGGATCATCTTTTTTTTTGTAAATGATCTCATAAATTCGCATACGATGACAGCTGGCGGTGAAACATTTTCAAACATTTCACAAATTACAAATCATGTTCACACCCTGCAGGAGGTTGGACCGTTTCAATATTTGGATGCTGTCACATTCTTCCAAGTATCCCAAATCGGTATTAAATGTTCACATCGTGAAGATCGTTCGCGCGCTGATTATCGCATTTTGTCCTGCGGTCTTAACCAAGAAGTGTTCCAAATATTTTTGTCAACCGCGGATCATGAGAGGGGGAAAAAAGAAAAGATTGTTGGCATTTATGAGGACATTTTAACTTTTTTAATTACCCCTAATAAACTTTTCTGTGATTGCGTCATCATCCTTGCCGCGCCGCTCGCCATCGGACACACTCGCGGGATGCACTCTCGTCGCCGTGTGGATTTCATCGGAAGTTGGAGCTCAACTTTACGAGCATAACAAGAAGGCGTAAACCGTTTGAAAGCTGTATCTTCTGCGTTCGCTGCAAAATTGTTTTCGTATTCAACAAATCCACAATATCAGCACATTTCTAAAAACCAGCAGGCACGATTACATCGTACATTTGAATCAATCCGTCTGGTGTTTAAATGCTGTCAAATGTTGTCAAAGTTTGCGTGAGTAAAATGTTGAAGTTTTGGGCGTTTTTTTACTGCTTGCGGGGCAACTCGGCAAACATCAGACATACTTTCTTGTCGCTTTGCCGTATTTCCGCCTTTCGCTTTTTCTGACATCGTCGGTGTTCGCCGTCGCTACAGTCGTCTGAAGTCGGCTTTGTCTGTCTGGTCTTTTTATTCGCTCCCTCAAACTGTTGCGCCGCTCCTGACAGGAAGTAGGTCTGTCCGCCCCCCCCCCCCATCCCCCTCAACTCCTGATGCTGAACGCGCAAAAGGTGGAGGAGGCGGGAATAGTTGATCAGAGTGACAGACGCTTTTGATGGAATTTTAAGATGCCACGTCGAGCGACTCCACCGATTCAAAGTTAAACGAGGTGCCTCCTCCGCCCCCGTCCTGCTTTTCTGTCACATTTGTTGTCTGCGGCGCTTTCTGTCTCGTTACAAACAAAAAAGAAAAGCAATTTCTTTTTTGTTTTTTGTTTTTGCTGACACATGTGATGCAAATAGAGATTCGTGCTTATTTCTGACCTTTTTCCATCAGAAAAAAAAAAAACAAGCAGGGCTGATGTGGATGTTGAAAAAAAAAATCTTAAAATGCAACACAGGCGTTCCTCTCTCATTGGTCATGTTCAGCGAACGAGAGGTTTTGAATTTTATGAAAGTGGCATTTGAAAAGATTCATTTTGCCTTCATTAAATTTGCTCACTCTCCAAAATGCTGAATTTCATACGGTACTCAAAATAATGACCCGCATATTTCGCTTTCAAATTTACAGAAGGTGGAGGGGGGGGGTCTTCAATGTTATTCAAGTGGCATTTAAAAGGCTCGAAATCGTGTCTGCTATACATAAAAATATTCCTGAAAATTTAAAAACAACACTAAGGAGAGGTCTTCATTTTGAAAGATTTGGCCTTGATAATAATAACAATAATTATAATAATGCTTCAGGTTCATGAGGTCTTAAATTCAGCTTTCTGCTTTATATCTAAAATTCCTGTCGTGTCATAATCACCATTTTGGTTTTGTGCGGAGGGTGAGGTCATCAGTTTTCTTTATTTTGAAAAAAAAAAATCTCTATATATATATATATATATATATATATATAGTCCAAAGCACCCCTCCCAAAAATAGAATAAAACATCCTTTCTGGGTCAAGCAGTGACAGGATTTTTTTTTTAAATTATCAACGTATTATTCCAAAAATGAATGTCAAATGCTCATAATTGACTTTTTTTTCATAAAAGAAGAATGTTATAATAGTGCCATGTACCTAATGTTGTTTTCAGTGAGCGCATAGCGAGAGGAAAGAGCTGACTGTGGGTTTCATTTTTTTTTTTTATAAAGACAGCTTCTGGCAGCGATAAGCTGTAATTTTCTGTGATTGTTTTTTGGGAGAAAAGAACATCCTCTGGCTTACAGAATGATGGATACCTTCTTCCTTCTGACCACATTTCCACTACAAAATAGCCGTCAGAAGATCTCTGTCAAATAGACAAATGTACGCTCGTCCGTGGTTGCGGTTCATCGGAAATGTATGCATTACGTCATGTTTTAATAATAAAAGTATCAATAACGGTGCTAATGCTGCAAAAGGATGTTTGAATGTCAACTGAAAAAAAAATGAAAAAAGAAATTGACAAGTATTAAAAAGTTCAAATCAAATAAATAAAAATTGTTTCTAAAATGTAACAATTATAGATTTTCTATGGTAAAAAATAAACATTTCAAAACACAATGTCAAAGGACTTTCAAAAATCGAAAATAATGAATGCCAGACAAAAATGACAAAAGCAGAAATGAGAAATTTAGAATTTCACTTATATTTGGGAGTGAAAAGTTAAAAATCCATTTGAATAATAAACAAATAAAATTTATATTAAATACAATAAAACACCCGCGACCCTCATGAGGATAAGCGGATTAGAAAATGGATGGATGGATATAATACAACAATTACAAAAATATAAATGCATATTAAAAATTTTAAAGTAAATGTTGAAATGAATTAATCAATCCCCCAAAAAATGTTTTTGAAAAGCAACTATGCAAATGTCAAGCAGCAATTACAAAATCTGAAATTCTTTTAAAAGTAAACAAAAAAAAAATCACAAAATGTTAAACAGGAAAAAATAAAAATAAAACATGACAAAATAAGTAAGAGTTGCATTGTGAAAAATATTTTAAATCTTTTTTTTTTTTTTTTTTTGTAATGGCAAAAATGAATCTCCTGTACATGTACAAGTTTAGAATACATAAAAAGGTCCAAAAGAATAAGTTAAGTGAGCTAAATCTGCAACAAAAAAAAAAAAGAAAAGAAAAGAAGAGGTCCAATAAAACACTTAACAAAAAGGAAAAATGTCAACATTTCAATCTTCATTCGGCGTTGACTGTGCGCTGACTGCTCCTTTTCTTTTGTTTGCTTGTCGCCTGAAAGTCTCTTTGGCAGCAAGTCAAGCATTTGACTGGCATTGTTCAAAAGACAAAATGGATGCTTTAATTGTCCGTCCGTGAGTAACGACCATACCGGGGAACCCTTTTTTTATTTTTTATCCCCGTTCTCCTGAGATTTTACGCGTGATCTACGAGGCTATAAAGAAATCCAACTCGCGGAGATTTAAAGTCGGTCGTATTTCACGCGCGCAATTTTAGTGTCAGCTCGCGACCGCATCCCGCCGAAGCCGCTGCCATCATACAACAGCGTGAAATGTTTGAGAGGCGCAAAGTTTGACGATAATGTTCCCGCTGGGACTCGCTGGCGTCGGAGCACAGCCGACGGGAATGTTATGAGAAAAGACACCAGCGCCGTAGCGCTACTTTTTCTCCGCCTTCTGTAATTAACTCGCTCACTCCCAGACGTTTTCCAAGAATTTCATGCAGCACGGCCCCGTGTCATGTTTAACTTCTTTGTTACTCCTCAATCTTGCTTCACTGTTGTCATGATGTATAAGGAGATAACGCTAAAGCTGCTATTCGCCGCCCTGCAGTGCAAATGTAATCCAGGATCGGGTTCAGGATTTACCCAAGTGAACCTTGGCAAACCGAACTGGACCGCTTGGTGGAAAACGTGGCTTTGGGGGCCATTTTCACACTTGGTCCAGACCGAAATTCTTCGTGTAGTCGAGCGGTAGCGTGAAAACCGTCGGGGGTCTGCCGATCCGGGTTGCAAGAGTTCAGCATTGCGGAATGGCGCTCGGCCGGAATGTCATCGGAAGATCCAAAGCCTCAAAAATCTCTTATTATTATTTCCTGTTTATCTGATTTTGATTGTGATGGTTCTTGACAAGCCTTCTCTCTCTCTGCCAGTGAAATTTAAAAAAAACAAAAAAAAACAGTGATTGCTATTCAAATGAAGACAAACATTGAACTATTCTGCAATGGCTTGAGCCATTTCTCATTCCGCTTCGAAGTACTGGAGCCTCGAAAACTCTCAAACCTTTTTTGGTGAAAAATTCTGCTTCGCAAAATTTCTTAAAATGTTTTTATGTAGCGTTGAAGCTTGTGTTGCGTCAACCCTCGAGGATCCTATTTGCAGTAGCATGTCCCAGTCTCTCTCTATCGAAAAAAAGAAGACCACAATGGGAATGTATTCCCGCTTTTATGGATTCCTTCTCAAAGTCACGCGAGAACCCTTGAATAAAAATCTCTACTGTTAATATCGTACCACTAATAACAATAATAATGAAGGTATTGATTCTTTCTGTCTATTCTGGCCTTCGCTAGGTTCTCTCAACCTGGAAGCGGATGCGCTAACCGTTAGCTGCCCGGCGACCGGCGCTCGTCGTCCCCCACGGTCGCCATACCCCCCTCGCCCCGGGTCTCATTAATCACCCGCCGTCGCATCAATCATCCCCGCCGGTGACAGAACGGCGCCGGGATCGACAGAGGAGAAACGGCGGCCGATAAATCCACTGTTAGTTTTACCTCGCCCAATGAAACATTGGTTCGGATAACATGAGAACAGCGTGTCTTTGCGGATGTACTCCAAATATTTGGATACTCGTGCGTGAAGCGGAAGCGGAGCCGGTCGAAATGCACAGAGGAGCGAAGGGTGGGGGTTGGGGGGGTGTCAAGCAGAATGTTGGCCCGGAACGAGCGTCTGTATTGTCTTTAGCACCTTTGGAAGCTCGGCGTCCAAGAGCAACGCTCCTTACCAGGGTTCCCGTTGCGCTTCTCGATACGGCGCATTTCCCCTCGAGGAGGAGGAAGGTGGGCTCAACATTTGATTAATGCGGTACGCTGAACCCCCACTACATCATGCTAAATCGTTCGTGCCCCCCACACCCCCTCTGCTACGTCGCAGATTTTTTAGCAATCGTTCTTTCTGGATTCAAGTCTAGTACAAAATTGCGCCGCATATTCAGTTTTTGTGTTTAAAGCAAACCAATTAAACTACAGCATGCAGCATCTTTTGGCATCTCGGTTCCTGGAAGCGGCCTTGAATGACTTCAGGAGATTGAGACAAAAGTAGTGCTTTACAGCCACCTTGTGGCATCTATACGCAATTGTAGCCATTTGATTGGAGGGGGCAAGGGGGTGTTCAACTACTCGCTGTTGGTGGCGTGGCTCGATCGATGTCCTGCGCAAATAAGATCGCCGATTCATGCTCTTGAGAGCGAACCACAACTTGAAGCAAACATGCTGTGCCTCTTCTTTGAAGAACTGTGCATGCAACATGGTCTTTTCATTTCCTCAAAAATGATGTTATATGATAGCCTCCCCAAAAAATTGTGTTTATATAGTGACTTTCAATCTCTCTTTTGCAATCATTCACGAATCTAATGGGTCTTGAATGTACGCCCCGCGATAAATGGGGCTTCACCGTAGCACGATCAGTTCTGATTGAGTGATGGAAGGGAAAAGCAGACAACCTTGGAGACACTCTGGCCCAGCAGTGTGGCGGCTCCGGGCAGAGTTTGATGGCTGGCGTGGCTGAACTAAAGTGAAGGGCTAATAATAGTATCGCGAGTGACACAAAGGCTGCATAGAGAGCCGCACGAGCCAAAACGCCTCAAGCCTGTTAAGATATTTGGTTGCATGTAAAAGCGGAAAACTTGAAATCCCGTCTTTTTTTTTCTTTTTTTTTTTTTTCCTGGCATGTTTTTGGCCGCCAACCCAGACAATGGCACCCCATCAATAAACCCGACCCGAACAGAAACACTCAAAATGTATTAGTGGCTGTTCCCATTGTGAACAGACCTCAAGATCAAAACTGGCCTGTCCCATGTTTCAGCATGCTTTTGTTAGAGGTCTGCTGCAGCCCACGAGTTTTGATCACGAGGGCCACACTTGAGTGGTTTTAAAACAAAAACATGGGCCAGTTGTAAATGTGGATGCAACATATACTTTATACTCATTAGGGTTGGTTGAAAAATAAAAACTCAGATAAAGTACAAATACTTTACACAAGTACTGTAACCAAGATATTTTGTGACCTTGGTTGGTTCCCACTTTGTTGTACGTGTCGGCGGAAACATGTCGCCCCCTCACATGTGTCCTTGGGAGCGTATTAACCGTCTCGGGTCTCGACGCTTTATTTTCTCTGCCGGCCCACAGAAGTTCCTCTCGAGTGCCTATTTTTTTTTTTTTTGCAGACAAGTGATGTCAATTAGGGACCTCCGTGAAGGCGCTAGGCGGCAGACAGTCAGAGCGGTAGGAGCCCAGAGGAAATTGTCCTCATACGCCCATCGCCTCCTCGACAACCTCCCTTGCCGCCTTTTGCGTCCTTCGCTTCCTCGCTGCGACCCGCGAGAAGCCGCCCACTCGGCATTGCCGTCTCCATCCTTCTACCCCGTTCAGAAATAATAACGGTAGTAGTCCCACAGAGCAGAGAGACAACATGTCTACTGTATGCTCTGTTTGTAAATGTTGCTGCTCCATGGATGTGAAACTGGCATTTGGTTTATAATTCACGTTATATGTTAGTGTTAAACTACCGGAGTTTCCTTTGATGAAATGAAACGGTTTGCGTGGACATTTTTGCATATTAATAGCCCCCAAAATGATTTGTAATTGTTTATATATGCCACAAGATGGCAGCAAAGCACAGCTTGTCTCTTAACTCAACTCCTCAACTCACTTTAACATAGTTCCCTGACAACAAGATACGTCAAGATGGCGCCAAAGCAATACTGTTAGTCATTCCTCAGTGAAAAGTGGAGAATCAGAAACACACACATATATATATATACACATATATATATATTTTTTTTTTTGGGCATGTCAAATCAGAATCTACCCTGAATAGAACCAAATCGACTCGTTGCTCGAATTGCACCCTATGTATCGAGTATTGACGCACAACCCTACGTAAACCAATTTTGAAAATATAAATAGATAAAAAATGTAAAAATCTTGATGTTCTTGATAGATCAGCTTTTCATCTGCAAACGGGGTGTTCGCTGTACTCTCTGAAGAGGTTGAGTGGAATATTAGAGACCCTTAGTCTGATGTCACGGACTAGGTGACAAACATTAATTATGGGCTTAGCTGTGAAGCGCACCGCTATGAGGTCACTCAGGGTCAGGTTACCTGCCCTCATCATTTGTTGTCCTCGAGCAGGTCGAGCCATCTCTGGTGCCAGCCTTGCTCCCGCGGCGGCCTTCGTCGTCCCGCTTTTATCCCGCTTTGGTCGCATCCCGGACCTGGCGGGCCTGGCAGGCATCTTGTCCAACGTGGAAACATCTCCCTGCTAGCCGAAAGCCTGGTGGGCGGGCTTCTCCAAGAAGCTGTAATTAAGGGTTTTGAAAAATGCACCACTGATGACGCCGGAATTTAAAAAAACAAACAAAAAAAAAAACAGTCCAGGCTTCTGTTGTGCTGTCATGTTTTCAGCATTTGTACCATAATACAGTGGTACCTTAAGATGCTAACTTAATAATAACGGGTTTGCTATCAAGCATGTACGTCTATACAGTATTATAATTGCATGCTGTTATCTCTAAATCCTAGTTAGCTGTCGATGCTACTGACTTAGGCGTATGGACATGGTTGTGGTTTGAATCTACTCCAAGTTGGAATCGAGACAAAAACGTTTATGGGAGAGGAGTGATATCTCAACAGTCAGCAGACCTCACTGAAAGCTCAGTGGCGGAATTCCAATATTCCCAGAGATTACAAAACCGTGCAGAGGGGCGCACTTCTTTGCTGCTACCAAACAACTGTTTGGCAAGAGAAAGGCGAGTGCTCGGAACGCCATTGAGAAATTGCACTTCGCCAGATATAAGGACGAGAGCTTGAAGCAAGCACGCTGTGCCTCTTATTTGGAGTATTGTGCCATCTCATCTTGTTTTTGTTTCCCTGAAAATGTTGTATGTCACAATGAGAGATGAATACTTTTCAAAGTCTGTCTTAATAGGTATTGGAGCGGTGAAATTATTTTGCAAAATAGTTTTATATGTCTCGCATGGAAAACAGAGTTCGCTGTATGAAATGTCCCTATGGATGTCCCTCTCACACACACACACACACACACACAGTGTCTCTTGTATGTGTTTTAAATAACGAGCAATGAAATGCTTTCAAATCTTATTCCACCTTGAAGATGCCTGATGTGCAGCTCTCATTTCGAAAGGAATCAAAGCGCTAGCATGCAATAAAAGTTTCTTGAGTGCAGTGGAAAAGCAGCAGTGGCATAACGCACACAGACACAGGCACACACATTCGTTTGGGTGTGTGATGTGGCGGCCAGGAGACTGACTGGAGACTGATGCCTAATCAGGGGGTTGGGCAAATTGGGGAGAATGAATAAGAGCCTCACAGAGGGTCAATGATGCCCTCTACAGTAGACACACACCCACACACAAAGTATTACCCTGTGTAATATATAGATTACATTTGAGGGCTGACTGCACTTTTTCTAATAGTTTTTTAAAACATAGTTTCGATGCCTATCGTAGTAATCATAATTTAAAAAAAAACTTTAGTACAAGAATAATCTTATTCTACATATTTTTGGATTTATTTACTTTTTGTTGAGAACCATGTAGCTTAATTCATTTATTTATTGTTGGTGGCACTGTCAAATGGTGAGCACGTTGGCCTCACAGTGCAGAAGTGCAGGGTTTGATTACGGCTTTCCTGTGTGGAGTTTGTATCTTCTCCCCGTGCCTGCGTGGGTTTTCTCTGGGTCCTCCGGTTTCTTCCCACGTTCCAAAAGCATGCATGACAGTTTGATTGGGTACTCCAAATTGTCCCGAGGTGTGATCGTGAGCGCGTATGGTTGTTTGTCTGTGTGCCCTGTGATTGGCTGGCAACCAGTTCAGAGTTTGCCTCGCTTACTGCATGAATTAAAGAGCTGGGAGAGGCTCCGGCACACCCGCAACCCTTGTGAGGATAAACGGATTAGAAAATGGATGGATTTATTTGTTGTTTTTTTTCTTTTGGTGATTTTATTACAAGAGCAACTAAGTTTTTTGGAAATATTTTTCTCACCTGTTAAAATGACCTCCTTTGAAGATACCTCTTTAAATGTTACTTTTTAAAATTAGCAAATCCCTGCTTGAATCCTTTCTAGTAACTGAGATTTTTTTTTATGTATTTTGTACACGGAATGAATAAAGATATGTCCAGGAGTTTTTTAGTTTTTGGACATCTTTTATAGACCAGTTACGCGCTTTGAACGCGACACACACGATTAGATAGTCCTTGAATGCAACACGCACACTTGAGTTGCTCCATGAACGCCACACACTCGTGTACACTGGAGACTCTTCCGGATACACACACACACACACACACACACACACACACACACTCACTGAGGACGCTCGGTGAACGCAACAGGCTCGAATCGCTTGCTTAGTCAAAGCAAAACACACGTTCGGGTGCGCTCCCTGAACGCAACACGCGCACTGTCGTCGCGTTGTGAACGTGCTCAGAGGACGCTCTCCGTGAACGCAACACTTGCACGCTTTTATGATTTTATTGCGGTCGTCGTCACCGTGGATCATGCGGGTACGTACACGCGTGACGCCCCTTCAAGTTATGTACCAGATATTGAATCACTTGGAGGAAAGAAAAGCCGCAGACGGGAAAGAAAAACTCTCGCGCAGTTTAAAGAACAGATAGAAAATTAATTTTCAAATTATTTGCAACATTTTTTTCTTGTTTTGCAATATTTTGAATGAAGAATTTCATTTGGAGTTGTTTTAATGCATGAATCACACCCGACAATTCATTCAAGCTGGTTTGTGACGCACCTGGAAAGCTGCCCCGACATATTTTTTAAGCCCCCCACGCGTGGACTTCCATTTGAAGTTATTTATAGCCGCACATGCGTGGTGGCGCGCCGACTTTTTAAGAAGCCACAGAGACCACCACCCTCACCACCACGATCACCACCACCACCCTCCTCCTCCTCCTTTTTCTCACACTCCCCACGCGTGGTTTTCCTCCTCCTGCCCGGCAGAAAGGAGGTTTTCCTACTCGCGGTGCTACCGAGGAAGGATCGCGACCTTTTTTTTTTTTTCTCAACTTTTTGATTTCCCTTCGGAAGCGATTGAATTGCTTCATTTTAAATCCACCCCGTTGTTTGTGATGCGCATCCCCGTAGACCCGAGCGCCAGCCGGAGGTTCAGCCCGCCGTCCAGCAGCCTGCAGCCGCTCGCGGGCAAGATGACGGACGTGAGCTCACCGGGTGCCGGCGGAGGAGGTGGTGGCGGCGGTGGCGGCGGTGGAGGAGGCGGAGGAGGAGGAGGAGGTGGCCCCGGTGGGCAGGCGGACGCGACTTCGGCGGCGGCGGTGGTGCCCAGACTGCGCGCCCACGAGAACCGCAGCATGGCCGAGATTATTGCCGACCATCCGGCCGAGTTGGTGCGCACCGACAGCCCCAACTTTTTGTGTTCCGTACTGCCGTCGCACTGGCGATGTAACAAGACTCTGCCGGTTGCTTTCAAGGTAAGTCGAAGTTAACATCATTTTAATTGAATATTTTGTCTAGTCATTGTACCTGATTGATCACATTTCAAACCACCCAATGACACATACGTGTTTTGTTACTTTAATACAGTAGTATTCCTCGATTTTGGGGGGGCTCAGTAAAATGTCACTCGTGTAATATTACTGCAGATTTATAAATGATAACAGAAATTCTTCTTGTCAACTTGGCACAATGCTTTAGACCACGCCAAAAATGTTATTTCAAGCATTACTTACGTGGGTGGGACGTTAGGAAAATAACTGCTGTGTTATTTTTAATTATAAATACATTCAAAACTTCGTGCTGCTGTGATTTTTTTTTTATACGCAAGACTCTTCGGATATATGGCAGATGGATCAAACGCTCTCAAGTGTGTTGAAATGTGTTGCTTGGCTGCAAAACAAACACAAGAGTTTTTCATAATTCTTTTTTTTTTCTTACTTTCTTCTTCTTTCGTTTTCTTTTTTCTTTTTTTTTCCTTTTTTTTTTGAACAAGCACCTCTTGCTGTCTGAGTAGTAAAAGAAGCTGCCGAATCCTTTTTGTTGTTGTTGTTGTTATCTCCTTCCAGGAATCTTAACGAGAATCTGAGTGAGGCTTTTTCTTGCTGTTATGAAATTAAAAGACACTTTGAAGGTGTTTTGATGTGCGTTCTGAGATGGGCTCTGTAATTACTTTTGACACGGAGTTGGCAAGTTGCCATATTTTGTGTCCTTCAAGCACGTGGCATTTGGTGCGGATGTGGATCAAAAGATTAAAAGCCATGTTTCAGTTTTAATAATTCAGTTGACTTCATTTGTCAGCAAATATTCCAGGGGGTGTGGGGGGTATTCGCGTTGCTTTGGTGGAGGTCTGCACTCAAATACACAGGATGAAATGTTTTTACGCTGGTTCCACTGATATTTTATTTGCCTAATTGATTGCATGGGAAAAAAATTGTCTAAAAAATGAAAAGTTAATGGCTTTGTTTTTATTTATTTTTTAACTGCGGGTACATTGACTGTCAGGATGCTGAAAGGACTGCGTTTCAGCCAACCTTACCTTAGTAAAATAAATAAATACATAAATAGAAGAATGAAGTCGTTTGTAAACTAAATTATTTTTTTAAACATTTGTTAAAAGCTTTTCAGAGTTTTTTCATTTTTTTTTTACAATTTTCAGATAACCTATCCTTTTTTTTTTTGGGTGAGCCCACAATTATCATAGTGAGAGACTACATGAAAACGTCTTATCGTTTCACTTCCGCCACATGCTTTAAAGATAAAAAAACAGAATATATTTTGACTTATTAAAAGATAGCACTTGTTCTCAATTTCTTGCCAACAAAGTTTTCCTGATAAGAGGCAACACATGCTTTCTTTGAGCGTTGTCACTCCCACTTCAAGTTTACTGTAAAACAGACAATGTTTTTTTTCTATGATTGGACCTTAGTTGGGGGCCTTCTCTGCCTCTCGTTCTTGCTATATTTTTATATTTATAAATTTGAGTCAGCTTGTGCCTTCACCCTCAGGTGGTGGCGCTTGGGGACATAACGGACGGCACGGTGGTGACAGTGATGGCAGGCAACGACGAGAACTACTCGGCCGAACTGCGCAACGCCTCGGGCGTGATGAAGAACCAGGTGGCGCGTTTCAATGACCTGCGCTTCGTCGGCCGAAGTGGACGAGGTGAAGACACGCGCGCACACACACACACACACACACACACACACACACACACACACACACACACACACACACACACACACACACACACGCTCTTAGGTGGTGAGGATTAGTGGTCTCCTTCGCTTACGTGGCAACCACATAACGATCTCTCCCATTCCCAGTGCATGTCTGACTCAAAGCCACTGCTTGCACACAATCCTAATTGGAATCGACGTACGGCCCTTCTGTATGTATCTGAATGTTTTTCAGAATACATGAAGAAGAAGAAACAGGAAGTAGTTAAAAAAAATAATAATAATATAAATGTTGAATCGACACATGTAGACAGACAATATAAAACACAGCCCGGCATATATTCTTTATCCTCTGTGAGAAATGATAGCATTTAAGCAGCGTGTAGTCATTTCGAGTTGATGTGAAAGTGTTTCAAGTTGCAAGTATGGTCATGAAATGAATGACTTGTATCTCAAGGCACAACTGTCTGCGTGAAGAAATGTGGTCTCAATTGCACGCATGTGTTTAAAAGACATTTGCCAACACTGTAAAAAAAAAAAACGTAACTTGTATTTTCGGGGCTAAAACAGCGATTAAAGTTGGAAAATCTTGATAATATAAATCACTGACATCGATGGCAACCATGTTAGTTGGCGCAGCAAAGTGTGCAAGTTGTTTCTGCTTTTATCTTTCAGTTTGGGTTCTTCTTTCTTTGTTGTGAAATGCAAGGAAGCCAATTTTCACAACAGCAAAACGATAAACATTTAATTGAACTGCCTGCCCAGCTTCAAATGTCATTGAAGTTTGTCGACTTGTTTTTGAATGGACATACTTCTTCCAGACTAGACATAATAAATGTTTTCATTGGTTGTTATGTAACAAACAAACCACAATCAAAACAAGAAAATGCAACTTCCTTGTTGGTGGTAATGAGCATGCTCATAAACACGATTCACTCCCCCCACCAAAGGACCTGTCATAAATTTTCTTTCAAAATATCAAGAGGTGAGATTTTAAGAGGCGGCCCAGTTATTAAAGTGTTTGGCCCGTTACCGCGGAAACCCTTGTCACAGAATCCATCGATAGGAAGTGACATAGGAGCCCGAGGGCG
This sequence comes from Hippocampus comes, assembly GCF_001891065.2. Lineage (NCBI taxonomy): Eukaryota > Metazoa > Chordata > Actinopteri > Syngnathiformes > Syngnathidae > Hippocampus > Hippocampus comes. The sequence goes on from NW_017806233.1 coordinate 546,594, forward strand.
AGAGATCAGACTACGAGGTGTCTGAAATGAATACCCGGCCGCCGGTGACGAGGCAGGATGTCGATGGCACATCGGGGCCGCGACAGCCACGATTGATAGTGCAGGTAGCGTAGTGTAAGTGGATACCGTTGATCGTGGCAGTGGAACCTCGAAAGGCAGACGCAGTTAGTTCCACAATACTGTTTCGATTCCTCGAGTTTCGATTTCGTATTAGTGCCCCCACTGGCCATAAAAAATAGCGTTGGTTGCTGTTGAGTGAATTAGTTCTGCGCTCAATTTAACAGTCATGCAAGTGTAAAAATAAGTTAACTGCTGTAATGTTGGCACCCCAGTTATATCGCAGATTTTGCGTTTGTTGAAGCTATATCATTACCAAAACATCTATGTTAATTCACGCTCGCCCGTCTATGCAATAAAGTGGATTTGTCCACTTCACCATTCCGACGCTGCGCACACCTGTCACATGTGGACTCACGTTTACAGTCGGCGTGGCAGACACCCACGCGTGGACAGCTGCCTCGATGAGTCGCCACATTTAACCCCCTCGGCCCGCCTCCGTTTCCTGTTCCCCCCCCCACCCGGCGCTGCTTGTCGCCATGGTTACATGACGCATACCTTTTCAAGTCTTCATAGCGCTGCTGACCCGATGCCTGTGATTCACAGCATTCCTGGTGCTGACGCACACACTATCACGCATAAAGTTGGGATTAAAGTGAACCCCCTCGCACACTCCAAAAAAGAATCCAAGCATGGTCGCTTCAACCTGTTCATTTGTCATTTCAGGAGAAAGTTTACTGAAATACTGGAATATAAAACAAGAGAGTTAAACATTGTGTGCTTGGACACTAAATTGTTCAATCAAACTATCAAGTTTTGCCGAACGAAAGACTGCTAGCTAAATGCTAACTTACAATGCAAAATGCCACTGACAGGAAAATTAGCAAATATGTCAGGGTTTTTCCTGGCTCAAGTTAAGGAAGAGGTGGCACCACCCTAATCATGCACCATGACGTGCATGTATTCTGCAAATTCGACTGACTCACTTTCTTTTACAGGAAACATACTTTAATTGAAGTGTTCCATCCATAAAGTGGAGCAAATTGTGAAAATGGCTCCTTCAGTTGCACTTTGGAGATGTATCATCAAGCAAAAACTAATATGGAATTATTGCTTTTGAATGCATGATGTCACTCTCGGGTCCGACATATGTTGTGGGATGAGACCGAGGGGCATACAATACCGCCAGCTTTCTTAACCGGCTGGATTAGATTATTGACAGCTGCTCGAGTGTCAACCACGATAGCATTTAGCTGTCAACGCAACCACCGTCGTCCACCAGACTGACTGGCGATGTGTAAACTTTTTTGGGATGGAGGACGAGTGCTCCTCCTCGTTTTCTGCTTGAAGCGAAGTGAAATCACCCCCTCACTCCCTCCCGCATACGGTGAACACACACGAGACGTGCGGCGCGTCGTGATATTTTACCATCGGTCAAGCGATAACAGTTGGCTTGGGGGCGGCCGCCACGCAATTTTGTTTCTTATTCGGTAGTTGCTTCAGGTCTTTCCTGTGCACGGCTGTTGATGTAGCGCCTCCATTGTTGCGCAACGCTGCAACCGCAGTTAAAAGTGAAATGGTAAACTGCGACATAGAGGGTGTTCACTGTTTAGGGAGAGGAAGTGCCAATTAAAAGAGCCTACTCTTTCTCGGAAAGAGCACACATAACGCCGTAGTGTCTCTTCTAGTCGACAGCCTCTCACACAAGCCGCCGTTGTCCTCCATGACACCTCGCCAAAGCCTCCCCACCCCCTGTTTGTGTTGAATGTGGCGCGTTGTCCCTGAAGTGCATGGCGCGTCAACTTTGGGAATCATGATGATGATGTCACTTTGATGTCGCCGCAGGCAAAAGCTTCACGCTGACCATCACCGTGTTCACCAACCCGCCGCAAGTCGCCACTTATCACCGAGCCATCAAGGTTACAGTGGACGGACCACGAGAACCCAGGAGTGAGTACATGCAATACACACGCCCCCACATCAGGGATTTAAAAAAGAAATGTCTCGTATTTTTACTCACGGCTCTTCATCGACTCATTTGGTCACTGTTGCTAACGCAAGTCCGTTCACAAACTCCTACCGTTCATTGAGGAGTGAAGTCGTTTTGTCCTCTCCCACACACTTCAAACATGTTGAAATGACACTTAAACTCATTAAAGCACACTTCTTAGTGAGTATTCAGTAGTTTTCATTCTTTTGTTTGCACAGTTCTCCAAATAAGAGGCCAAGCATGTTTGCTTCAAGCTGTTTTTTGTCACTCACAGGTAAACTTGACTGTAAAACCGACGCAGAAAACACACCCAAAATATGTACAGTATATTCAAACATTGAAATGTTCAAGTTGACTTAACCATGACCTAAACAATGAATGAACCACGATAAAGAGGCATTTTTCCCACACTAGGCACCAAGACAATGAGGTGGGATATTCCCAAAAGGCTACACAGGGTAGCAAGAGTGCTAGCATCAGCTCCTTTTAATAGGCTGTATAAAAACAACTGAGCAGGAAGTTGGGCCAGAGGGGGGGGGGGGGGGGGGACACTTTACTATCGTTGAGCCGTCAGTGCCAGCTGGTCTGGCACGCAGCTGTTTGCCTCCTCCTTGAGGAATTCATGAAAAATGACGAACAAAATCATTAGTGATGTGACAAACAAGGCTCACATGTGGCACCGGGACACAGCGGAGCCGGCAGACGCTCGCTTTAGCAAGCGACGTCGTTCCTGCCGCTAGGAACGGTGCTCGCTCTGCCAAGAACACAGTCACTCACACACGCACGCTCGCTCGCTGTTTGATCAAAAGCATTTCCTGTGCATCTGCTGCTGCGTGTCACATGACTTTTTTTTTTTAGGCCGTTCTTTGGTGGCCAACAGATGAGACTCCTCAGCAGCTAATTCATGTTAACAAAGCTTTGGAGTATATAAAAGTGATGAAAGGTATTAAAATAAGGCACCCAATAAGTATTTCCACAAGACAGTAGGGGTTGAGTTTAGTTCAGGTTGCAGAGTCCCAGTGGATTCTTAAAAAGGCTTAAAAAGGCTTTGAATCCATTAATCTAAACACAACGCCTTAACTGGCAATAAAATGTCCATAAAGATATTTTGAAATAATGTACATTACTGCAAAGGATTCCCTTTTGATTATTATTTTTTATAATTTACAGTTCTACACCGAAACAGTATCAATGATGTCATTCGCGACGAGTCTGCAGACTTTCATCACAAAAGCACTCTTAACGCCTGAAGTCCTGTCGTCCCTCGTGTGTGTGTGAGTGAGCGCACGAGTGTGGTTGTGTGTGGCTCAGGACACATGTCGGAGTGTGTGATTGTATGTTAATGGTGTCATTAGCAGAGTGCTGGCACAGTGCAACTAATAGGCCTCATTAAATGTCATTTGCAGCTAATAGGTGGCGGGGAGTGGTCGCGCGCAGGCCCAGGTGTGCTAGTGTGCGTTTGTGTCTCAGAAACACAACGGTAGCAAAAAGCACACACTTCCTCTTGGCAGATATGCAGTTAGTCAATCAAATTGATGGTAGACTCACACGAGAGGTGACACAAAACATTGTGGTGTCACACAAAGTTAGCTTTGTGGCTAAGCGTGCGTGTGCCTTGTGTTTTGTGGGGGTCAGAGTGTTAACAACTCTGGTGAGGAGGCAGCGGTTCCTGCAGACCATATTAGTGGTTACGTACTAACCTCACACATAGACACACACACACAGTACGCACACACAGCCAGGCATTAAAATCCACTCGTCTGTATAACGTGTCGTAATGACTCGTTGACAATTTTATGACCAAAAAAAGTTGTGTTTTCTTGAATAGTGCTCCCCAAAATTGACACAATTATTACATAATTATTTCCCTGATCGGTATTTGATTCGGTAGAAAAAAAAAGTCCCCTCTAAATTAATTTTCAAAGGGTAAAACCTGGATCAGATAATGGTAAGGCCTGGAAAAGTAGAAAACACATCATTTTGTCAAGTATTTGATATGCGAGGGGGGAAAACAGGGTTTCACAATATTCATGACTCAAAATCTTCATGTGGAAATTCCCTTTTTTGCCAAAGCCAAATGTTTAGTAATTGTTGCTAGCTGCATTGTTACTTGAATGTCATTTATGCTGCACATATTGATCAAAATAAACATAATTAAAAGAAATGAAATCGTTTAATCTCAAATAAAAAGCAGATAATTTAAAACAGAGCCCTGCGGGACGCTAAATCCAATTAGCTGTTGATAGACATTCCCAAAGATTGGTCGTGATTGTTTTGGGGAATCATCAATAATACAAACAGTAGACAAGAGTTTAACAAGCAGATTTTACGATACCAATATTTTGATGCTGAGCAATGGCTCAAAACATTATGGACGGCTCTCATCATGAGCTCAGTAATAGACATATTGGTCAAAATAAAAGTGTCAATCAAAGAAAGTAAGCGCTTCGATCACCATTATTATTAATATTATTGTCTTACCTGATTTTGTTGACATTTTATCTGGTAAACCACACTCGCTACTGACACTATACACTGGACAATCGTGGGACGCATTTTGAATTTCTATTGTAAAGTTTTTGTATTGGATATCATGAGATGAATGAACACAATTCCATGGAAAGTTTTAGCTTCATATAAAATTAGTAATTATTATAATTATTTTTTAAATTGACTGATGGGCCAAGGCATTTGTAGTGTGTGTAAATATGGAAAACATGTTATTTTGAAGAATAAATGCATCTATTTTTTGTGTATTATTGATTTCTTTACAATAAATGCATGAATGATTTTTAATGAAATAAATTAATAGAAATTTTCAATTCACCAATATAACAGTAATAATGCAACAAATATTTTCAAGACTCTTGCATTGTGGTTCGCTGCCATCATACATTTCCTGTTGTTTTGCGTGTGTGTGTGTGTCATCAAACAACAAATCAGTGATAGTTGGGAGTCACACATCAACAATAAATCAATAGCAACAGAGTGAGGAAGTAGAAAGAAAGTAAAAAGCTTTTTAGAGACAGCCAGTCAGTTGTGTGAAGTTTTTTGAAGATGTGCCAAGTGCGTGCATGTGAGTGAATGAGTGAGTGAGTGAGTGAGTGAGTGAGTGAGTGTGTGTGTGTGTGTGTGTGTGTGTGTTTGTGTGTGTGTGTGTGTGTGTGTGTGTGTGTGTGTGTGTGAATGAATGAGTGAGTGAGTGCATGTGAGTGTCTGCGGGCGCATGATTGTGCATGTGTCACACTAAACACAAAATCATTCAGCGGGCGTCAGAAAAAGTGAGGAAAAGAAATAGAAAGCTGTTCTCCCGTTCTGAATCATCTCTAATGTGTTTTTGCATGAAATCATAGTATCGCCTGGGGGAGCTGTCCTGGACGTCTATATACATAAGTGTATAATGTACGTGTGTGTGTGTGTGTGTGTGTGTGTGTGTGTGTGTGTGTGTGTGTGTGTGTGTGTGTGTGTGTGTGTGTGCGCGCGCGCCCGCGCGAGCGAGTGCGTTTTCCCTTCCCTGGCCGGACCACACAGACGCCTGGCAGCGTTCCACCGCAGTCAGCACGGCTCCTTTTCACTCGTTTTTTCCTCTTCCTCTTCCCCCCTCCTCTTTTTTCCCCCTTTCTCCTCCCTCCATCTCTGGTTTTATCATCTGCCCTCATTTCTTCCAATCCGTCTTCCCCCGATACCAGACCCCCACGGCGGACGGGCGCCTGGCTGTCACCCTGCCTTCAGCCCAGCCGAACTCCACACTTTTTTCCTCTGGAAGTCATCCACTGGAATTATTCATGACGTCAAAAAAATAAAAACGGTGGTTGTGAGGCCTCAGAATTTAAAATAGAACTGGATTCATGGATGACTGACATCCACGCAGACGTGTAGTGAGGCTTTAGTGCGCCACAAAACATGCTTACTCAAGCTTTAAACGGACTCAAAAACAATACAGCAAAAAGCAATGGTGAAATGTGATGATAACCATAGAAATAAAATGGTTGTGTAACTGTGAGGAAAAAAGGTAGGATTGATGAACACAGTCAGCCAAAGGAATGAAAAGTACCAAGAATTAAAAGTTCCACGAAACTAACAGAATTGTGGGGACAAAAACAGAGGCAAAAATATGATGACCAAAAATGGCTTCGCATCATGGGACAATGATGCACAATCTTGAAAGTGACCGAAAGGTTTTGAAGAAAAATTTGGGGATTTTTGTTTTTCTTGCCCATGACAATATGAATGTTTAATAATTTGATGTCATTTGAATCTGTCAAACGGTAGCGCCACTATTTAGTGCCTTGTTTAGTGCCACAGTGTTTTCCTTCTTCTTTAATCCATTTATCACATCAGCGAGTCGTGTTTCAACCAGCACATCTTGAGTCTCACTTTAAATTTATTTTGCTTGATTCCTGACAAAGCCGGGCTTGTTTTTCTAACTGTCAAGGCTCAGCAATGCTAAGCTAAGATAGCATTTGGTGTTTTATGTTTCCATAAGATGACGTTAGCCCCCATAAATCAAGTGCAAACCCACAAGTCTTACCACTTGACATTATTTTGCTCGATTATGGACAAAGCTAGGCTTGTTTTTGCGGGCTCCTAAATGCTAAGCTAAGCTAGCTTTGGCATTTTGTGTTCTCAAATGCCTTCAAGCAGAGTGTAAAACTAGCCCAGCTGTCTACATACATAAAAGAATTCCAGTGAAAGAGATCACTCCAGTGTTTGTCTTTCTCACAGTTTTCCCATTAATTCAGCAGACTGTAGTCATGTGTGAAGAGGAGGTATTTTGGACTTGAAATAAATCATAACTCCGTTTTAAGTGATGTTGAGACGACGTTAGCTTGTCTTAGCATAAATAAAGGTAAAACCCACAAGTCTCTATTTAAACTTTAGTGTGCTTGATTCCACACAAATCCATTTTTTTATCCACTCGGATTAAATGGAGTATGTATCTAAGCAATACTAAAATAGCTTTTGCAGTCTTGTGTTTCATTAAGTTTCTCAATTTATTTTCCTTGCGTCTGGACAAAGCCGGCCTTGTTTTTCCAACTCTCAAGTCTGAGATAAGCTAAGACAAGAGCTTTAACCTGAAGTGACAGGGTGACATAATGTTAGCCTAGCTTAGCATAAATTTAGAGGAAACCCACAAGTCTGTCGACATTTTGCTCAATTCTGGATAAAGTCATGTTGATTTCCCAACTGTCAAGACTGAGCAAAGCTAAGCTAGCGCCGGCAGCGGAGCGTAACTCGCCTGGCTGTCACCACATATCCCAGACACGAATGGTCACCTTGTCCGTGAAGGGAAAACCACCTCCATTAATTTTAATCACACAGCTTCTTTATTCTCCTTGCCTGCTTTTCTTTTGATCAGATTAAAGCGGCGCGCCACAGAGCTTCACTTAGAATAATAACTCCTTTTGGATCTAATTTCTTCCGACGACTTGTGAGCGAGCGTTGGCACGCGGCCGCCGAGTGGTCGCACATCTGGTGCGAATCTGTCCTAACTTCCGGCCGCCGGCTGGGCCGGGGAAGGAAGTGGCAGGGACGGTGCTATCGCTAATCTGCAAGTACAGGCACTTATTTCCTGTGCATAAGTAGATTTTAAATACTATTTATTATTTCATTGTTAAATAGATAACAGCATGAACGACACGGCAAACATTTTGGGAGCATAAGTTGAGCCAATGCGAGCGAGCGCTTTGTTAAATTTAAAAAAAAAACGCAACATTTAATATTTTTCTTTCCTTTACCTCAGGATGAGTGCTCTGGAACGGTGGCAAATGTAAAGCTCACCCTGAATGCAAATTTTTGCCAGGCACCACAAAGCAAAGAATTGAACGTGCGACAACTGGAAAAACACGTAAGATGAGGTGCTTATAAATCCAGACATCGCTGTACTTGCACTTTTCAATAATTGGCCATTTAGCACTTTGCCAAGCAAATAACTGAAGTTAGTTTAGCTAGTTACCCATCTGAGGTTTGTCTTCACATTTTTCTTTTACAGTGCTCTCATGCATATTCCTTTGCCGCCATTTTGTGAAAGCTATAGACATTCGCAGTACAATGTCAACCCTTTTCACGATTCGTGGCAGGGCTCGGTCCCTGTTTCCACGAATCGGGGTTCACTGTACTACTTTTCCTAGCATCATTTCTTCCCCCCTGTACCTTTACTGGTAGCCATGTACAGTGTGGCTACTTTTGCCAACCTTATTGCTGCTGCTGATGGTGATGATGGGAATGTCGGGGACTTTCCCCACCGTTGGGTGAAATCGTCCAGCCCCCTTTTTTTTTTCCTGGTTCTTTTGAAACACCCCGGGCTCATTGCTCAGCTGCCTGACTAAAGTTCCGATAAAACAGCTGAAACATGAGCTTGGCTCTGGCAGTGAACAAGGAATAATTAAGCCCCGCAGAAGCCATGATAAGCATGTAGTTGTGCTCAACTAAACGTTTCAGGAGGTGCAAGTCCACCCGACAAGTACAGGTGGCTAAGTACTGACACTCAATCCTGGACCCAGCGGTTATAGACACTCTGAATGAAAAACCGTAAGAACCATAAGAGCCAACGATATCGCTTCGGGGGGGTTGAGGCGCAGCAACGGACGATGATAGAGCGGGTAAAGCACTGTCATGAAAGCTGACACTGCAATAGCAGAGCAGTCTTCTCGTGTTTGGTTCCCAAGCAACCCTATTTGCGATTTAAAAGTCCAAACAGAATAAATCCATTAGTTGTTAGTCAGTCACATGGCGATGAGTTTGTTATTAAAAGACAACTTCTTATCATTCATGGGAACTCTTTGCGGGGAAGACAAGAAGCCCTGCGGGGCAACAATGTGAGACATGTGATGGGACGTGGTCGGGGGATGTTTGAATTATGCAATGTCTTATGACTGAACTTCTGGGACTTTCTTTCCAAATGAAAGGCCTTAATTATCTGTGCAAATTTCATAAACACAGCGAGCAACATGGATTTGCTTGGAAAATACAGAATTGGTTATTTATTTATTTTTATTTTTTTCCAGTGGATGCGGTAGCCATCCATTCATTTAGGCATCTATTACAGCAGAGGCTACTGTTTGAGGAATTGCACAGGATATATTGAAAATGACAAACCCAATAAACAATGTGGCTTTTTTGGACTTAGTGTCAATAATTGGACCAATTAGTACATATATGATATTTTAACTTTGGTGGGGGCGACGGGGCGCTTATTTTTTTTTTTCTGGAGATGACATAAGCAGCAATTATTCTGAGTATCTATTCAAGCGGGCTACTATTTGAGGAAATACGTTTTTAAAAGAACCTTATCTCAGACCTATCCCCATGATAAAGGGTGATTACACTGTAAAGTAGCCTAGCTTAGCCAAGCTTTGCCACGGTGGTGTTTGAGCAACGTCCGAGAACACAAGGAGTAAGAAAAAGCCGGTGCAACCTTTGTGAATGTTTTTTTTTTTTTAAACTCCATGTTGCCTTCCAGCAAACTCGACCTGGTTAGGTGTCGTCCCCTCCATAAGCAGGTTTATCTGGATTGTGAGTGATCCTGCCGATTGTTAGCGGGCCAGCTGGAGTTGTGCCAAAGCGCGGCGGGAATTCCGCCGTTGTCTGAAAGCTGCGCAGCATCAAAAGACAACAAAATCAATGTACTTGCCAGTGAGTCCACACCTGAGTCGAGAACTAAACGCCAGACGAGTGAGCACGTGGCCCATTATGGGAACGAATGCGTGTGCTAGGTACAGTAAGTCACACCTCTGAGGAGTGCAAGTGTTACAAAGGGGTGTCAAAATTTTGCCAGAGGAATGCAGGAAGACAGCGAGGCGAGAATATTTTTGGCAGCGCGCGCGACTCCTGTAGGGATAATGGCGTCGTGGCGTGAGAAACTCTGTTTACCTGACGAACAGGCCTCAGCTTAATGAGCGTACGGCTTCCTCTCGCAGTCGGAGGATCCAGATTCACTCGCAACTGAAACTGACTCTTCCTCACAACTTTCTCTGTCAATCTTAAAGACTCGTTCGCGTTTATCTGACATTTGGACGGCCGTTCACTTACTGTAAAACATTTTTCAACTCTGGTTAGGGTTTCAAAGTAGGGTTTTAAATGGCAGTTTGGGTTTCAAACTTCGGGTAAGGTATAAACTAGGGTTAGCGTTTCAAAATACGATTTTAAATGAGGATTAGAGTTTCAAAGTAGGATTTTAGCCTCGTGTTTGAGTTTCAAAGGAGGGTTTTAAACTAGGGTTAGCGTCTCAAAGTATGGTTTCAGACTCGGGTTGGTCGATACAGTGTGAAACTTGCATTACCTTCACTATTAACTCATATTAAGTCTCGACTAAGTCTTTGGAACATGGCATATTTATAAAATGTAACCGAAGCACTGCACTGCGTCCTCAGGGCATCGGCAGAAGCTGGAGGACCCTCCAAAGTCGGGCCTGTTTTCGGATCGCCTGAGCGAGCTGGAGAGGATGAGGGTCCGCGTGGCGGTGCCCGCCCAGGCCCAGCGACCGGCGCTTAACACGGCGCCCAACTCGTTCACGGCGCAGGGACAGACGCAGATCACCGGTAATACTTTCCATCACTGTTTAATTCAATTCATCATGTAGAATATACTTTTTAAAAATAGGGCTAAAGAAATAATTGAATTCAAGCCGACGTAGCACTGCAGTAGAACGCAATTTTCAAATCACAGTAAGCTGAAGCACTAATTATTGAATTCATAGGAATTGAGAAAATAATCGCACACTAAATCGCAATCGTGATATCGGGCGGGGGGGTGGCAATTAAAACTAGCTTTCAAAATCGTTCAGCCCAAATAATAATTAAAAAACAAAACCTGAGAGTGATTTATTTTATTATGAAATTGTACATAGTTTACAGGCACATTTTAATGACTTGGCCCATGTGTCCGCTTTAAAACATCAAATGTGGCCCTTGAGCGCCTACGTTTTCCCACCCCTGCTTATTAACATGTCGCTGCCTTTTAAAAGGCAAACAGGAAGTTGTTTTCCGGCAAAGTAAACACTCTGAAGAACTCAGACCGAGTCCGTCAGACGCGCCGTTCACGCGTCACTGACTGTTTCCTCCTCTCCACTCCATCAGACCCGCGTCAGTCGCAGTCGTCGCCGCCGTGGTCGTACGAGCAGACGTACCCGTCGTACCTGAGTCCCATGGCGTCCCCCTCGGTGCACTCCACCACCCCGCTCTCCTCCAGCAGAGGCACGGGCCTGCCCTCCATCAGCGACGTGCCCAGACGCTTGCCAGGTTGTTCAATGAACCACCAGTATTTAAAAGCCCGCATGTTCAAGCAAACCTTGTCATTTCATCAAATGAAACTGCGCTAGCTTTTTGCGAACACGATTTAGACCAGCGAGCAGAAGTCAGCAAAGGTGTTCAAAGTGATGTTAACAGCGCGACCGTCATCCTTTGATCCTAAAGGGCCTATCCGGCAAAATAAAAACACCAGCAAAGTGTCTTTCTCGGCGATTTGCTGCTCTTCTGCACTCCCTCACGCGGCATTGTGCCAAATTGCATGAGTTGGCTTGTGTGTATCCGGCTTACATTTTATACACCCAAAAATAAATAAAAGTGAAGCGCCCCTTTTGAAGTCCCAGCATGCCGCCAGACAAGTTTTCTGTCTGAACACCTGTTGACTCACTGCCATCATTCAGATGCAGTCAACTTGCCTTGTCGGCCTAGATGACTTTGGAGTTTCCCCTGGTCGGCTTTCATTTTGTCACGCTTTGTTCTCGTTCATATGAGGTGCCATGTAGACTCAAAAGAACATTAACCTCTCACAGTAACAAAAAAAAAAAAAAACACAGAGTCACACACACCCAAAACCTCTCACGCCCAACAAAATCTTGTCACACTTACCCGACCCCCCAGGCCCCAGAAACAAACACACAAATGAAAAAAAATACTACATTTAAATTAAAAAAAAAAAAAAAAAACCACACTCATCACAACATAACTTATAGACGCCAAAGCAACTCTCACTCACACCACAAAAAAACCCTCACACTCAGCAAAAAAACAAAAAACAAACCAAAAAAAAACAGTTACACTCACACAACCAACTCTCACAGCCACACACTCATTCGTGACCTCACACACACCCCAACTGACATGTGGACACCTTGAAATACTGCAACCTGACCGCACAAATGTGCTACAGACACACAGCTGACAACATTCGTGTCCTGTTCTTCAAATAAATGCTTTAAAGGTATCGATTAGAAGATATGAAATGTGGTGCTAATATGTTGCGTTAGCTATATGGAACCTGGAACATGAATAACACATTGCAGTCTTGATATATTGCATATCTTCTAAGTATATGTAATGTATGAGAGGCATACATACGTTAAATCTCATACTGTAAATATACTACATTAGAAGCTGCAATCGAGAAATGAATGTGACCTGAACATGTTACACAATCTCATATTCCTTCAAAAATAATAAGAGGAAATCGTGGGGGCGGGGGGGGGGGTCTTTTAATTAGCATCATATGCTACGTGACGCTAACTTGCACGTCAACACGCCGAGCCCCTCCGCTTCTCTCCGCGAGGCCTCCACCCCCTCGTTCTCATCCTCTTCGCCCTCTTTTTCGCAGCAGACGTGGGGACAGGGAAGACGCCTCGTGATTTATGATATGAATGCTGTAGCTGAACTAAACCACTGAGGGGGACAAATGGGGGGGCCCGGGGAAGAAGGTATGGGGAGGGGCTAACTATGGCATGGGGGTACGGAGTAGACCTCCCATTCTCCATAAACTCTGCACCCAGCGTCGTGCTCACCACAGCCAGTTAGTGGTTTGGGAAGGGGGGGTGGTAGTTTTTATTTTGGGGGATGTAGCACACACACACACACACACACACACACACACACACACACACGCACACACTCGCTGGAGCCGACGGGAGGCGAACGTCGGAGCCACATCAGAGCCGGGGTCCGCCTCATTATGGATCTCATGGAAACTGTTTCTTGCACAAAGTGTTTCCACATGTGCTGCTCCACATTCAACACACACACACACACACACACACACACACACACACACACACACACACACACACACACACGTAAATATGCGTAAACATGCAAACGCTTTGTCAGCGTCGGCCGGCGAGACAGAAGATGATGAATAAAACAATACAGGCATTTTTAGTCACATTTTTATTCCACCCAAAGGAAATCATGGTAAGAGAAAAAAAAGGGGGGGTGTCTGAATTTTCTGCAGTCTTTGCAGCATTTAAACGCTTTTAACAGTCTTCTAAGTGCAATAAGAAGTTAAGCCTTGTTTATTAAGAGAAGAAATGAGATTCCCACTCCTCGATGACCTGACTCTAGCTCCTGATTCGACTCATTTTGGATAGATTTCAATATTTTTTAATCAGCCAATTTTGGCTGATTTTTAAATAGCCAATACCTGCCAATTAATCGGATGGGACCCCATTTTTATCCAAAATTACTATTTTCCTCAATTAAAAACACACAAAAAAAAGGACTGGAATGGATTAATGGCATTTAATTTCAATTGAAAAAATGTGTTTGACAAAGTCATCTATTTATTTTTGAGCTTGGTGAATTTCACTGGTTGCCCCTCGTCTCAAGGCGCTAACATTTGTTGTTGTTGTCATCTTTCCTTCAGGTTCTTCGGACCTGAGCCCCTTCCCGGGCCAGTTTGAGCGCCAGTTCCCGGGATTGTCATCCTTGGCGGAGAGTCGTTTCAGCGGTCCTCGCATGCACTACCCGGCCACCTTCACCTACACGCCGCCCGTGACCTCCGCCATGTCGTTGGGGGGGCCCCACTACCACACCTACCTTCCTCCGCCCTACCCGGGCTCCACACAGAACCAGAGCGGACCCTTCCAGACCAGCAGCACCCCTTACCTGTACTACGGCGCCTCGTCCGGGTCCTACCAGATCTCCATGGTGTCGGGCGGGGGCGGCGAGCGCTCACCCTCGCGACTGGCCCCCCCGCCCTGCACCAGCGCCTCCACGGGGACCTCGCTGGTCAACCCCAACCTTCCCAGCCAGGCGGACGGCGGCGTGGACGCGGGAGATGGGAGCCACAGCAACTCCCCCACCGTCCTCAACACGGGGGGACGCATGGATGAGGCCGTGTGGAGGCCCTACTGAATGCCTGACTGAAAAGGGATTTTTATTTTGTTGAAAGCAGCTCGTCTCGACTTGTGCAAACTTGTCTTCCTGGAATGTTTGGACCAAAGCGCTCGGAGCGGCAATAAGCAGCACATCCTTCCGAATAGACTGTTTTTTCAAAATCTTTTTCATACCAACATGGAGGAGGCACAAACTCCAAAGAGCAAAATAATAATATGAATTACACTACCATATTGAAGTCGGATTTAAATGACATTTAAAAATAAATAAATAAATTTGAGAAGAAAAATCAGCAGCAACTTTTTACCTTGAAATAAAACTTTTCTTGAAAAGAGGACATTGCATCAGCTATGGGGGGGGGGGGGGGGAGGGAATCTCAACAATGACTTTTTTACTTGAATTATGCCATTTTTTTTGCATTGTATATTTTGATATATACGATTGATTGATTGAAATATATGAATGTTTTCTATTTCGCACATCAATTTTATAACTATTTTTCCTGAAAAATGTCTTCTCTAAGATGAAACATTTCTTCTTGAAAATGTGCGACTTTTTTCTTAAATATACACTTTTTTAACAAGTGAACATTTTTCTTAAAAGTACAACTTTTCTACATATACCTTCTAAAATTATGAAAAAAAATCTCAAATATGACTTTTCTCGATTATAACGGTTTTTCCAAATCTACAAGGTACTTCTAAAAAGCACAACGTTTCTCAACAATATATTTTTTCTCTCAAAAATACAATTTTCCCTCCCTTGAATTACATTTTCAAAAATGTCCTGAAATATTTTAACTTTTCCTAAAACATGTGATTGTTGTCTTGCAAGATTCCGATGTTAATGTGGTAGTGTAATTGTTTTCCTTTTCCTTTACGTGTCCTTCCTCCTGATTGGTCCTTCACGGCTTTTTATTTTCCGCATTAGGCATGTTTTTTGTTTTTTGTTTTTCTATACGACAATACAGAGACGCACTGAGCAGCGAGACTTATTTAAACGTGTATATTACAGGGCGTTCCGCTTCCTGTTTAACTTATGAAGCCATAACTTATGTAATATTGTATTTTTGAAACTTGACTCATCCCAATACTTTTGCTGCGTCTTTATGACTACATTTTTCAAAACGGCAACAACAAAAAGCTGGTAATTTAAGAAATAGAGAAACTACGGTGGTACCCAAAGATGCAAGTGCTACGCCGACAGCCAAGATTCAGACAATCAGCATAGTTCCAATAAAAGAGCTCAGGACCCGAAGATTTGTTGTTGTTGTTGTTGTTGTTTGATACGTGACGGCTTTGAGAAAGTTGGTCAGAGTGTTTGACACTCATGTTGTTTCCTTAAATAATCTTTTTTTTCTTTGTCATGTTGATGCCATCTTGAATCAGTAAAAGCACTTATTGATGGATACAAAAGTCATGTGATGTCATCCTGTTGCCTGATTGGCTGTTCAGAGTCAGCAATTATCTTACATACGACACACACTTGCTTTTCCAAAGTCTCCTGTCACTCAATTTTTGTAGGATTTTGTACAAAAAGCAAAAGGGCGTAGTAAGTAGTAAGCGTGCACATTTTTTTTTCAGCAATATTTGAATTCTACCTTATGGCATTAAATTCCCAAGGTTTGACACTTTTGCAAACTTTTGTACAAAACTAAAAACAAAATGTAGTGCAGTTTAGTTCCAATCACACCACATTTTTTTTAATAGGATCATGAATGTGATGGATGCTTCCAGCATGATCTCACTTCCTGTGCTGCATTCCATAGTACCAAAGGTGACATTTTTTTGTACAATTTTGTACAGAAACAATTGATCGAAATAGTAAAGAGCCCACATTTTTGTTAGCCCATTTGGAATCTCACTTTCTGACTGTTTGCCATTCCAAAGGAACTGCTTGTTACAAAAATGTAGGAGAATTTTGGTCCAACAATGAAAGGTAATTAGTAGCAAACATAATTTTTAGGGTGACTTAGGGGGACAACTTTTTTAATGTTTTGATTTTGGCCAGTGGGACCTCACTTCCAACACATTTCTTTTCACAAAGAACCTTTTTGTATTCTAAATTTACTATTTAATTATTTTTAAATATATTTGAAATGCCCTTTTTTAAGGTTAGTATTTTTTTTAACTTTTTTTTAAATTGGGAAATTAGTCGGCTTCAGCTTTTTTTCTCACTTCCTACTAAATTATGAGAAATGAGAAGTTAACTCGCTTTCTTTTTTTTTAAATTTGTCAGCATTTTAAGAAGGATTTTTTTTTCCTATTCATCAATCATGGACAGTGTTTTACACTACTCACACTACAACAAACTTTCATCTCACATACAATTGGCACAAAATGAGATGCAGACATCAATGGTGCACGGTTGTCATCAGTTCTGTTGGGCTCTAATATAATAAGTCATTTGGGAGGACTTTATTATTGAAGGTCGGCATGCAGAGGGAATCAAACATTACACACTCACACACAATCACACATCACACATTCCTGCTGCTTCAGTCTGAAAAGTCAAAAAAGTCAAGTGTTTATGTTGTAACTGGAGAAAGCAAATAAAAAGCTTTTAGATGATTTGATAGATTTAATGAAATTATTTTTTTTCCCTCCCAGATAACATCTGGCCTGATCTCTTCGAAGTTTTTTTTTTCGGTGCGTCTTGATCCGTCCCTTTTCATCTGATGTGTTTTGTTTTCCCATGCTTGTTGATGTGTGACACTTTAGGATTTGCAGGAATTTAATCCTGGGAATTAATTTTATGGATTTCATTTGTCAGGACCTTTACGCCGCCATCTTGCCCGAATAAGGTCATCAAAAAGTGATTCATCCAGCTACCCCTCAAGGCACACACAAGTGAGTGAAATTAACTTTTAGTGGATGCACATTTAATTGTCTTCAGAGACACTGACATGGTGTGGAAAAACTCACCTACAATATATTTGCACGTTTCTGCTCTTAGTAGAACGCTACGACATGCAGTAAGTTAGCACTGACTAATTATGAAAAGTAGTGCAATAATTTTTGTCAAGCTAATATGCTGAAGTGATGCATTTTAACTGAGAGACTGACTTTGGGTTTCAGAGAGGAGCTAAATTTAGCCGGGGTTGTTAGCGGAAAGAATGCGTTTTCATGTACATGCGCACGCATCTCATCATCATTTCAAGGTTGTTGTGTCGTGTCCCTTTAAGAGAGCTAGCGAGTGCGCATGCGTCATGTGGTGCGTAGCGTGTCCGTCAAACGATGAACCCGGAAGTGGGTTCCTTTGGTCATTAGTGGTTCATTGGCCAGCTAAATAGCCTCAAGCCATGTGTTTAGCAGTCCGGTTTGAAGGAGGCCCATCTCGTCTGTCTATCAAACCACCGTCACGCTTGTCAAAAAAAAATGTTGCTCCAAAGAGAGCATCTCCTCAGCTAGTTAACTTTAGCTTTGGGATGCTGTTGATTGCCACAGGTGTGGAGGATTTTATTTTCTACACCTGTAGACGGAATGACACGATGCGAAGCTTCCAGATGAAGGCAAGCCGTCATTTTAAACTTTAAAGTCAAACTTTTTGGTGTTTTAGGAGTGATCGTGGCTGAAGTTAGTATTTTTGTGGCCATAAGTTGGTGTGTTGAGACCACAAATTAGCAACTAATTCGTATCCACAAACTTTTAGTTCGCTTTTTATATTCATGCTATACTGTACCTAATTCGGGCCACAAATTAATTAGCATTTTGTGCTCAGGTCGTATCTGTGTTTTGTCCACCATTAATATACGAAGGGTGGCCCTTTTTTGGGGACTAAATGAGAAATATTTTCACTATTTCATCATCTGTCTGTCAAAGTACAGTAGTTACAACGACTTTTCCGCGTGGTGTCACCATGGAATCGTTACTTTGTCTGAGCGCGAGTTGTCTTTGGAAGATGGCGATGGCGGCAAATTTTTGGGGTGGGGGTGGAGCAGTGGCTTAGTTAGGCGTCGCTCATCCAGACTCCAGCCGCCGTCAAAGTGGCGTTCCAGAGACGGGAGCAGAGACACGGACACGCTGGGAAGCTGTTTTACATTATTCCCAGACATAATAGAGCCAATCTGAGTGTTCACATGAGTCGGAAAAAAAGAAGAAAAAGGGGGGGGGGTGAGGGTTTGAAGCTTCATCCATGTGTATTTTCTGATGTCAAGAACATTCTTGGGATTTCCCTGAATTTAAATTATTGTGGAAGGGGAAAAAAAATCCCGCTGGTTCTTGTTTGACATTCCCGGCGTTGTGCAATTACATTGATGAAGTTAAAACAAGCCAGACGCCCAAAGACATTTGCATCAGTTCACTCGTGAGAGGTACACAAGGAGCTTACTGAAGGTCTTGTGCTGTTTTCAGTCCACAAGTGCCTGCATCGTAAAAATAAATCTGTCCTGTAAACTTGACGCGCCACAGAGAATAGTGTTGCTCACAACCCTGCCAAATTTGAATGATTAAAAAAATAAAATCTGAGTTTATGACGAAGCTTCAAAATCCAGCCATTCTGTCCTCTCTCTAAGGCTCCGGCCGCTGCAACCGCACCCCTCTCAAATGTCAATGAACAAACGCAAATCTTTCTTGTGCCTACACATCTTTATACACTTGAGCCACAAAAATATATTCTTAAAGCCTTTAGTGGCAGGAATCGCAGTGGGCGCCTCATGCCATGATGCGATGCGCTCAACACCAGCTAACAGCTTCCTCATTCCTAGATGTTGTGGCACATGGTCAGGATGGTACCACCTCTGCCTCAATTTGAGCCTGAAAAAACCATGCCAGAGGCGTCTTAAATTGACCCCACTCCGTCAAAAGCAACTGTGTACTTTGGCGCCCCCTAGTGGCTGTTGAAGAGCCTGGCCTGGGTGAGGTGGGCTGCCCACCCATGGCGCCCTCCCTGGAGCCAAAAGGCAGGCTAGGTTGTGCTTATTAAGTTAGCGCCGCTCCAACACATTTTTGCCTCTGCAAGCTAAATGAATGCCAGATCTCAGTCGGTTCCCGATTCCCGGCCCCGCCCGGCACGAAGACCCCCCCGCCCCTCCTCAACCTCGCAGCCCCACCCCAATACTAACCCCGGCCACTGAACCCGAACCCAACTGATCAACCCGACTTCTCTTTGCTGACCCAATGCGAGAAATGATCAGCTGTCATTAATAGTTCATCCAGGCAGTCGCCCAAATCCTTGCAGAAGCCAGAAATGAAGGGTTTGTTTGAATCAGTCAATGTGGGAGGAGGAACTAAACTCAGCGATGCCTTGAGATGCAAGTGACGCAATTTAGAACATTTTCGAGATCCGATCAGCCAGTACAGATTTACTGTCCAACTGCACAAATAGAATTACGCGTATTGACAACAACCACAAAACGTTGGCTTTGAAAAATATGTTAATCTTAATGCTCGTGAACAATGCAAAGCACAACTGACTGATGCTAACGGTTAGGATCGATCGCCGCGATTTTTAGTTGCAATAGACATTTGAACACGGTGGAGTAACATATTTAGACAGATCAAATAACGTTATTCGGGCAAACAAGTATATTCTTTATTCTCTATATGAAAACTGTCAGAGTTTATTGTGTCACTTGCAGTAGAAGTAAAACTTTTTGGTTTGTGTCTCCATAACTGTAATATAGTGCTTCCTGGTGTTAATTATTTTTGTTTTTTTTTTATAGTACAATATTCTAGCGTGTCCCCCACCCTCTCAAACTGCTTTTTTGGGGTCTGGGAAAACAAAGAAAAGCGTGCTTATTGAATCAACTTCACACATGTAATAACATCTGCCAGATCTGATCAGGCAGTCAATCGTGAAAGCGATGGCGTCAAATTTCAAAGTCTCAGGACCATGGACAGCGACCAAGTGTGCGAACAAAGGACCCCTTTGTCGGCGCCCCCTCGTTCACGTCACTGTTTGGAATTAGACATCATCCCAACTGTCAGGCCCAGGCGGGTACGCAACACGAGGCGGACTGAAGCTGCGTGCCAGGACTTCATGCGGAACAGGCCTCGCACACACGCAGCCAGGGGACACAAAGGCAGCACCCTAAGCCGCCTCCCCCCCACCCCCTCACCACCACCCTTTGTGCATTAGTGAATAATGGACTGATAAATGTGATTGTTGCTGCCCACACACGGAGATGCACTGCACTTCAATGTGACTCGAAAGAAAAAAAAAAAACAAACAAACCCCACCATTTGAAAATTCTTGTAATTCTTCATTGTTGATGCTTTTTTTTCTTCTTTTTTTACAGAATAAATAGCAAGTCCAAATTTAGACTTGCATGTTTTCACTGTACCACCAGAGTGTTCCACAACATGCCAAGCAGCACTGAGCACCACGGGAAAAGATGCTGCAGTAAGAAGAGGAGGCAGAGGTCATCAACAAAGCTTCACTTGTGGTCAAGCATGTATGCCTGTGAGTATTGTTGTATGCGCTATTTGTGTACGCACACATACACACCCCATTGTTGTTCAATATGTGTTTAGAATTACCCATGCTAATTTCCATGAGCCTGCCAATTGGTTTTGCGTTATTGGGTAACGTTAAGCAAACTTTCGTGAGGCTAAATGAACTATTTTGTTTGAACTTTTGGTTTAAATGTACAGTGCCGGATTCTATTTGGTGTCATGTTTCTCATTTGGAGAACCGGACAGAGTGAGAACAGGCGCTGAGGAATGATTTTAAAAAGTGTGGAGTGTGGTTTATCAAGTTGAAAGCATGTAGGAGGGTTAAAAATGCACGTGGGTCGGGAACGAGTTCCCCATAACTGAGGTTTTCCTTCAGGGTGAATTGTGTGTGGGTTTTTTTTTAAGTGACTGAAACTGGTCAACAATGACTGGGTGGGAAAAAAACATTTTTTTCGATTAGAGGGAGAATTTTTAATGCCAGCAGCCCTTTTCTTTCTTTCTTTTGGCAGAAGACGCAACACTTGAATCACTAATCATTCTTGACAACAAACTCTTCTCTTAAACAAGGCCATGGAAGGGGGATATCTTGCTTCTCTGAATCTTTTGGCTGATCATTGTCAATGTTCCTTGGTTCACGTTCCTTTCCGCTGCTTTGCCTTTTTTTCTGGCCAAAAAAAACCCAATCTCAAATAATCAAGACCTCCACTGCTGTTGCCTTTACCTTTTTTTTGGGGGGGGGGGGGGGGGAATTTTAAAAAAAACGAATATTGAAAAAAACTTAAAAAGCCTATTTTGCCAAAGTAATGGCTAGCAAGTACCTACTTGTTTTCAAATGTACGAAGGGCAAATAAATACTCAAGTACTAACACCTGAAAAATCTACTTATTTGAAGTATTTTGTGTATTTGTTTCATCCAACACAGCGAATTAGCAAGCACCAGGTCTCGCGTGGTACTTTTTACGCTGTGGAAACGCCAGGCAAAAGCGGGCTGCCTGCGTTTGTTTTCTCTGGCATCAAGTTAGCAGCGCGGAACCACCGCGCAGAATTGGGTGAGCGCTTCTTCAAGTGAGGAAAACTGGAGACGGCTCGCGTGGCAGCGCTCCTCGGCTTTTCAGAGACAGGAAGGCATTCGAGCTCTGGCATGAAAGCCTCCTTCATTTGTAGCCGTCAGCCGGGATGCCAAAGGATGGGATTTTATTTGCAAAGTCAGCATTAAAATGCTGGACCTTCGCATTAAATGTTCCAAACCACAGCATGGGCTAGAAGCTTGTTCGAGGCCCAGAAGATCTTCAACCTTTTAGGCTTGAGCTGTAAATAGAACTTTGGTCATTTGTCTCCACCTTGCTTCCTTTTTTAATGACGCTGTAATTGTGTGAAGGCAATTTTTTTTTTTTCAACTTCAGCACTTTACAGTGAAACCTGATTAATCCATTTCAGAAAATTTGACTGGAACCGAATCGCCCGAAATCCAAGGCAATATATCCCAT
Source organism: Hippocampus comes (assembly GCF_001891065.2). Taxonomy (NCBI): domain Eukaryota; kingdom Metazoa; phylum Chordata; class Actinopteri; order Syngnathiformes; family Syngnathidae; genus Hippocampus; species Hippocampus comes. Next base: position 568,630 of record NW_017806233.1, read on the forward strand.
AGGAAATTATGTAAATCCAATTGATCCGTTTTAGGCATCTAAATATATTAACAAAGAATACATTTTGTAGTGAATAACTATAGCTTTACATGCAAAAACTGAAGTAAATGACTACTGAAGTGGAAAACCGAATATTTAACAACACTTTGACCTTGAAGGTTCTTGGTGGCTTATACAGCAAAGAGGGGAGAAAGGGCAGCCATTTTCCAAGGTCACTCTTGAATTCTTTCGTGTTTCTTGCCTTTATAAAGGCAAGGTGAGCACTTGGAACATTATTGTCGATTAAAAACTAACATGTGTTAAAGACGTGTCAGGCTGACGAATGGCAAAATGTCCAGAACACTGCCAGCCTTTATCATTACAGAAATGGAAGGCCCCAAAATGTTGACATGAAGCCTGTCTATTTCCCAGGCCACGGATGAGTCTGGAACGTATTCGTCAGTGTATTTCAAGATTTCGTGTCAGAGTGAAGAGAAAGCGTGAGGAGGCAAAACAAGTGGAGTTTAATGACGACCAAGAGGAACATTGACATTGACGGCTCGTAGGCGCGCCATCCCGAGGGAAGACGAGGCGCAGCGGGAGCTCAATAATAAACATCGGCGTCAGGCGAGACGTCCACGGGCGTGGGGATAAATAAATCTAACCGCCTCGACGCGCCTGTGAGTCAAAGCTTTGCAGCACATGTGAAAGGGAGCTTTGTGTCATGAGGAATAAATACAGACAGCAGGATCGGGACCATCCGTCACATCAGAGTGCGTTTGAGCATCCTTAAACTAATAAATCTCTGGAGGGCTAAGAATAAAAAGGAAGGTTTTGGGAGCTAAGATGCTACTTGGCCAGCCTCTTGGCCACGTCCTTGTAGGCCATCTCGATTTCGGACTCGGCGGCGCATGTGTTGTTGAACTCGTCGCGGGCGGCGGCGTTCTTCAAGTAGCGCCAGATTCCCGTCATGTCCGAGGGGATGTCATAGTTACGGTACTTCTTGGCCACCACCTCAAAGACACAAATGGACAAGTTTTTAATTTCACCCAACTTGTCTCCAGTGTTCCCTCTAATTTGGATCAGACATGCACGTGACAGCCAAACCAGTATCACACCTGTCCAAAATGCAGAATCATAAGTTGCATGATGTGGGTATGTTACTGATAAAAAAAAAAAAAAAAAAGTCAAACCACCTCTACATCAAAATAGAACATGTTGAATAGAGATTTTTGACATGACCAAAATCAGCCCTGATTTTTTTTTTTTTTTTTTTTTTTTAATGAAGGGAATACAAACTGCATAAATACGGGCGACACTGTCCATTCATAAATAATGGAAAAGATGTCATTTAATAAAACAAAAATTTGGAATCACTTGACCTCTGAAAGGGCTTCATTTAAGGGGCTCGGAATCTATGCCCATGTTTGGATTTCCTGTATGGAGTGGTCACGTGTCGCCCGCAGTGTCCCATTAGTGCTGAGTGTGTCTATATGTCAATGTCTGTTTCAAACTATGGTTCATTTTTCCTCTGTCTAGGTCTCTCCGAGGTCTTCTACCTTGACGATGTGCAGTTTGGGCAGTAGGTTGCAATCGGCCAGCGTCAGCTCGTTTCCGTCCAGAAAACTTCTCCTGGACACCTTTTCTTCCTCCATACTGTTGGCGTCGATCTCGTCAGGCAGCGGGCTATTCAGGTATTCGTCCAGCTTCTGCATAGCCCGTGTCAGACCTTTCTCCAGGGCTGAAGCATGCAAAACAATGCAATCACGCGTCAGAGGGGGATGATGTCCACTAGGTGGCAGCAAAGCATTGAGTAAAAAGGAAACAGTGTAGTCTGCTGCCCTCTAGTGAGGAATATTATCATTTCACCCTGTCCTGTCAACTTCCTGATTATTCGATACATTTTGAAGATTTTTCAACACAGACTTGTAAATTTAAAACTGTGCCTGGTAGGCATTATAACTATTCCATTGTTTTTTAAATAAATTAACTGAATTAAAGTTAACAATTGTTCCACACATTTTATTGAAAAATGTTAGGAAGGTAGTGATAGACATCTGTTTTTATTTTTCAAGTCATGCATAAACAATTAGGAAGACTTCACACTTCATGGACTGAAAAATTATGTAGTTCGAAACTAATTGAATTAGTTTTACGTTTTCGCCCAACATTTCTAAATTGAACAAATGCATTTGGTACGCTTTCAAATTATTTGACTTTCATTTGATTATTTACTTGATAAATGCCTACTTTTGCCCCACGTTTTTTTAATTGAAATTTGATCTTTTTGTATGATTTTTTTTTAATCAGATGTGATTATCAACACTTTACAGGTTAAAGATGAAATTTTAAAATGTGTTGGAAAGGCTTTAGCTTCTCAAAAATGTTTAATCCTTTAATATGATTTTATTTCTTAAAATCGATTATTAGCCTTAAATTATTTTCACATTTTCCACACATTATAAAATAATTATTTGAAACCATATATAAAACATATTCAATGAAGAGAATTGTTAACACTTGAATGAAAAAGAACCTCTTTAAAACTAAATAACTACCTTCAATTATTAAATGAGCACTTTTCCAAACATTTATTTTTTTAAATCTTTCACTCCTGCATTTGTTTGAAAGGCATTAATACAATTTCCCCTTTCAAAAATATTTTTTAAACATATTTCACACATTAAAAAAAATTTTGCAAAGCTGCGTCACCGTCGTTGGCGTCGATTTTGGTGTTCTTAATGTATGCTGAGAACTTAGCGAAGATGTCGTTGCCCGCCGTGTTGGACTCTCTCTGCTTGGCTGCCAGTTTGGGATACCTCAGTGACAAGCAGAAGAACAAGAAGTATTAATATAATTGTATACAGGGCAGGCCAAAAGTCGGTCTGCACTTTTAAAAAGTAATGCATATAAACAAAGGTAGGAAGGAAGCAAGGATAATTGAAAGAAGGGATTCATCGCCACTGTTAGCAGTCACATAAACCCTCAGACAAACTGGAATCCCTAAAACTGTACAATTACTTTTGACCTAAAATGCATATTATGTCTGTGGCTTACTTAGGTGGCGCCAGCATTGCCTCGAGGAACTCCTCGATCTTGTTGATGTCCGTCTTGACATCTCCATTGTAGGTGAGGAATGGCGGGTGGGTGCCAGGCGCCAGATTGTTAAGGTCTGCCGGCTTCCTAAGGGAGGCCAACAAACAGTGAATTTGTCTCGTGCTAACAAATCAAATGATGCAAGCTCGAGTGTCATATTATAGGGAATAACCGACACTCGCATTTGAATAGCGCTACAACCTCGCAATATAGGACACAATATATTGGATAAGGAGTGATTTGCGACATAGCGAAAGATTGGCGGCGGCTCCGACGTCAGTCGCTAACCTCTTGAGGTCCACGGTGGTGACGTTGAAGACGACACCTTTGAGCCACAAGATCATGAAGAGACGCTGCGAGAAAGGACAGTTGCCAATACTCTCGCCATCGCTGCCCGCCTGAGAACAATTAGTCATTATTATGGAGAAAGAATCCTATACATTTTTTAGTGACATTGAAGCCCCATTTATTGGGGGAGGTGCATACCAGACCCATCGGTAATAAGGAAAAAAAATTTCTATGTAAACTATTACCTAATGCTTGTTCTCATGCTTTTGAGCCAGATACAATTTAAACCTTTTTGCTTGCTTTGAAAAAAATACCTACACAGCAAGCTTCCTATCGATTTTAAATGAGCTCATGTTTCAGCGCACATTTGAGAGCTTACACCTAACCCACCACCTGAATTATGCATGTCTCCACACACGTACGCACACACAGACATACAGAGGCAAACACCAGAACACAGCAGAGGTCTGTCTATAAAGTTGCCGAGTCTGCTTGAATGCAGCGCCAGCATGTGTCATTGTCACGACACAAAAACAACACAACAAATACAATGTACAATAATGACAGCCAGTCAACATGGGCAACACACACACACACACACACACACACACACACACACACACACACACACACACGCACACAAAGGCTGCTGACCTGCTGGTCGATACACAACACGCGACAGACCAGTTCAGACTAAACGGAGCATTTAGCAGTCATAAACATAACCATCAGAATTACGGCTTAAAAGCAATATTTTGTGAGAGAAAATGTGCATGCATTCATATATCATAGTTACATATTTGTAAAAATGTATTTGATTATGAAAAGAATAGTTTATTCATTTCTTTATTTATTTTCATGATCATCATTTTTACTATTAATTTATATCCAGCATCCAAAATGGGATGTGTTTTGTCATCAGGCCCGTCCGACTTGGCCACATCTGCAATGGAAATGTTTATAATTGACATAATGTCCACTTGTAAAATTATTATTTTTTAATTAATCAGCATTCCCGTGAGGATGTTTTATTTTTGTTTCCTAATTTTATGCCACCTGCCGCAGGTGCGCGCACACCCACCCGTCGAGTCCCAGGGGGCGCCGAGCAGCACAACAAACACCGGTGAGGACAACGGAAGTAGAAGCTGCACATCACTGAGCATCCCTGGTAACGTTACCTCTGCTATTGTGTTACTCGTACACACACAAACTTGTTTTAGACACACAAAAATCAACTTTTATTTTTTGTTTTGGTTAAGTCTTACCTTGACAAAAAGTTCAATCTGAGGCTCCCTATCAGGATCTGTCATGCTTCCTCTTCAATACCAAACACCGGAATGTATCACACCACTACATGCTACCTTCAAACTCCTCTCATAGTCCCCAATGTCAAAGTCCAGTTATGCAACAACGTGGTCCTAAAGTGGTCCTAAAGTCAGCTGATGTGTTGGGGGGATGCAGACTGAGGTCAGATTTGTCTCGTAAAGCAGCTGGAATGCAAGCAGCAAAGCGTTCAATGACACCAAGTGCAAACAGGTGTCGGGCTCTGCTGCAGAGAGACGGGGTGGGAGGGTTGCGGGAGTCGGAAAGGGGCAGAGCCTGAGCTGCGTTTTTAATAACGTTTGCAGCAGGTGGAGGAAGTGAGCATGAAACCATGGGAAATTACAAGGTTTGACAATTGTTTAAAAAAATAAATAAATAAATATCCATTTGTATCAAAATTAAATAATCAGTAAGATAGCATCGTTTTAAATGAATATGTGATTCTAAAAGTATGAGAGGCTTTATTTTTCCCTTGGTGAATGTGATGTTTTTGTATGTGTGGGTTTGGGTGACGGACAAGTTTTTTGATATGTCTGAATGTTTTGGTGGGTGTTAGTTTTGAATGCGAGAGGGTTTTGGTAGATGTGAGCTTTTTTGTGCGAGGTAATTCAAATGAGTTTTGCCCTGGTATGTCTTGTCCCCCTAACCCTCCCAAAAGCGATCAAATAAAATAGTGAGGAAATATTCATAATTTCCAAAGGTTTAGCAATTAAACGATGTCTTTAAAGATGATGGTTGAAATCAGTGACTTGTCAGGCTAATCATTCACTGGCCTGTCAAACAGTAACACAACTCCAACACTTTGACTTCTTCTGACCCATAAAGGAAGTCATTTGAGCTCAATAAATAAACAAATAATGGAAATGTAAAATAATTATTACACTTAATTTTTAAAATTTTCTATTCATATATATTTTAAAAAGGAACTCTGGAAAGGGCACAATAGCAATGCCAATGTTTTTCTTACATTTTAATGAGTCTAACAAGCTCAATAAAATGTAAAATGACAACACTTTAACCTTGAAACTGTTTTTTTTTTTTTTTTTTTTTTTTACATATGATACTGTTTTTTTCCATATTTTAACATGGTTGCTTTTATGGAAGTATGGAGAAATATGTAAAATTTGGGCGTGGTGCTTTGCGCTGGTGATCTCTGCCCGACGTTTATCTAAAGTGTCAGCTATAGATAAGACAAAAGGTACACATTCCACCGTGTTGGAAATGTGAGGACACGCCCTGAAGCATCACTGCATACGCCATAGCTCATGTCATCACGAAACTGATGCCGTATGAAAAATAATATAATGCCGTATGCAAAATACAAGCTGAAAAAAATGAATATTTTGCAACCTGAATAGCTTTTGGACAGCGTGACTCAAAAATGAGCCCTGCCAAGTTTTAAAAATGTCGACTTTTAAGGGCAACTCTGGTATTGGCTGACTCGGGAATCGAAGTTTACCAATTTACAAGCTGAATACAGATGACTGTCCAAGTTGGCCTATTTGGAGGATCAAGAAGTGGAAGGACACATAACCTCACCTTGTGAACTTGGGAGCTGCAGACATTGTCCTACCTTGACAAAGAGCGAGATCTCAGGATGCGCGGGCTCGACTGGAGCGAGGGCGCTCTGGTCCAGGGTGAGGTTCTCCAGTGTCTTGATGCTGTAGTCCACCGCCTGTTCCTCCTTGGCCAACTTGGAGTCAGACTCGTGGTGCTTGTAGGCCATCAGCATCCCGTCCTCAGCGTTGTCCTCCTCCGGCGAAGATGAGGAGGATGAAGAGCGTCGGGATCCATCGTTCACCATCGCTGCTTTGGTCTCCTGGACGACAGTCTTCATCTCCGTCACCTCTTTTGTCTTCTCCTCCACCTTCACTTGGGCTTTCTCCTCTTCATCATGAGAGGAAGAGGACGATGATGACGACGAGGAGCGGCTGCGTTTGTCTCCATCCCTGGTGTCCATGTAGTCGGGAGAGGTGTGCTCGTCCTTGTCCAAGACGTGCACCATGACGTCATCCACGGTCACTTCCATGCTGGTTGTTGGATGTTCTGGGCTTTTGAGGAGTGGAGAAACGAGAAGTGACGCTGGCGGCGGCTGGCTCCTGGAAGACTGAATCTCAGCCGATGCCTGATCGAGCAAATTCCAGCGGCGACTCCCTTTGCAGGACCTTTGAACCTGGCAGCTCACTGATCATTTACAAAGTGCGCCCCACCAAAGCCTGCAGGCTTCACTTCAACTCCTCACACAAACTAAATGGCTTGACGTTTTACTTGCTATACTCTAAATTCACTTCTTGTATATTGTTAAGACACTCGCAGTCCTTAATGTTAAGTATGCTGTACCTGCGTGCGCTAAGTGAAACCAGAATCAACTTTTGTCATTCTGATTTTTCATTGTATTTTTAACATTGTATTTTAGTGTTGTAAATTGTATTTTATTTTGTTTATATTTGCCTTGTATTTTTATACCTTCATTTGTATAAATGCATTTTTAAACATATTTTATCCTTTCATTGTTTCATAATTTTTTTCCTTGCATTTTCCTTTAATGCATTTGAATACATTTAGTGAAGAAATTATCTCATTTATTGTCATAAACATGGAAAAGAAAATTCAAGACAACTTGCTTTAAAGTCCTTTTAACTCAGACGTTTTTATTTCGTCAACATAGCAAATACGGTACAAGTCTTGACACAATTTGTTACATTTTACAAATGCAACTCAAGCCATCGTTCTTTGAGCAAATCATTCAAATTTGTGCGTGTCTGCACGTTTCATTCATCTGTCAGCGAGACATTTTTTCCTCTTTCGTTTTCAAAATGTATCATAGAAATTGAAAAACAATACATCACAGTGTCATTTTTGGGGGACTCCGGTACCTTGTTAATCTGAAAGCCATAGACACAGAGAAATACTAAATAATTTGCTAACACCTTTGTGTCTACACTGACTTAAAAGCTTTTTGGCAGGAGGCACCTAACTTTTTATTTACGGTACTTATTTTTCACAACAACATGAATCGGAAAGTATACAGAACCGACTGACTACTGCCCCCTATCGGTCATGTAGTGCAAATCGCAGGAACAGTTCTGGCCCAAAGCGACGAGGTGAAAAAAATAAAAAATAAAACCTCCAAAGAGAGGAAAATACTCACAATGGCAAAACTGCACTTCACATTGCACCAACATAGAAATACATCCAAAAGAACAGACCACACGCAAAGGCTCTAGGACACAAAGCAATTCGGAATTGGATGATTGGCAAGTCTGAGTGGTTGCCAGGTGACATTCAAACACAGGAGGATACGGATAGCCGTTTCCGCATTTATTCAATATCCTTGACATCCAGGTTAAGGTGACGAGTGTCATTTAGCCTCAGTAGTAACATGTACTTGTCCTAATATCTGTTCTCCTGTGTGCAGAAATGTCATACATTCATGGAAGGCAGTAGTGGGGGGAAAAAAGTGCTACTAGTAAGTCCCAAACACTCAGTCCATCTACTAGTGTATGGACCTTAAAATAGATATCAAGGAAATGAAATGCTAAAATAGCTTTCCGTAGGAGGGTAACGTCTTTAGAGGGCACGTTGCCATCCCTCACGCCATTTTGACGAGAGATTGTCTCAAAGTCTTTGCTTTGTTTCAGAATCCCAGCCTCATTAATTATGGCGGTATTTTCCATATTACCCAGAAGGGCGTTGAACATGGAAATAAGAGCTGCAAGACCTCAGGTTTTTTTTTGTCCTTTTGCATAAAAGCAGAAACTTTTTTAGGCTTCAAAATACTTGTCGATATCACACAACGATCCCACAAAATAGCCTCATCAGAAGTGTAACAGAAGACCTCCGATTTATCCGTGCAAAACACGGCAAAAGCAGGCCAATGAAGCGACTGTGTGCGTTTTCACGCAGCAGCGCCACATCATGCAACCGGGTAATTAGACAACGCCAAAGGTCTTATCTGCTGATGTAAAAATCTGCTTTCGATGCAAAAGGGCAGGAAAACTGAGGGTAGGGTGTCAAACTTGACAACCCTGTCACAGGATCGCAGAAGTATATTACCTCACAAGGCAGAACATTTTTAAGTCGACTTCATCCACCTGTTGGGTGCTGTTTATACAGAACTACAGAAAATGAAGATTAAAAAAAATTAGGGCGGACTCTGATTGCAACTGAGATAACAGCCGGCGACCCGGTAAGCTACCAAATTGAAGGTTGGTTGGGAATTCAAACATAGTTGGGGAAAATGTATTTTTGAATCTATTCAGCTTCTATTTTTTTGCTGATGTCAATTTGTGATGATATAATTGCATTTCATTAGCCTCATGGAAAGTTTCCAATTAAGAATACAGTCAAACCTCGGTTTTCGTCCATAATCCGTTCCAGAAGGCTGTTCGAAAACCGAAATTGTTCGAAAACCGAAACCACGCTCTTTTTAAAATAAAAATGTTTACTGAATACGTCTGCTCACAATGGAAAGCAACACGAGGAAGCGTCACTTCCTCGTCTACCCGAGGAAGCATCACTTCCTCGTGTAAGGAAGGCGAGAGGAGTCAAATGGTGCATTCAAGTGCGCTCACTTCGTTCGAGAACCAAAATATGTTCGTCATCCGAGGCATAAAAAACTCGAAATTTTTGGTCGAAAACCGAATTGGTTGAGAACCGAGACGTTCGAAAACCGAGGTTTGACTGTATCTCCAAAAGTCCCCAGTTTAAGTTCCAATGGATATTGACTGGAAACTTTCGAGAAACCAGACATTTTCCAGCCCTTTGAAACCCGGTTCACAATCAAAGAGAAGCCACTAAAAGCTTTGCACAAAGGTTTTAAAGTCCTACCACCAAAAACCATCCACACTGGACCAGAATCCCCACCTGCTCATAATCGGATCTCCTCCAGGACGGGGATACGAGTCCAGCGTTTCCGCTCGCGTCCGGCTACAGGTGCAGGTCCTCTTGCAGTAAAGGCTGCGACATCTCCCTGCTGGCATGTTTGAGCGAGGGCAGCTGCTTGAGCGTCACCTGCTGCACAAACACCATCAGGAAGCCCACGACCAGCATCAAGCCCAGGAAGGAACCCACCACCACGGGGAAATATGAAGGCCGCACCAGCCCCGCAGGGGTGGGGATGCTGGGCGGGGACACTGTTGGCTCTGGGTGCAGCAGGTCCCGAACGTTCGAGAAGGAGCCGTTGTTCGGCAAAGGCGGGATGGCCAGGATGTGGCACATGAGGGGGTACAGGTCCACGGAGCGCATGGCGGGCTTCACGTAGTTCTGGCGGAACGCTGGACCACGGGCCAAGAAGATGGGCTGCATGCTGCGCAGAGTGTTGTCGTAGCCGTGATTTCCCACTGGGGAGAGACCGCAACTAAATGAACACAAAACTGATCTTGATGCTGGATTACCCTCTACTTGGCTGGAGCATGGTTATGAAAAATAAACAAGTTTTCAAAAACGTCAAAACTCATAAGAACAAATGCGTTTAATGCGGTATGGTTTTTCACAGTTTCATGCAGTGCTATTTTAAAGTAGGCTCGTTTCCATTTGCAGGTACTGTGGTGTACTATTTTTAGTGCCTGGGCAGTACCAAAAACTGTCACAGGGATGAGAGGAATTCTGCTTGACAACCAACCTGATGAAAAATGTCAAATTTTTGGAAACAAAGAGGAAGCTTACGCCCACACATCCTCCTACTGCTCTTCATTAATTACATCAAGGGGGATTCAGTTCAGCGTTTCAAAAAAAACCTCCAGCAAAGCTAATAATAGAACAAAGGGAGAAAAGCTGTGCAAACAAAAGAATCTGTAGGAGGTGCCGAGACGTACGCATGTGCGGTGTGCTCCTGTTCTGCACGATGGTCCATCCCTCCCGAGCCTCCAACAGGATGGGCATGATCCTGACGTTGTGGCGGTAGTGAAGGCGTTCGGGGATGGCGTCCTTAAGGTGGACCGCCATGTAGGGGTTGGCATCAGCCAACTTCTCATATACCTCATCGAGCTTCCCTGCAAAAAAATGCCACTGCTAAGTTTCACAAGAGTTAGTCGGGAGTAGCAATAGCTTACATGTCCAAACGATAACCGGAACCTTTCAGGATCACAAAGAACCAGAAGCATTAGGTAGAAATGTGACTTTGAATCTCAATGTTGTAAGCGTTACCTTCTTTGGGCAGTATTCCCACCACGGGACTCTTGTCTACCCAGGTGTACAGGTCTCTGCTCACGTACTGGTCCAGTTCGATGATCTTATCGGCGAACAGCTGCGTCATGCCGTGGTCGCTGGTCACCACCAAGTTGACCCTCTCATACAGGCCCGCCTTCTTCAGCTCGTTGCGCAGGAAGCCGAGTTTCTCATCCACGTCGGCGATGACGGCGTCCATTAGGGAACTCTCGGGCCCGAAATCATGTCCGCTGTCATCCGGTTCCTCCCAATACAGGACCCCGAAATCCACAGCCTCCTGCTCAGGAGCAGAGAACCATTTGACTATGTGCTCCACCCGGGTCTCAAAACCGACTGAGGCATTGTATGGGAGGTAGCGAGTCGGGAACATTCCATGGATCTTAACGTCGGAACCGGGCCACATAGCGGCGGCGCTTCGCCCTCCAGAGTTCTGGATGGTAACCCACAGGGGTACCGCTTGCTCCCACCATTGGGACTCGTAGAGGCTGTCTGTGTCCATCGAGAAGGAGCGGTTGAGGACCGGGTCAAACATGTCGTTAGCGACAATGCCGTGTGTCTCGGCATAGAGGCCCGTCACCAGGCTGTAGTGGTTGGGTAAGGTCTTGGTGATGTACACGTTCTCCACCTGCTCCACTGTCACGCCTTCCTCCATCAGGATGTGGAAGTTAGGTGTGGGAACGCGGTTCACGTAGTCCCAGCGGAAGCCATCAAAGGACACCAGGAGCAGCTTGGGGCGCTCTGCCAGGTCCCGGAGAGAAACTAACGGCGGTATGAAGGACCACAAGAGGACCAGAAGGCCCAGACCGCCACGCAGGAGAAGACCCAGCATCATGTGCAGAAACCTGCGAACACGGAAGACAAGGGAAGCCTTTTCTAGCTGTCTGATTCTGTATTGATGCGTCTTAACATTACAACTTAGAATGTTTCAGTGTTTTATTTTTGACAGGGTTATTATTAACAGTGAATGACTTGTTTTTTTGCATGCCAGCTAAGACTGCCAAAATGTTAACACTGGACACCATCTTTTGGTGTTTTTAGCCTCTATGAGAGCTATGTAACTATTAGTAACATTAATACTCAATTTAATTAATGGAATTTGCTTTTCCCACCAGCACTGAGGTCGTGTGGAAGAGATGCGGCGTAATTAAGAGCAAGAGGCGGAGAAGGTCCCCAGCTACTGTAAGTGTCAATAATAGTCCTTCCCACAAAGGAGAGAATACATGTCTGAATATTGTATGTTCTGCCTGTGTGCTGCTCCATGTGTGTGTAATAAATGTTTACAGGTTATTAATTACCATATTATACAGTATATGCAAATTTTTATTAGCCCTAGGTCGTTTCACATAGTTAGCTGTTAGCGTCAAGCTAGTAGCCTTTCATTGAAAGAAATTAAATGGTTTGGTTGAACATGTTGACGTTTAAATAGACAATGTTTATTTCTCTTTTGTTTCACGTGTTAGCTTTACAGTAAACTTCAATGACAAAAAAAAACTTTTTTAAGCAAGCATGCTTTGCCACTTATTTGGAGAACACTGCAAGTAGTATGTGCAGTTTTTAATCTTCTCTGTGATGGGTAAACCGATCGTCAATTATTTTCCATGTTATCGCTACACCCGGTGGGCCTGATACGCATTTCTGCGATAGACGGGGGTTCACCGGTATTTGTAAAATACGGTACAGTAGATGTGATTATAAATAAAACGTGCAGATATGATATTTGAGGAGGAGTCTGGCGTGCAGACGCTAGCGGACAATAACTCGGTGACGAACATGAGCGCATCAAAGCAAAAAAGACAACACAGGGGATTAGCCGCCGCCGGGTTAAATTTGCTCCAGACATTTTAGACCTTTCGCACCGTTTTCACGGTGCAACAGCAATTGCACATCGTCGAAAAGCACATCATGTTAATGACATAAAAAGCAGGGTCACCAAAAGGCTTACCTCGCTATCTGATCGTTGCACTGCGTGCGCACTGAGATAAACAGCCTAACTCTGCTGACTGCCGGAAAGGAAGTCCCGCCTATTTGGCAGCCTTCACGTATTTGTTGAGTATATTTGTATTCGAACGCGGCTCAGACGGTGACATGACAACAAAGCAATCCTTGAATCGAATGCACGATTTTCCTGCACGCGTGCATGGATAGGCGGATGGATGGATGTAAATGAATGCCGCGTTTTCTCGGTGCGCGGTGACGGACAAGTGCGCCGCGTCTATGACGTCATAAGGTCTCCGCGACGGGAGGGGCGGGGGCGCAGAAGGTTCAAACATTATGCGGACAGAAAACTCAAGGCAGCTTTATTTATATCGTGCATTTCGAACACCATTCATACAACCTTAAGTGGCATTGAAAAACAAAATAAGACATTTAAAAGCAAAATAAGGGGAAAAAATACAGAGGACATACAATCCAAGAACAAGATTTTGAAAATTTGTTTGTAGAAATGCATTTTTTTAAACTTTCTCAAAGGTATGGAGGGGAAAGTGCAGTTGCTCTTCTTTTTTATACTTGGTAAATTTTAGCCTAGGAAGAATAGCACAATGGTAAAACCTCAGCCCGCAGTACTGTGAGTATCCACCTGATGGCAGTCAAAGCCTGTCTCGGTGTGTCAAGTCGAGGCTTATTGCACTCAATGGCGTGTTTAGTTGAGTTTTATCTCAGACATAGACCAACACCAAGTTGCACATAATGAAGGGAAAGGATGACAGAAATTATGTACGGTTTTAAAAATTGTGTGTGTGTGCATATACGTATATAAAAGAGAGAGAGAGAGGGAGGTACAGCTAAAGTTACGTACTCTTGTTTTTTTTTGTTTCTTGTGGTTAACTTATCTTTATGCAAGGTAAAAAAAAAGATTCATCTCACCTCCACATAACGCTGATGTAATAACAGTTAAGTGTGTGTGATTGTTTTTATGCACATTACGAACAGTGGTTCAAACAAAGGTTTCTTCAAACATCGCCTGTGGGGTTCAATGTTTTATGAAATGTACAATTTGACTCTGTAATTATTTGAGTGATGAAAACAGGCATGTATTGGAAGTAGTGTGCTTCTTTACTGATGTGACTGGAGTACGGCGTCTGTTTGACCGGAGGCCATGATTTGAGGAAATATATTTCCCAATCTCTCGTGATATTGATTGTTGCAGCTTTGCCAGCATTCTTGTTGAATTAAGAGGGTTTAACGATCTTTTTGTCATGATGGCTGCCTTCAATGCTCAGGTCATGTCCAAAAGGTTCCACAAAGATATTTTAAACAAAAGGCAAACATTGTCTGGTAATACCATGAGATGCAGTGTTCTATACGTTCGAATTCTACACATTTCTACACAAGCTTGATGTATTACACGTTTGCTCCTCATTGTTTCATTCAGCTGACAGTGTGCTTTTCAACACGCGCACGCTTCATGACAAGGATTTTTTCGGTTTGTTTTGTTTGCAGGAAAAAAAAGGTCCTTTGTCATTTTGTGGCACTCACTACACACTTCTGCTTGTGTGACGTTGCACACAAAGGTTGAGCGTTTAGGTTCAAAGGTTCTGGATGTTGTCAGGATAAAATTTGACTCAGACATTACATGCGCTACACATGTATTATTACATTAGGAATATAACACCAAGTAATATCATTATCAAGGCCTCTGAGATCCCAAAATTTCTGAAGAGAATGCAGCGGTCTAATGGTCATTGTAAACTATGAAAAAAATGTGGGTTGCATGTGATAGGCTTTTTATTTCCATCCTTATTTTGTCGGCCACATAAATTGATGTGACACAAACAAACTTGCCTTACTTAACTGAAAAACAACGGCACTTATTTTTAAAAAGCATGATGACTTGTCGTGTGTTTTAGTGGAATTATGCCATGGGGAATGCTAACTTCCACAGCACACAAACTTCCACATCACCCAATGGAGGTGGAACGCGCGTAGCATTGCGTCAGTTTTCCTGGTCCTTTTTGTTGTTGTTGTTGTTGATTTTTTTCAGGCCAATCAACAATACGCTCCGACAAGATCCAGAGCCGCCGAGAGTCGGCCAGGCATGGCTGTCATAGCTCGCCTTGAGGGAGCAGTGGGCGGGGTCCGATCCAGGCCGCCAAGCCAATCGTATGCGGTCAGTGCCAGCTGTCAATCAAAACATCCTCGACGCTCTTATTTACATGGAGACAGTGACGACCAATGGGGAGTCGGCATGGGAAAAGATTTGACGCGTGCTGGCCAATGGCGTCGCGAGGCACAGAATTTTAGGGGAGTGCATAATTATCAACATATTAGCCAAGGTGCTTTTTATATATCGATCCTCTTTTGCGCGCTTGTTGTAATTTCCCCACCGTGTGGACTTTTCAAGGGTTGACCTTTTAGCTTAGCGTCGTTCTTTGGTGCTTTTCCGTTCACGAGCAACATGCCGAAAAGGAAGGTGAGTGTCGCTGCTGCTATTGAGGTACCGTCCGCTTCGCAATTTTCGCTGTATAAACAGCGCCATGCGTCCGAACAAGTGCAGTGCGAGTTAGAAGACGTGTGTGGAATTTCTTTCGACGTTATTTTGTTTTTGTTTTTGTTTTTTCTTAGCCTCCGCTTCCGTGTTTTCCGTGCACAATGTCACGAGGACGCGCCAAGTGGAAAATGGCCAAAATAGATAACGGTGGACTGCCAGCCTGAAGGATGTCATGTTTCGAAAAATTCCAAATAACACGAGAGAAATGTACTCAGAACGTTCAGGGCTATTTTGCCATCTTTGTACATGCTCGTGTACCACCTGGATGCTACCATTGTGTGTATGTGTGTGAGGGGGGGTCTTTGGGCCCATCCTAAACCAACACTATGTGGATCGTCGTCCTCGCTCTTTGTGTGCGATGTCACGCATGCGCGTAGAGCAGCCCGCCCGAGTAAATCGGTGATGTTCGAGGCAGCTCATTTCTTGCCATGTAAATACCATCTTGCAACTGAGGGAAAATGTGCACTATTTATTGATAATGTGATGGGCTTTGTGGATGCATGTTGTTTTACTTTGCTAAAGTTTGAGGCAGTGGCGTGCAAGTTTTTGGGGTGGGGGGTATCCACCTCAGGGGCATCCACAGCACTCCTTCACCTCAAAACGTCTTCAACTGGGAGAACAATAAAATGCTAACATTCCTTGCAAGTGTTTCAATCTTGTGTTTGACACCTTAATTTTCACTTAGTTGCAGAGGATGAGAAGCTGGTTTGTAATGAAAAATTTGACTCACAACGCAAAGCAAAAAAACAAACAAAAAAAAGTTTACCAAGCGCTGCCTCATAACCTGAAAAAGTTGTAAGTTAGGCCCCTTGTAAGTCAGGTTACTGCTGTACTTTTTCCTTGTTTGTGCTCGCAAGGCTGTAATGCAGATTCGTTTTAATTCACTGTGTGTGTGTGTGCGTGTGTGTGTCATTGTAATAAAACTGACCCGATATGCTCACTGTGCTCTCTCCAGCAGTCTCCTGAAAACCTCGAGCGCAAGGACAGCTCCAAGGTCACCAAACAAGAGGTAAACTTAAGTGTGTGTGTGTGTGTATATATATATATATATATATATGTGTGTGTGTATGTGCGCGTGTGCGTGCATGGGCACGTGCGCTTTCGTTTGATTTTTCTCTCATCATGAGAGGCAGTCTCAAAGTGAGCAGATCAGGTAAAGACACAGACTGCAGAAGTTCAACTGATATGTCTTTCTCTCTCTTTCTGTCACTGTCTCTTGCTCTCTTAATGATCATCTTAGCCCACCAGGAAGTCCGAGAGGTTGTTATCGGTAAGTTTGGTCCTCTCCTCCTCACTGTCTTCACCACTATTCTTTTTCAGTCTCCCAAGTTTTGCACGTGTTTGTTTTATGTCTTTTCTATGTTTTTCTTTTTTTTTTTTTTTTTGGCCAGTGTGGTGTAATAGAAATTAATCAATAATGGGTAAAACTAGAACCACAAAAAAAAAATTTAATTCACCCAATTTTGGCCAATTGTATCCTTCCAAATTTGTGGGGACTGTTTTATTTTGTATAAACGATTTCCAGATAGCTGCTTCACCACACAGCCTGTTTTTTCTATGTTTATACACTCCCTGGCATCCGGCAGAATCCCCGTACCTTCAAAAATCAGCACTTTCAGGAGACACCAAAAACAGCACATTGATTCGACCATTATTATTACGACTATGATCGACTACTAGAGCAAGCCATTTTCAAAAGAATAAGATTGGTCAGTCATTTGTAAAAATAACACCCACGTGTAGACTGACCTATACCATTGAATTGTGGAAAAAATGTTTGATATTTATCAAATTGCGACAAGGTTTCGGCCCGACGCCAGTGAATACTGTCGAACTCTGAATGGTGTACATGTAAGTGTTCAATGTGATGTGCATGTAAACTGTTTCACTGTTGGAGCCCTTTCAAATCTACTTGTCCCACCCTTATCTTAAGAGCACACAACTTGACTAATTGTGAATACTGTATGTACCAAATCTGTAAGATTTAAATGACCTTTTTTTTCTAAGGGGTCATCATGAATTGTGAATTTCAAAAGGCTTGTTGATCACAAGTACAGTAAGTCGGATAGACAAAAGAATCTCAGGAAGTCATGCCTGAAAAGAAATGGCGCTTTCCTGTCCTTTAAAGACGAACACGTCCTCCCAAGTTTTGTTCAATTGCTACCAAATTTAAAGCATTATTACAAGACAGACATGTGGTTCTCCATATCAAGAAAGCGCCAACAGGCCGATTCAGTCTAACCAGCTTCTGTTGGTCCTGCAGAAGCCTCCTCTGCCAAAGCCTGAGGCCAAAGCCAAGAAGGTCGTCATCAAGGTAAATAAAGCACGCTCACACACTTTAAAAAAATTATGACATATCCAATCTTAACAAGCCTCTCTGAAGCCGACTCTTCCCTTAACATTTGACCCATATTACTGATCAATGAATGGATAACTAATATTGTATCTTTGAATGACTTCTTCAGCAGAAGGCAGCAGATGAAAAGGGGGCGAAGGCACGGAAGGGCACCACCAAAGGGAAGAAGGAAGATGGCCCTGCCCAGAACGGAGACGCCAAGGCTAACGAGGTTTGAAATAAGCCAAAAAACACAAAACAAAACAAAAAAAATGGAGTATTTAATGACTGTGTGTTTGTGTTTCAACACATCATACATACCATATGCATGCACACGCAGATCCTTGTGTGTCGTCCATCTGTTAGTGTGTCTTCCATCAGAAACTCAGCTCCCTCTACCGTGTCAGTGCGAGGGCAGACCGAGACAGTCAGAGTGAAGGGTATGCCAGTGTGTCATGCTAACCCAACTTTGCATGTGCCCTACTAACTCATAGCTTCATCTTTAGAATAAAAAGCCTTTTCACCCTGCACTTAGTACAACATAGTACCCATTCATTGTATATGGACTGCTGCGGGCGCAATGGCGCTGCTGGGGGCTGGCGGACCATGAAGTTGTTTCGGAGTATACAATAGGGGAGATGGCGGCAGAGTGATTTCAGAGTGGCAATAGTCTCTTACATCCTATATAAATGTAGTTAAATTCCAAATGCTACGACTGAAGAGGTTGGACTGCTGTGTGTATTTCCTATCTTGTGATTGTTTGCAGTGTGTTGCAGCAGTGGTCCCCGACACAGGTGAAAAAAAAACTGACATTCCTTCCGGTTTATTTATTATCAGGGGCTGAAAAATATTTTATTTGGAAAACTGACTGGATTTTCGTCAAGATCCTGATTTGTCCCAGCCGTATAACAATAATATTAAACCCAAATGATTGCAGAAGGAGTTGGAGAAAGAAAAACAATATCGGAAAGTATATTTGCAATGGGGGGGAAGCCAAGTTGAGGATTCAACACAATAGCAGATGCCCAAGAAGAAAACGAAAGGTGCATTTCACAGCCAATCCCAGGACACCTACTTGAAATATGGATTGATTGCGACAGGTGATTCCCACGCACCAAGCCCGCTCATCACAATACACGGTGGCGAGTCGATGAAGCCTTCAAAACTGATTCGCCAACAAATGTAAGTGCAATTGAGAGCGTTATACTTGGTGGCTAACCACATTTCTAAGGCTAAAAAGTCATTCAATATTGATGGGTGGGGGTGTAATAGTAGATTGGCGTTGATTGTTGTACCATTAACCCCCGCCGCCCCTCTCTCGGTCGATGAATGGTTGCCGGTCTGGACTTATTTGAACCGGTCCGCGGTGGAGGAAAGGTTGGGGACCACTGTGTTACAATACATTTTTAACATAAAAAAAAAAAAAACTTCATTCTTGCCGTTTTTCTTCCCTGCAGGCAACTGAGGCTGTTGAAGAAGGCCCCGAGGAGAAAGCGTGAAAACTACAGGCGCCATTTCTTTCCCCCTTTTTTCCAATAGACACATTTTTTTGTAACATGCTGAATTTTTGTAGACTTGTGATAAGATAAATGCTAGAGATGAACAACCAGCGTTTCCTGAGATCCACATTTTATGTCCACATTACTTAACTTCCAACACTACCTTTACAACTTTTTTTTTTTTTTTTTAAGCTATGATTGGACGGCTGTTTATGTTCTTCATCCTGATCTCTCCTTCTGTAGTCATATTTCAGTAGTGGTAGGAGTATTTTTAGAGAAAGCGGCGGTCACCTTGGAGAACACCTGCAGCATTTTTACAGCTCTTCCTGTACAGAATGGCCCATAGCTCCTTTTTATATGTGTGTGCTAGGCTGGACGCGATGCTGGGTCTGTTGTGTTTGACTTCCCAACCTTTTTCTCTCTCCTATAGTCAACCCCCAACCCCACACCACCCTCTCCCTAATTCCCTGGTCCTGCAGCAGAGTGACAAAGCAATAAGCAGCAGTGCGGTGCTCAATTGGCTTCATTCTGTTGGGAGAGTATTTTCAAATTAAAAAAAAAAAAAAAAGTTGACCACTTGGTTTTTTTTCTGCAAGATTCCATTTGTTAGGCTACGTGCACAATGCAGCACATGTTACCCAATGTGGATTTTTTGTTAAATCCAAACTTTTTATTTGCTCGATCACATTACGAAAACAAATGTGATTTGTAATGCAAACTGAACTGTAAACTGAACGTCTGTGATATGGTGCCTTGATTTACGTGAATGTGCTCGCAACCCCAATCATTTGTATCTCAAATCAAGGTTCCTTATTGACATGAAAAGAAAGGTCATTAATCCTTTTCAGCGCCTCAAAACACCGACAAGAGTACACCAGAAAGGGAGCTGCAATTTCTCTCACTTCCCAAGAAAAAGCAGTCAGCCCCCTTTTGTTTCAAAACTTATGTAAGATTTGTTCCTTAGAATTTCGCACTGGCAAACAGTTAATTATTGATTTGATCTAATGGATTCTGTTTTCATTGAATTCATTATCTTCCACTTAAACATTTTGATTGTAAATGTACTGGGAGACGCCAGTGTGCCGTTGTGTGCATTCTAGAGTGGCTTTTTGAGGGCATTTTCAAGCACTGGGGCCCTGCACACCTGCATGTGTACGTGTAGTTGTACATATTTTGTGTGACGCCACGTTGCACAGACAAATACTAAAAAGTGCTGCATCAGCAAGTGAAAGGTCAGCAATCGGCGGAGCCTATGGAACTCATGCCCGTGCACGATAGGTAGGCCTCTCGTAGGCTTTCTAATGAGAGAGAGATGAAGTCAACTGCGGTTGAGACCACGATTGATTGAGGTCTGAGTCTTACGAGCAGAAAAAAAAAAACAGGGAGAGCAGCAACAAGTATGAGTGAACCAGAGAGCATTCATAATGGCCACAGTCTCAGAAGCACAAGGTAGTCCCCCATCAAGAATCATTCCATGCTGATGGATGATTTCTGGCGAATTTTGCACTCTTTGTTAGTCAGTTGCTAAGCGATGGAACACACTTTGAGTCGCAGGAATCGGCATGATTCTTTCTTTGTGGATGTCTGTGAAACTTGAGCACCGTTTTGTTAACTCGTGATCATGGATTCATCAATAGCTGTCATTGGCAACACATGACAGTGCGCCAAAAAAGGAGAGACTGCCTCCCTGTGGCTACAAAGGTCACCACTGTTAGCAACACACAGCACAAGTTTGGTAACATTCATATACGGGGTAGGCAAATTTTTGTACTCCATGGGCACATTTAATTTCTAAAACAGACCTAGGGACTAAGTTATTCATATCAGGGAAGATTTTAAACACGGTATCAGTAAAAAAAAAATGTATGCACATGTATTTTGGCCTGATCTCCTAACTGCTATTGTGTTCATTTATACATAATTTTCAAGGTGTCTGATCTTAGTAATTCCCTGAGGGACAACTACAGTGAAAAGGACAAATCAGTCATCCCGGAAACCCCCCCTGTCCCCCAAAACATAAAATGATGTCAGTGAAACTAAACTCAGATCCATGCTAACTAAAGCACAAGAAACTGGTGATGTAACTGAACAGTTGAGCAAAATACCAGTCAAAAAAGTAAAGAGGACTTGAGCTCACTTGTTTGTAGTCAACCAGTCACATTCAAATTCATGTTAAACCGGAGTCAGCCCAGACCTGTCAACATTTGAATTTCTTATGCTCACACTTCAGTTCCAGTTGAATCTTGGTTTCATCAGACCCTCACACATTTGAATTGATTCTGAAAATAGCCCCAGTTATAAGAGGGTGGCCAATTTTATCTCAGTTGTTCATTTTTTACTTCCTCCAAGAAAATGCTTCCTTTTTTTTAATTGAGTTGTTCAGTTTATAGGTCAACATACACATGGAAACAGAAGAAAATAATGCCACTAACAGTGTTTTTAGTTAATACTTTTCATCACTATCTTTGATGCCCAATTTCCTTTGAGCACAACTTCTTTTATTGACACTTTTAGTGTTTTATTTTCCTTGTAGCATTGAATTGCATATTGTTCAAAAACAATGGATGGGCACACCACTTCCTTTTCTGCACAAATCTCTTTTCTCGTCTTTTTGCTCATAAGTTTCTGGGATAGCTAATTCTTTTGTTTGACCGATCATTTTGATCAACTGTTACTTGCAATTTGGGATGTTTCTGATTTCAGTGTCTCGAGCAGAGTTCACCAAGGTGATGCCCGACAGGTAAGCCCCAAAGACCACTTAAGTAGCCTGTGAGTCTGTTCTAAAAAGATTGAATGAGTAATGGGCCGTTGTGATTTCTGAGGAATGTCGTCGAAGTGATCATTTGAAAATGTGAACATTGGCAGAGATTTGTAGAGATGAAGTGTTACATATTGATATTCATCCATTTCCTAACTACTGAGAATTAACATGATCAGTGTCTCTGCATCAATGAATTCATTATTAATATAACAGTAAGGCTATTAAAGGCAATTTGGGCAAATTTGTTATTTCATAAGTGTGTATTGAACCCCATAGCCCTTTGCATTAATCAGTACCCAGGAAGTCGCTCTCGGCTTCAAAAAGGTTGGTGGCCTCTGTGCTTGAGGTTGCCGGGATGACTGAGTCATCATTTTCACTGTAACTGCCCCGGCCAAATGCAAAGTCTCGGCATTTTCATAAAGGTGCTTCACTTTATTTGTAGGTTGGTATTTTCAGACGTGTTCATTTGTCAAACACTGAAAATGAATTCAGGTGGGTGCTCCCGTTTCTTTTCACACAAATAAATGTGACTCTTGAACCTACATGTATTTAAACTGACACTTGTAATCTAATCGGAGAAGGGGGTTCCCTGATTAGGAGACAAATTGAAAGAATCAAGGAGAATGTTGAGAAATATTGAAGTTGTGTCGTTTTTAACACTTAGGTCGATTTTCCAAATTCTTTCTGCCTTGTACTCAGGTTCAAGTGGCTTTTCCAACCAAACTTTGCATTTTGATGACTTTTCATTTTACTGTCAAATGTTCTTGGCTTTAGCTTGGGGATCTTCCAGGGTCAAGACCTACAACGCATGGAACATGATGGGGGGGATGCTGACGTGCCCTTCAGCAAGGCTGTCGGTGAATCTTACTGTGATTATGTACACTGAATGGTAGCTATGAGACATACTGGCAACTGTTAATTTGTGTATTGATGCACTTAATGAATTGAAGCTGCTTTAGGATAACCAGGAGTTAAGTGTCCCTTCGGTGGATTCGTGATAATTACCATAATGTTACTCCAATGTTTCCGTGCTGTTCCACTAACTCACGAGATTTTCCTTCATCAGGCTATGTTGTTGCCCCCTCTGCCGCCAATAACAACCCTTCCCCCATTTTAGTGTCAGGCGGCGATAAAGAGATGGACTTCTTCCGCGCCGAGCAGGCTTTCAGGGGAGGGCGAGTGTGTGTTAGCGAAACATTTTGTTCGAGTAACACCAAAACGAAGCGAACACTTAAGCAAACAAACGTCGACGTCAAGTTGGCTTTTAGGGATTAGCTAGCCTTCTCGCGCAGATTCGGCAGCCATGTTTTACGTCTAAAAATTTTAAGTGTCCATCCGCAGCTCGATTCATACTCAAGCGTTACTTATTAACGAGTCAAACGTCGTCTCGATGTTAGGTATCGACCACTTTCAGTAACGAACAAATTCTCTCTTCCTGAAGTAGGTTGCCATTACAAGCTCCCCTCCACAGTAGCCTATGCGTGAAACACACCTCTGATATCCCTCCGCCGAGGGCTCGCGTTTTCCCCTTTGAAGGGGGAGGGGGATCTGGATAAAAACAACTACGTAAGATTAAAACTCGACCATTAAAATCAATATTTTCCCCCTCATACAAACACGCGTCTGCTCGTGGTTTGCGTCCCCAGGTATTTACGACGGTGTTTGGCGACCAAACCCACCGCGGGGCTCTAGAATCGTCACCGCGCGGAGGAGCACTGTGAGCTGAACCGAGCCGGGCCTGTTTTCGAGCGCCTGAATGGAGGCAGCCTCTTCCTGGTGGATAAACAGTGACAGCTACAGGGCAGCCACCGACACCCAGCGGCCCGGCTCCGGCGCTGCCCCCGCCGAAGCACGCCGAAAACATGGCTTCAGACAGGCCACACATCGCGCAGTTGACTTCTGGTGAGTAGCGGAGCTCGTGGAGCGGGCCGAGGTTGTCGTATATGTCCCCCCTTCTCCCTCCCCGCGATCGGTAGCCCTCTTGTAACGCAGCTCCCCCGTGCTTCTTCTCTCTCCCCTCCGACCCACACCAGAGCTCTACTTCCTAATCGCCCGCTTTCTCGAAGCCGGACCATGCCAAGAAGCAGCCGAGGTTGGTGTTTGAGAATTTGGGGACTCATTTGGAACACATCAAGGCGGCCATGAGGCGTCATGTTGTCTTTTTTTAATCCATTTTCAGACGCTGATCAGGGAGGTGGAGGATAAGGAGGTACGTGGAGTGGAGAGATGCGCGGGCGCTGCAACGTTGCCTCTTTTTGCTTCACTTCTCGAAGACATGTTTTAAAAACAACACTTTTAATGATGATCACACTTAACGATGTTTCGTGTGTTGCTTCGTGTGTAGCTGCTTCCCAGGAGGTTGGACTGGACCGGGCAGGAACACCCCGGGACGTATGACAATTTGGTAAGGGAGCTTCTCTCTTTTGCAGAGAGAAAGTTTCAACACGGCAACTTTACGAATTGAATTTCCCGCATTTTTCCCCATGCGAACAGCAAAACACTTTAAAACCTGTATTTTGTTTGTTTGTTTTTTTTAAATAAAAATAATCGAGGTAAGATGAGGCTTTTTAGGTCAGTCAGGACCTGGCATCATCACCCAAGTGGTGTCCCACGCAAGGGAAAAGGGGAAAGTGGAGTTTGAACGCTCGTGGAATTGTTGCTACGTCACGAGTGTTGTGGGTGCAGGCAGGCAAGCGGGCAGGCAGGCAGGCAGGCTGGATTGGACTGGAGCACCGTCTCTCACTCTCGCTCAGTTCTAGCTTGCTCCATACACTGAAACAAAACTCCTCTTCTGCTCCAAACTGGATTATTTGACTCTTTTTTTTTTTTTTTTTTGAAACAAATCATTTCATATCTGCATTGAATACGGATTAGCAGCTGCCACTCAGAAGGAAGGAATAAACGCAGAGAGGTGTTGTTGGATACACTTTTTTTCCGCTGGAGGCTTTACTTTGGACATGGAGATGAGAGGTAACGTTGACCTTCCATACACTGAAACAAAACTCCTCTTCTGCCCAAAAAGGGTTTTTTTGACTTTTTTTTTTTTTTTTTTTGAAACAAATCATTTCATATCTGCATTGAATACGGATTAGCAGCTGCCACTCAGAAGGAAGGAATAAACGCAGAGAGGTGTTGTTGGATACACTTTTTTTCCGCTGGAGGCTTTACTTTGGACATGGAGATGAGAGGTAACGTTGACCTCTTATTTTTTTAATGTATTAATTCTCAATAGAATCCCTCTAGGGGTAAATTGGACTCTCACCGCTGTTGCACACCACACGGCGGAGTCGGATCACACACATGCAGGCAGGCAAGGAGAGATGTCAGAGGGAAGCCGCAACCTTTCAAGCTGACGTCACCTATTGGTGGTATTAGTGCCTTGCTCAAGGGTACCTCGACAGTAGTTTAAAAGCAGGCGAATGTCTCCTCGTTGTCGTCTTTTAATTTGTTCACACAGCAGGACTCGGACCGCCACTCTCAGGTCCCCAAATCCTCATAGATAAATTAGTGTCATCCATCTACATGTGTTCAAATATTGAACTTAATTAATGCTCATATTATGCCAATTAAAAAGCGCATAAGTAAGCCTTTATGGTGTTTTGTAAAATGGAGAGAGTACTCTAAACCCCATGTGGTTGACGACACCAATGGGCTATACGTGTGCAATGTACATAGTTTGCTATTAATCGGATTATCTGATTTAATCGGTTATTGTAAACTATTAATATGCATTTGGGGTGATTTTTCTTACTTGAATATTTGCATTCCACTCACGTGGATGTTATATATTTATAAATGGGGAATTAGAGTACGTGAAATTCTCATGTTTATGGAATTACAAAATATATTTCAGCGTGAGTACACGTAGTCTCTCCCGCTCTCCTTCTCCCCCCTTTCCCTCACTTTCGCTCTCTCTGCATGCCCCTCCCACCGCTTGTCAATCAAAGACTGCCTCTAATTATTTTCTTAAATCTTGTAAATGCTATTAATTTTTAAGAAAAAAAATATTTCCGTGATGTCACCTTTGTATTATTAATTAGCTTAATACTATTTTGTTGTTGCTGTGCTTCCCAAGTGCGTTGTGCGTTTTACACTGCAAGGATGGAGATAGGAATTAATTAGCATTATTAATTAGGAGTAATGAGTTAAGATGCATTAATTAAATCAAAGGCCGATATTTTTGTATTATTACATGAGAAGGGGTTGTACAGCTGCACATGTTGATGTCAATTTTTTCAGTGAATGACGAGCCATCTTGAGAATGTTTGGTTTTTCGGTGCTTGTGCTTTCATGTGCCGTGTGGACAATGACAGTTATGAAGACGACTTCTTTTGCAGTTATGTACAGGGGGCGATTATGTGCAGAGAACATTGTTAATATCTGTGCGCGTGTATGTGTGGATTGTGGTATGCTAATCACGTTTCTTGTACCAGCAGTAATGTTGGATGTAATTATGGGTGGCCATTAATTGTGTGTGTGTGTGTGTGTGTGTGTGTGTGTGTGTGTGTGTGTGTGTGTGTGTTTCTTTCTCAGGCTGCTAATGCACTGATAAGAGAATGGATAGTGTGTGTGTGTGTCCGTGTGTCTGTGTGTCCGTGTGTTGCATGTCAGTATTTGAATGTGTGAACATGTCATGTGTGGTCATTGACAGTCCCTGTAATACAACCCAAATCTGTGAATTTCAAAATAAAATATACTGAATCCTTGCGAAACACATACAATGCCACCCTATTGCAAAAGCAGTGCAAATACTCTGTGAGGTTTAGGAAAAATAAATTTTTTGAAGTAATGTAAATGTAACTCACATTAGTTCATTTATTCATTACACACACAATCAAATGTAATCCCCTTTTGATTTATGGTTAATTCTAGCTTTGGATGCAATACAAGTTACACATTTGATGAATTATTGTTTTTGATGCAGAATGACTTTGTTCCATGTAATATGATATTATGTTCCTTATTTCTCCCCTTTTGAAGAATTGTCATGTTCCCACACATCCCTGAAATTCCTTGAAATGTTTGGACTATGTTTCATTTTCGTACTTGATGACATTACTTTTTTTTTGTTTTTATCTCACTGGCACTGAATAGTTTGTTTTAGATAAAATGTGAATCAAGAAGCTTGAACCTTAATTTCTTCTTCAGCTTTTATTTATTGCTCCATCCCGTATCTCTATCTTCAAAAATGTTTTTTTGAATCATTTTTATGTGCAAATGCAGCTGATTGATGAATGTTGCTGAGTGTTTTGATGAACTTGCCCATCTGATGGTGTATCTGTATGACCATATAGGTGAAGCTGTACCGCCACATCAGTCCTGAGCACCTGCTGCACGTGTGCTCCAGGGTGTGTCCTCTGCTGGAGCGCGATGTCCCAGCCAGTGTGCCGGGACTCACTAGCCTGCTGGGGGCCGGCCGACAGAATCTCCTCCGGACCAGCAAAAGTGAGCCGACGCACATATCTCAGACCAAGCACACTTATGGGAAGCTTGTTTGAGTGTTAATTTGATATTTAGCGTTAAGGATGTGTATGGAAATGGCTTTTTATACGTAAGCGCACATGAGGTCTGATCTGTTTTTGTGTCGCCCAGGTTGTAAGCATGTGGTGTGGAAGGGTTCGGCGCTGGCGGCGCTCCACTGCGGACGACCACCAGAGCCTCCTATCATCTATGGGAGCCCGGCCAACATCGGTAAATAACACTTGTGATTTTGTTCCATTCAAAACAAGAACGTTTTAGCAGTCTAAACCCGGCATTTTGATTAATATTACTTTTGTGGAATATGAATTACGAAGCAAAAAATGGCCGGGTTTATACATGTCGGTAGGGCTGTTTTGCCACTTGCTGTCGACTAAAAATGACATCACAGTGCAAACGTCACATGAGCAAACCTATAAAAAAAAAAAACAGGTGAGCCGCGACGGTCGTTGCCTGAGGCCTTTGGCACTGTGATGTCAGTTTTAGTCGAGGGCAAGTGGCAAAATGGCCGCCGGCTTAGATCGTAAAAACAGATGGATGCGTATTATTTGAAACTGTAAATACACATACATTTTGACTAAACAGACTAAACAGTGCCTCTTGAGTAAACTAGCACCCATATGTTTGCCACCATGTTTTGAGTGTAAACAATTTGCTTAAGCAGGCTTTGGAAGCTGCTATGGGTAGGGCTTTTTTTGTTTGGTTCCAGCATTCTCACATTGTGCATCTTTTTACTCGTGTCAGTGGAGACCAGCCACGGCCGGCGCCTGAACGGTTCTTACCGCCTGCGCCAGCTGGTGCCCACCGCAGTGTATCAGCACATGAAGATGCATAAGAGAATTTTGGGACACCTTTCCTCAGTCTACTGCGTTACCTTCGACAGGACTGGACGACGCATATTCACCGTAAGTGTGAGCTTATGTAGCCTTGAGTATTTACGGTCCCATTGTTAAAATTGTTTAGGATGTCCAAATACATTAGTACTTTAAAAATGAGAGGTGTGTCTCTTCTGGTAGGTTGAGTCCATCGTCAAAAGATGCAACTTTTGTGTGTGTGCGTGTGTGTGTGCTCGTGTGTCAATGTCATTGTGCACCCCCTGCCCCTTGTGTTGTCTTCTGATTGTCTGACTTTATTTGAGCTTTATTTAATGCTACCTGCTCCCATTTGCAGCTTTCATGCCCTAAAATGTCTAAAAATGGCTGCGGAGGAGGAAGGGGGGGGTGGTCAGGGGTGCATGCACGAGTACTACATTGACTCCTCCGTTATGTCTCTTTGCGTTTGTACATTTCCTGGGCTCGCTTCGCCGTCTTTTTCTTCTCCCGTTGCGGCCCCTCCTTTGTTCCGTTTCTCAACGCGCCCCCCCCCTCCCCCTTTCTTTTTTTTTCCCGCTTTTCCTCCTCACAACTGGAGAGTGAGAGTGTTTCCTCTGAGGCACTTGCTGGATAAATGCCAGAATTAACATTCATCCTCCGTCTCCTTCACCCCCCCCCTACAGTTTGCAGTTTCTTTTCATAATCATATTTACCTTGTGACGGACATGTTGATTATTTTTTCCTTGACCGTTCGATTAATGCAGCTGTAAGCTATTGTTGCTCTCTAACGATAAGCTTAATGCAGTGGTGCCTTGAGGTACGAGTGAACTGACATACACGTTTTTGAGATAGGTGACATCATTTGGGCAATTCCAAAAGATCAGCATTCGGGCTAAGCAGTTAATCGAATTCAAATCAAGATCGCAATGTAATAGAATGCAAATTTTAAAAAAATAATGATAATCTACCTTCCATTTAAATAGTACCGAAGTACCGCATCTGTTTTGTACCACTTTTTGCCACCTCCAATGTTGTGATTGCAGTTTCAAAAGCTGTTGAGGGCACTAAATAAACAGATCTTTACTGTTTCAATATTTGGCACCCTGGTGGTGTTGTGGTTCTTTTTGTTTCTCTGCTGCTAGTGTTTGGGGGGGGAAAAAGGCACCAAAATTATAGATACTCGCTTTATGACCTTTTACCACCCTTGTATTTTGAATGGTATTTTTCCTCTGGATAATTGTGGCTTCTTTGAAATGCACGTCATATCAACCAGCCCAACATTAAAGTCATTCTGATGCGCGGACTCCTTTCTCCGGCTTTGACTTCAGGGTTCCGATGACTGCTTGGTGAAGATATGGAGCACGGACAACGGGTGTCTCCTGGCAACGTTGCGTGGGCACGCTGCCGAGATCTCCGACATGGCGGTGAGCTACGAGAACACCATGATCGCCGCCGGCTCCTGCGACAAGGCCATCCGCGTGTGGTGCTTGCAGACGTGTGCCCCGCTAGCTGTGCTGGAGGGCCACGCCGCCTCCATCACTTCGCTTCAGGTGAAAAGTCTCCTTCGACTGTATGAGAGTACAGCGTCCATAACAGTAATAACAGGAATAGCTATGCAAATTTTTATTAGCCCGTCTGTGACGTTTCACATTATATGTTGCTCGTAAGCGAGTGGCCTTTTGTCTCTCTGTCGCAGACTTTCGCCTATTGTGAGTGGGTCTTTAACTTATTCCCCTAGATAAACGGGGGTTCACGGTTATGCTGGAAGTTATTATTTCAACTTATTATAAACTGCTTGCGTTTGCAGTTTTCTCCTCTGTGTTGCGGCTCCAAGCGCTACCTGTCCTCCACGGGTGCTGACGGCACCATCTGTTTCTGGCAGTGGGACGCACGCACACTCAAGTTCGGGTGAGACACAGCTGCCAGTGTAATGAGCGCACTTAGATTTTCTTTATTGTACATAAATAACTTTATTATGAACATATGGACTGGACACTACAGCGGAATCTCCAAACATGGGCGCAATTTGACATTTTCCCCCCCCCAGGAAAGAATGTGATTAAAATGAATTCATCTGTTCCTGGACCAGCTTTTATTAAAACACTCTTATGTTGCAGGTTAAATTGACCCCTTATAAAGTTTAAAAACACAAGAAAAGAAATGTCAAAAAAATATCAAACGCCTTCCTACCTTTTTCTTTTCTTATTTTTAGTGAATATATATTTGAATTTACATGGGTATCTGTATCAAGAAAGTAAATTGTGTTTATGTTGCACTTCTCACAGAGTAGAATCCCTTATTACACTGTTAAAATACAGAAAAGTACACAGAGTCCTAGACAAAGCAACCAAAAAAAAAAAAAATCCAAGCATGGCACTTTTCCCTCCTTTGTCATTGCTGGTACTGACATCATCTTTTTCCTTGCATCCAGTCAGAGGCCAAGTAAGTTCACTGAACGTTCCAGACCCGGTGTCCAGATGATGTGCTCCTCCTTCAGCGCAGGTGAATACAGCTGTTTATTCTCAAACTATTGTTTACAAATGACACCGTCTCAACATTTTACACCATGAGGTGACTTCAAAATATCAACTCAAACAGAAAAAGGATTTGTTTGCACACAGGTGGGATGTTTCTGGCAACGGGAAGCACGGATCACATCATCAGAGTGTATTACTTTGGCTCAGGACAACCGGAGAAGATCTCAGAACTGGAGTCACATACAGTCAGTCAAACCATTGAACGTTTCAAGTTTTGCATGTGTATCAGTTCCCATCGATGTAAATTTATAAATATAAGAAGTACTCATTATGTGTTGATGTAGTAAAAAAGAATTGTAACGCAGAGAGCACAGCCCACTATGTGAGCAACTACCATGATTTGGGAAGCTGTACTACACAAACTAGGTCTATTTTTAAAATTTATTTTTTTTGTCAACTAGGACAAAGTTGACAGCATCCAGTTCTCACACTGCAGCGATCGGTAAGTTTGTGTGTCTCCTTTTGTAGCAAATGAGTTATACTGAAGATGAACTGGATAAACATTAATCGTTAAATATGAGGAGCTGTTTTTGTGTTAGTTCGGCTGCTGAATTATTGTGTGTGTCTGTGATTATTCTTGTGTTTGGGTTTTTTTTTTAGGTTTGTGAGTGGCAGCAGGGACGGCACGGCGCGCATCTGGCAGCTGCAGCCTCAAGGCTGGAGGAGCATCCTGCTGGACATGCAGACTAAATTACCAGGGTATATGTAGTACTCAGTGTGCCCCCTGTTTGTTTTGTTTTTTTTTGCCCCTCAAAGCATCATTCAGCCGAAACTCCGTAGATGAGTTAACGGAAATTGGCATAGATTTCACGGTAATTTCAAACCGTTAAAAACCTGCAATGGAACAGCAGAACAAAACAAATGGAATTCTGTTCATTTGGTTACTTTTTTTTTTTTTTTTGCTTTCAAACAAATTACCTCCGAGCTTCGCCTGATGAATAATTGATTTTCAATATCTCCACTGGGATTTTTCTTGTAGGAAGTACAACCCACCACCACTAGAAGACAAGGTGACCAAGCTAAAGGTCACCATGGTGGCGTGGGATCGCCACGACAGCACGGTGATAACAGCAGCCAACAACCTGACTCTGAAGGTCTGGAATTCCATCACTGGGAACCTGGTTCACGTCCTGATGGTACGTATGTCTATTTTAAGTACATTAACACAATCTATCCATTTTCTAATCCGCTTAACCTCACAAGGGCCACGGGGCGTGCTGGATCCTATCCCAGCTGTCACCTGGCAGTAGGCGGGGTACACCCTGAATTGGTTGCCCGCCAATGGCAGGGCACACTTAGACGAACAACCATCCGCGCTCATACTCACACCTAGGGACAATTTAGATTGTTCATTAACCTGTCATGCATGATTTTTGGAATGTGGGAGGAAATCGGAGTACCCGGAGAAAACCCACGCAGGCACAGGGAGAACATGCATACTGAATTCTCTGCACTGTGAGGCCAATGCTCAAACCAGTTGACCACCGCCCTGCCATATTAACACAATGTCACCCATCTGTTTAGCTTACAAGCTTCACATTTTGTCGCAAATGTGCAAAACTCTCTCGTCGGAATTCATTTCAAAGCAAAGTAGGAGACGTTCTGTGTCTAAGCACTTAGCTTTTTGAGGCCTTTATGTGGGTCTCGTCAGGATAGACATGCATACCAAATTTCACATTGCTAAATTAAACTGGCTCCAGGGGCTGAATTTGAAAAAAGTAATCAATTTTTGAAGGACGATTGAATATTGACCCTAAAATGGTGGCTTCAAACCAAATTGTCATACTTCCTGTGTTTTTCAGGAATTACCTCTTCAAACTTTTTTGTGGGGCTATTCATGATCGACATGCAAATTTTATGTTGCCATGTTCAAATTGGCTCCGGGGACCTGGATTTCCCAAAACACCTCGCCTACACTTCTGCCCAGGGCCCTAACAACTCTCTGTACACAGTCAACCCTGTTCGTTTACATAAAGTGCTGTCAAATTGTAACCGACATAAATAAAAAATGCTCCAGGGCGAACAACGCCTTCATGGACGCGGTGCGTGGTTGAAATGTTTAACCTCAATCCAGGCAGTTCATTTGGACAGGGTCACGAGGATGAGGTGTTTGTACTGGAGCCGCACCCCTTCGATCCCCGAATCCTGTTCTCGGCGGGGCACGACGGCAATTGTATCGTGTGGGACCTGGCCAGAGGCGTCAAGATCCGATCCTACTTCAACATGGTGAGCTGGCGCTGGAAAAAGATCTGCATTTCTTTTTGTTTGTCCTCCACACATGTGATGCAGATGTTTCACTTTGAGTCGGGCGTCTGGACTGCATGAATAAATGGATACACAACAAAGAGCCGCTCCAGCAACTATTCTCCTCCACATTTTGGGCGGAAATTGATGCAAAGATCAGTAAAACATTGAAAGAAAGTGTCTAAAAATCTACTCAAGTAAAAGTAAACCAATTTAAGATGTACAGTGGTGTCTTCAGATGAGTTTATTTCATTTACATGACCAAGCTTGTAACTCAAAACACTTTGTATACGAATGGCAATGTGATTAAAATTTTCCAGCCTCCTCCAAAAAACAAGAAAAAATGTTTCTAACATGTTTTCAACAATCGAAGATGGTCCCGTTGCTTTGAAAGCTGCGTTATTAGTCATTCCTTGCAGGGATAATGAGTGCCGTTGTTATTGCCTGCCTGCGTGAGTTCAAATATTAGTTGCTGAGTGTTATAAAACCTCCACACGTTAGTTCACTGCTACCACAGAGTGCTTCTGTCTCGAATATTTACTCTCAAAGTCAAGGCAAAAACTACCCCCTGCCAAATAACAGTTCGTACCTCAAAAGATTTGTTCGTCGGGTCACCTGTAAATCCAGACGCCACTGGACCCAAAAGTAAACGCAAAACATGTTGACAGCGTCACGTTTTCTGAAGCACTTGATCTCGATCTGTACAGGGTGGCATGTAGATGTGAGCTGGAGCCTAGTCTATATGTGCCCTGCAATTGGCGGTCTACCATGCCTCTTGCCCAAAGTCACCTGGGATAGGCTCCATCTCTAGGATAAAAGAAAATGAATGGTTGTATTTGTGTCACCTCCTTGGTCCTAGATCGAAGGTCAAGGGCACGGGGCGTTGTTTGACTGCAAGTGTAGCCCGGATGGGCAACATTTTGCCGCCACCGACTCCCATGGTCACCTGCTGATCTTTGGCTTCGGCTCCAGCGGGAAGTATGACAAGGTGAGGTCACGCATACACACACATATGACGACGTCATCACCTGACTCCATTGATCTGCCATGTCGAAGATCGCCGACCAGATGTTCTTCCACACCGACTACCGGCCGCTAATCCGCGACGCCAACAACTACGTGCTGGACGAGCAGACCCAGCAGGCGCCTCACCTCATGCCACCCCCCTTCCTGGTGGACGTGGACGGCAACCCCCATCCGCCCCGATACCAGCGGCTGGTGCCCGGCCGGGAGGGCTGCCGGGACGAGCAGCTCATCCCGCAGATGGGTGTCACCTCCTCGGGTACGAACGAGTGCAACGTCGTTGACACGCTTTTTGTGTTGGTTTGTTGTCATAACAACAGTGCCAAAGGTCTACTGCAGGGGCTGGACAAATCATGGCCCACTTTGTTTTTTAATCCAACCCGCTGACCATTTTCATATTTCAGGGCTAATATGTCAAATTTTCAGGTGTTGTCTGGTGGTACATATGTCACGGTTGTCAACGACTACGCCTGTCCAGTTAGACTGAAAGATATGATCGGAGTCATTCGCCAAGACAAGAACATTATCCCCCTTTTTATGTGCTTAACGAGATGCATTTAGAGGAACAACCGCACTTGAATGTCAGTTAACAAGCCACTTGAAGCAACTTACTGACTGCACATAATTAAGAGATCATTAAAAGGTACAGGGCGAATGAAACAAATTCCACTGTTAGATTCCGTGTATTCATTCTTGTTTCTTTTTTTTTTGTTTGTTTGTTAACCAGGCTTAAACCAAGTGGTCAGCGAGCAGGCGGTGGATGGCTCCAGTCCTCTGGATACCATGATCCAGAGATTACAACAGGAACAGGACCAGAGGCTGGGCTCCAATGAGACACCTGCTGCTCCCGGTCCTGGTGCCGCTGCTGCTCTTACCGCAAGCTCCCGAGTCAGCAGAGGTATTCATGCTTTGTGTATTAGTGCTAAGGCTTAATCCATTTGCTGTATTATTAACGTTTTCATGGAAAATCTGAAGCATTCAGTCCAGGGACTCAGGGATCTGCATACCAATTGTAATATTGCTCCAAAACTTTAACTTGACACACCGCATTTACAACCATCAGATATAGAAATTAATGGTTGTTTTTAAATCCTTCAGGGTCTGTGAGTTCTCCGACAGAGGTGCACTCGCCACCCAACGTGGGCCTCCGTCGCAGCGGGCAGATCGAGGGTGTGCGGCAGATGCACAGCAACGCCCCGCGCAGCCAGATGGCCACCGAGGGAGACTTGGTGGCGTGGAGCCGCCGGGTGCTGGTGCCTGAGCTGGAAGACGCTTCCGTCAGGTAACAAACAGCGCAACACAGCGACAGCAACATACTTTATTTAGCCTCAGCGGGTTTTACTGCGCACGTTGTTGTACCGTGGATACCTTTGTTTGCTTACAGTCTGTCTGTTTTGGTCACGCAGGAAACAGGTGAACTGGCGAGAGGCAAAAGGGGAGGAGGAGATCAACATTTACCAGTCGGAACGCCGGAGACGCACCATCCACTCCCTGCCCAAGGAGAGCAGAGTAAGACTTTTAAGTCTTCAAATCATGATGGCATCACTTTTGCTAATTCCTGGTTTGCAGGTTCATCCAACTTCAGAGAGCGTGTCTGATGAGGGGAGGCGGAGTCAGGGTAACCATGGTTACCAGACCCGGGCAGCCGTGGAGGAGACGAGCCGCCAGAGTGCCGAGGTGGCTGACGATGATGACAGCAACTCAGAGGTAGCGCGCGTCTATGCAACAAAGCAGATTTCCTTAAATAGAGGCCGTGTACCAATTAGTCAGCTAGTGCTTCATCCACCCAAGACAAATAACCGCCTCCCTCAAATAAACACCCACTTTTCGCCTTCAACAAAAGGGAAGCAATCTTAAAACATCCTAGTTCAACTTTTGTCGTTCACATATGAGAATTTAAGAGTTTTAAATCTGTTGCTAACCAAAACTGTGGCACCTACGGAGGCATCCAAAGAGATCCTCTTAGGTCAAATAAGTCTCCTTTTGACTTATACTCCTCACAAAAAGTTAGGGCTTTTGGGTGGAATTTCAGAATGAACAGTAAAATGCACCACAACTTTTACAGGTGTACTTAATTTGATAGTTTCCACACTTTTCAATGGACGTGCTCAGCTGCTCGATGTTTAATGTTTCTGACAAGGAACTAAATTCAGAATGTCCTGATTGTGTGACACAGTTCGAGTCACTTTGTTTTGACTATTTTTCGACGCAGAGTCCAGATCCCAAAACTCTGCAATGTATTAAGACGAACAAACAGAGCGAATCCAGATTGTGTCAACTCTCTAAATATGTCTGGGTTATCAGGGCGAGACAGAGGTGCGGCACATCAATGGGCACTCGTCAGAGGAGGAGAAGGAAGAGGAGCAAAAAGAACCATGGCCGGATGATCACAGCAGTTCGAGGTATGGCTCGGTGATATATGGCCTTAAAATTACACGCTTTCTTCCCATTCTGGGATTTTCTGCATTTCTCCTAGTACCACAACTACATTGCTCAGCGGGTCTATGTGTCCAAATGTAATGCTAAGGATGAACCCTACTTCAAGGCTTGCGACATTTATCATTGCGACTCTCTGCAGGCACTGTCATACATGCACATGAAGACACCAGCCTGCATCCTGACATTGTTGTCTTATCCGCACAGCGACTACTCCAGCGACTACTCGGATTGGACGGCCGACGCGGGCATCAACTTGGAGCCGCCCAAGAAAAGCGTGAAGGTGAAGAAGAAGAGCAGCAGCTCTGAAGAGGACGGCGACAAGAAGCGTGACCCCAAGAAAGAACGCAAGAAGGACAAAGCCGACAAAGATGGCGCGTTACCAAAGAAAAAGACCCCAAAAGAGAAAAGGAAGGTTTGTCATCTTAAAAGGAAAACATGCTCCGCATCATGAGGGGGGAGGAAAAAAGGAATCTTGATTTGTTAGAAAACAAATGATGTTGTCTGACAGAGGGCAGAGCTTCAGGAGCAAGGGCTAACTTTGGAGGAGTGGCTTCCCTCTTCCTGGATCACGGACCTGCTTCCCAGAAGATGTCCTTATATTCCACAGATGGGAGACGAGGTATGTGAACATTCGATGATCCCCAAGTAATGTTTATGGAAGGTGAGGTATTTGTTCGACAGCTTCTTTTGTCATGTTGGGTAATGTTTGCGTTTGTGCCTGCAGTTGTACTACTTCCGTCAGGGCCACGAGGCATACGTGGAGATGGCCAAACAAAAAAAGATTTACAGCATCAACCCTAAGAAGCAACCTTGGCACAAGATGGAGCTACGGGTAAGAATTGAGTAAAATAGTAACTCAAAAAATTACTGTTAATACTAGCGTATCTCACTGGGTTATGTTGGATTCCTTGCAAGCAACAATTGCTGTGTTCAAGAGATTGTTTATGAAACATGCAATCAGATCAATGTTCACAACACTTTGCTCAATAAAAGAAATATATTTGACAGTTAATTTGATCATGCATTCATAACATTTAACTCCCGGGGAAACAAATCGCACAGATTGTGTATTATTTTGAAATGCGGGGGAGAGGGGGTTACTTTTTAGGTCACATCAATTATTGATTTTACTCATCAGATAATTTAAACAAGGTCTTTGCTGTCTTCGTTTTTGTGTGGTCAGGAGCAGGAACTGATGAAGATTGTGGGGATTAAGTATGAGGTGGGCTTGCCCACATTATGCTGCCTCAAGTTGGCCTTCCTAGACCCGGAGACCGGCAAACTGACTGGAGGATCCTTCTCTATGAAGTAAAGATCTCGAGCTGCACCTCAAATTCCTCCATTCAAAAAAAAAAGTAATCATATGATGTGCTACTTTTTTGTCACAGGTACCACGACATGCCGGACGTCATCGACTTCCTGGTGCTCCGGCAGCAGTTTGACAATGCCAGAAAGAGGCAGTGGAGTATTGGTAAGGTGTCAACGAAGCGGCATGTGTTAGCGTGAAGCGGTGGCATTTCAGCCGTGATCTCCTGTGCGCAGGTGATAGGTTTCGCTCTGTGATCGACGACGCCTGGTGGTTCGGCACCATCGAGAGTCACGAGCCGTTCCAGCCGCAGTACCCAGACAGCCTGTTTCTCTGCTACAATGTCTGGTAAACATCACACAAACGTTGTACAGAGCTCAAAGGACATTATATTCTCAGATGTAAGATAAACAGCAACTGACCGAAAACGGGGCAATGGAATGAGATATATTCTGGAAAAAATATATATTTTTAAACTAATCATTGTAAAAACTTGTTGCTAACACTTCATCTTTGGTTCCAGCTGGGATAATGGCGACACGGAGAAGATGAGTCCCTGGGATATGGAGCTCATTCCTGATGAGGGTGAGTCCTTGTAACAACACAGCAAGCATCTTGTAAGTCGCATTTTTCCAAAGTCTGTTTTCTTCCTCAGCGTCCTTCCCAGATGAATTGGGCACCAGTGTTCCGCTCACGGAAGAGGAGCATCGCGATCTCCTGTACGTGCCGCTGGACGGCGAATGGGGCTGCCGCACGCGCGCCGACGAGTGCGAGCGGATCATCAGTGCCATCGACCAGCTCTGCACCCTGGGTAGGATACCCTATCATCATCATCGTCGTTGATTATCGTCCCACCTTGCCTCATTGTAGCTGTGTCATGTAAAACACCGCTTCCAGAAGGCCCTATTCAGATCTGAAGACTCCCAATTCCTTGCGTTTTGGGTGTTGTCACATGACTCATGCAGTGTAAATCGAGCCTGAAGGTGTGTCGCATGCACAAGATTGTGTACGGTAGTTGAACACGAACCATTTTGTTTGTTTTCAGACATAGCGGCGCCTTTTGCTTTCCCGGTGGACCTTCAAGCCTACCCCACCTACTGCACGGTGGTGGCTTATGTCACAGATCTCAGCACCATACGCCAAAGGCTGGTCAACCGCTTTTACAGGTATCGGAATGCGACTGCGCGCGTGTGATAGGATGAAGCGCAATGGATTATAGCATGTGCGCGCACTTTGGCTTCAGACGACTGTCGTCTCTGATGTGGGAAGTTCGTTACGTGGAGCACAACGCGCAGACGTTTAACGAGCCGGGCTCCTTCATCGTCACCACGGCCAAGTTTGTCTCCGACCTCATGCTGCAGTTCATTAAGTGAGTACGGTGTCCCCAAGTTTTTAAATGAATCAATGGCGGTTAATGTGTAAAAATATATATGTATAAAACCTTTAATTATTTGATGGTTATTTTATGTGTTTAATTATCTTTTATTTCATAATGCCCATTAGAAGTGGCATGAAATATATTATGAAATGCACTGCAAACTGAACGAATATTTGTTTTTCCATTCTCAGGGACCAAAGTGTGACAGACCTAATGCCACTCTACAAAACCCTGAAGAAGGCCACCTTCTCGGACTCTGAAGACGAGGTGCGTTTCTCAAAACAGGAACGAAGTACAAATTTGGTAGACGAAGATTAATGTGTTTGTTCTGCTCGAAGGAGGAGGATGAGGAAGACGAGGACACCAGTATGCCAGGAACCTCCACGCAAAACCACAAGGTCAAATAAAATTCATTTACAATGTGAAATACGGTCAAAGATATTAGAAGAAGCGGCTTGGGTATATTTCTGTCTTTTGTAAGTACATTACATTTACACTATTTTAAAACAGATTTTTATTCATTCGGGTACAATTCTTGTTGAGATTGTGTGTGTGTGTGTATTTCTGAGGCGGTACTTCATCATTGAAAACTTTCAAAACCGCTGATCTCCATGTCTGAATGGGTTACTTTTTTCCCCCTAATTGTTTATGATGACGGTGTCCTTCGCAGGAGCGGCGTCTAACACGGCAGCGTCTGCGCACGCGACCACCCTCGTACGACCCTCAAGCGTGGCGAGGACGCTGCAAAGAGCTACTGGACCTCATCTTCCAGTGCGAGGACTCCGAGCCCTTCCGAGAACCCGTCGACTTGCAGGAGTATCCGGTACGAACAACGTGCTTTGCTTGATGAACTATGAGGCGGACTGGCAATCGCAGAGTCATGTACAATGTCATGATATATTCAAGTTTATCCTTATTTTGTGATGACGTGCCATGCAGGTCAGTTTGTGTATCAAATGATGGCTAGATCAGGGATGATGACTAGATTTGATTGTGGCCAGATGGCCAGAGATTTTGTAGTCTTGCATTAGGTATTCTAGCACCCCCTGTAGGTGAAGCATGCACACGACAGCCAGTGTCTTTTTGTTTTTTTTTCCTTTCATGCGGGCCATAGCTGTTCAATTCTTCCTCGAGTGTCTAAACTATCGTGTGTATGGTTATTCAGTCATAATTAATCCACTTTTACTCTGCCAGGATTACCTCCAGATTGTCGACTCTCCAATGGACTTTGGCACTGTCCTGAACACGCTGACGACAGGCAAGTACCAGACGCCCATCCAGCTCTGCAAGGATGTGCGCCTCATCTTCAGCAACTCCAAAGCGTACACGCCCAGTAAGAAGTCCAGGGTGAGAGAAGCGCACGCATGCACATGCATACAAACACACACACACTTGGGTTTGTGCATATTTCTTTGAAAAGTCAGTCGAAAGATTTTTGGGGGGGTATTCTGTTCATGGACCAAATTCTTTCCGAACTACAGCATTCAGTAACTGAAGTTTTGTGTGTGTGTGTGTGTGTGTGTGTGTGTGTGTGTGTGTGTGTGTGTGTGTGTGTGTGTGTGTTCAGATCTACAGCATGAGTCTGAGACTGTCTGCACTCTTCGAGGAGCACATAAGCTCCATCCTTGCTGATTACCAGGCCATCCACGGCCTGACGGACAAGCTGACCCGACGGACTGCCGAGCGCCATGCCCAACACTCCACCCCCGACCAGCGACCCACGCGGCACAACGTGAAGAGACGACGCCGCAGCGAGTCTCCCCCCAGCAGCGCGGCTTCCAGGTATGACTCCAAAATCTGGTGATTCTGAAGTTTAAACAAGTCATACAACCCACTCTCTGTTTGTAGCCCAGAGAGGAAGAGGCGCGTCTCGTCCCGAGTGACCAGCAGGCGTGAGCCTTCGCCACCTCCCTCACGGCCCCCCTCTTTGAGACAGAACCTCCCCCCAAAGTACACGCCTCCGCTGCTTAACGGGAAGATGGACACACCAGCAGCGGGACGCACGCGCAGCGCCACAAGACACTTTGCGCACTCGCCGCCCTCCTCAGCGTCTACTAACATTTGCAGCGCCACAGGTCAGATCACACACCAGTTGTTTTTGTTTAAGCGTTTATTGATAACATTCCAAAAAATAAAAAATGTAAAATCTCATTTTATATACAAATATTAACCATGTGACATTTTATGGAGGTGGTTGAAAGCACAATAACAGATTTTTTTTTCCTTATTTTTTTTAAATTTTGTACACAAAATCAGACAGCTATTATTAAATCAATGTTTTTGGAAACAATATACAAAGACATCTATGACCTTTACTTGTGTGTTGATAATACTCTTTCTCCATTCTAGAGTCGACCCGCTCGCTGAGAACGCACAATTATGTCTCTGCCTCCACGCCGCCTGCAGCAGCTGAGAAAACGACGCCGTCTTCGGCTGGAGAAGGTGGCGTGACCGGAAGCACTCGGCGGAAACCAAGGACACCTGTAAGACGAGAATCAGGTAATGTCTTTGGGAGTCCCATCACATGCCAATGAAAAGCAAAATGTGTTTGTTTGTTTTTTTTAATATTTTAGCCAAATAAGTGTTTTCACATTTAAACCTTGTTGTTTTTTTTATATACAAAGAAAATAGAATCACGTCTTTTTATGACAGCTGTCAAATGAAAAGCATCTCCAAACATTTCGATTTTCTGTGTGTCACTTGCCCTCCCAGGGTCTCCTGAAAGCCTCCCCTCCCAGAGCACAGCCCTCCTGAATGGCCACAGCGGTCATATGACGGCTGGAGTGGGAAGGAGGGGTCGTAAATCCCGAGTGGACCCGCCGGCCGACCCGGCGACTCCGGCCAGCCCCTCCAGGAGGCGCGGTCGACCCCCGGGCAAGAAACGAGGCAGGAGGAGCAAAGAAGACCATGCCAGCCCCACCCCTGATGATGAGCTTGACCAATCCACTGGCGACGAGGGCGGCGCGTCAGCAGCGGTCACGTCAGACTCTGGCACGCCGAGAAAGAGGGGCCGGCCACGGTCCCTCAGAACTGAGGAGGTAACACCGCAGCCCCCACCTCTCCCCACTCCTCCTCCTCTTTCTCCACCTCCTCCCACCACCTCGGAGACACCTGAGCCTTTGCCGCTGAGGAGGAGCAGCCGCAGAGCGCACGAGGACATTATGTCCGTGCCACGGACGCAAAGAGGCACTCGGAGGGACGGGGCGGCGGATCACCAGGAGGAAGAAGATGAGGAGGAGGGCGAGGATGAGGCGGTGGGCTCGATGCGCACCCGTAACCAGGGGCGACGCTCAGCCTGGTATGTCGAGGATGACTCTGAGGAGGAGCAGAGGCAACTGCTCTTTGAGGACTCCTCCATCACCTTCGGAACCTCTTCCAAGGGACGCGTACGCAAGCTGACAGAGAAGGCCAAGGCCAACCTGATTGGCTGGT
Source organism: Hippocampus comes (assembly GCF_001891065.2). Lineage (NCBI taxonomy): Eukaryota > Metazoa > Chordata > Actinopteri > Syngnathiformes > Syngnathidae > Hippocampus > Hippocampus comes. The sequence continues at coordinate 611,217 of NW_017806233.1, forward strand.
AGCCTGACATAGACATATGTGCGCGCACACACACGCAAGCCCCTTTCACACTACCCAACAAAGCCTGCTGATTTCTGTGGGCTTGAAAAAGCTTTGGATAAAAATAACGTTTTCTGAAAAGACTCAAAAGTAGCGATTTTTCTTTTGGGGATTTTTCCCACCATATTCTGATCTTTTTTTCTCTCTTCCAAGAGGAAGACTGAAATTTTAAATTTTTCATCATGAAAACCGTTTTTTTGTCATGCAGCAATTTTGCGGAAATGCTGTGCAAGGGGCTACACACACACACACACACACACACACACACACGTGTGCGCGCGCTCTCATTGGCCCAGCTGCTGCTAATCCAAGCTGTGCCCCCCTGCCCTCCTTCCTCCTCCTCAAGTATTGGTCCATGTTGGACCCCACACTTTCTCCCTTGTCTTCGTACTTGAAAGAAAAGCCGCTGGAGGAGTGCTTGCTTTACAGAACTGTACTGTCGTCAGTGGGTGGGCGGGGGTCAAAAACGCCCACTTGAGCCCAGAACGTTTCCCCTGTCCCAGAACATTTTTATACATCCCCCTGACTGCTTTTTTTCTTTTTCTAACATTTGTACATGATGCTTCGCCCTCTGCTGGAAGTCTTACGTGTTGCTGTCCAATGAAAAGCATGACACTTCATATGTTTGTGCCCAAAAATTATACACACTTTTTTTTTCTGAAGCCTTTTTGCCAAAAATTTGTTGTTTTTTTTTTTTATAACAATACTAATAAAACTTTTGGTGATGCATTGCTTTACAGTGGACAACAACAATATTGAAATATGTGTGAGTGCTCAGAAAAAAATGAGTGTTTGCTGTTCAGTGAAAATTAGGTACAGTATTTACAAAGTTGGTGATTTAAATTTGTAGCCCCTTCCACAAATTATTTTAATCATAAATTTGTTTGGTTCTATTTTGTTTGTGAAAGGAAATTTGTGGCGATGCAAATAGTATGTGTGTGTGCGTGTTGTCGTCCAATGAAAAACTTGTATCATGACAAAATTTTCTTGACTATTTTCAATTTGCAATTTTCTTTTTAATCCCCACGAAATTACAATATTTCACTTGTCATTTTGCTATTATATTATCAGTATGAATGATAATTGGAGAAAAGTCATTCATCGACTTTTTTGTTTCATATCAAGAAGACTTTTTTTTTTTTTTAAATCACAAAAACGTTTTGTGAGTAATTGTTTTTCATGAATCACAGAAAAACTTTTGGAGATGTATGCTTTTCAGTGGACAACAACATCACCATCATGTGTATGGGTCCCTGTCCAATGGGGAACAAAAATTAGGTTTTCTCAAAAATTCTTGCATTAAAAAAAACAAAAAAAAAAACTTCATAACCAAAATTTTGGAAAGATTTTTCTGCCATACTGGAAAGGAAAAAAAACATGGCCAAATTTGGAGAATTTTTGCTTTTCTAGAAAAAGAACACAGTGTGTGTGTGTGTGTGTGTGTGTGTTTTTTATATATATATATAAAACACACACACACACCATACAGACACTCTTTCTATTCGATAAGGACAAATTGGATGTGTGTGCTGAAATACCAAATGTTGTACTGTTGGTCCCGAAGGGTTTTATTATGTTTTGTTGCGTGTCAACATGGACGATAAGAGCTCATGTGTAGGTCCTACTGCATTAGCAATGTATGTGCCTTTTAAGTCTTTGATGCGTATGTATGTGTTTGTGAGAGAGACACGAACAAAAGTTGTGTATTTATTAGATCATGTGACTTATATCATGTAACCAACGCTATAGCCACATGCACTTATCCCCACACAGCTTCATCGCAATGTGCTTTTTACTGTATTTTTTCAGTGTTGTGACCACACACACACACACACCACATTCTTTTAAAGCAAATTCTGTCAAATTGGAGAGTGTCATATTTGTGGTCTGTGCTGGTGTGCCTTGATAAATCCTATCAGGACCTTTTTAAGAGGTCGTTTAGCTTTCAGGACCAGGCCAGGCTGGATTCTCATCAAACAAAATGTCCGTCCTCCTCTTCCATTCTCTTAACATTAACACCATGGATTATTTGTGTACTGTGTCAGATAATTGATATTTTGGATACACTTGTACTCTGTGAATGTGACTTTGACATTTTGATTGACTGGCCCTGAAAGTATGTTGTTTAATGCATGTTGTGGTCCAAAGTGTCACACATTACATTGCACATTCAGTGGAACCTCCAAAAGTCCAATTTTTCTGTTTCCTGGTAGTAAAGTAGAGCTGGGTGATTATGTTTTGGGGGTGAACTTGAAGTCTCATTGTCATTTTTTTTTTTAATTGGGCAGTGTTGTGACCAATACAGTACTCATCTTTGTGGTGTGTCAAATTTAGAAGACTTTTTTTTTTTTTAACGTCGAGGTTGAACATGTTCAAAGCTGTCAGCACTGCCTGTGCTTTTGTAAAGTTGCTCCTCTCTGCAGCTGCTAAAAGGAAATACATTTGAATTAATACACAATCCATCACCCAACTCTATCAGAAATAATGAAAATAATCTCTTCCTGGGTCAAACTATGGCCTTCATAGAACCCTTAGTCATACTCCGGGCAATTAAAATGTCTATTTCACTAGTGTAAAAGTTCTCAACAAACGCTGATCTCAAAGATGACCACGCAAGGCAGGTGAGTCTCTTCACATTATCACTGTTATGAATGTTCCCATCCTTCTTGTTGTCATTTCAGCTGTATTGCACTGCGCAGCCAGCGCAGGATACTACATTCCGACCTCGCAGTAAGTTCTTCGCAACAGCCCTGCCACATTTGAAATGATCTTCAAGGTGCCTTAAAGGAATACTGTAGTACAGTTGGGTTGGGCATTTATGTGGGTGTGCCTTGTGAGCATTTCCAGTTGTCAGAGAAGAGCATGACAAGAAGGGAGAGACTTGGGCTTTTCACACGTCTGTTTGGATACTTATAAATATAAATTAGAATATACGTATACTGTACGTTTGTGTGTAGGGAAAGTACTGATGTCCTCTTAGGTGATACACACAATACGCCATGTTTACGTCTCATCTGGTTGTTAAAAGACACGGATTACATATTTTAATATGGCAAAGGGGGCATTGACTTGAACTTTGTATGTTGTCACTTCATAAAGTTCAGTCCAATGTCAAATTAAAACTTGATTGGCTAAAATGTCTGTCAATAGTCGGTTCGTAATTTATCTCACCTGCAACACAGGACTTAAATCTGATTGGCTATTAGATGTGGTGGCCATTAAATTATTGTCAAGACGAGCGAATGCTGTTTTTTTTGAGGGATATTGACCACGAACCTGACAAGAGCTCACTTTTTCTTTGTTATTTTTGCTCTTGTGGGTTTTTTTTTCCACGGACAATTACCGACTGGCCCGGCGAGCTTTAAAACGTCGTTCCAAGATGGACGCTCGGCACCATCATCCTTCACAGGTAAATACCAACGGCTACACTCGCAATTAAAATAAAAATAGTTCAATTTGGTGCTCTTGCAAGTCTGATTTGACCAAGGTAAATTAATTTGGTATTGCATTATGTGCTTGACTAACTTCGGTTAATCATATCGAGCACATTTTCCTCCAAAAGTAAGTCAACAGTTGTACGTAATGTACTCGTTGGAGTGCTGCTATAAGTTTAAGTCAACACTAAATAACTGCAGCTGTAGAAAGTCCAAGAATTTCCACGTCCTCTCATTTCTTGTATACTAGAAATCTTCTCAATTTGCATTTAGTGTCTACGTTGCAATGTCCTTTTTAGCCGCTAGGTGGAAACAAAGTAACATAAATCTATTGCTGTTGCTTTTCTGGGTGCGTAAGTTGCAGTCAGTTTGTGGCCTAAAATAATGCAATTATTTTCGAGTTTTTGAATGTCACGTATTGTTCTAGTGCCTGCCTAGCTTGTTTTCATCCACTTAATTGCTTCCTTTGTAACGCTCTGTTCTTGTAAATGAAATGTGCAAGTTGACTGCATGTCTTTTAATCTTCGTATTGTAAAGCATTTATATGTACTGTAAACTCTATTGGTGTAAATGTAAAAATAGAGGAACTCCTCTTAATGTGTCTCTGCATACATGGATGTACCAATGATCCCATCCCAGTTGTGAACCCCAGTCCTATTTTTTTTGAAGGCCACAGTTTGTTTGGCTACGCCCGCATCAAACTGTGAAAAGCGGATTTTATACTGGCAACCTAAAAATACAGAGGCCCTGTTTGTTGTCGTAGTCTCCAGTTTCAATGCTCCCCTGCTATGATCCGTGAAACCCAAACCTCTGATCTGCGGTGCTGGCCAAAAAGGGCCAAGATACCCGCAAAAAAAAAAGAAAAAATAGTTTTCACACACTAGGACAGTGGTACATAAACCACTGGATTTTAATCACAGTGGAACCTCTGAAAAAGTCAACAAGCCACATTTTGTCCGGATTCAAAAACATTTTTGCAAGTAACAGGTGAGACGTGTGCTCTGCTTTAATTGCAATCTGGTACCATCAGACACTGTCCACAGTCATCAAACTGAATGAAATACTGAGTGACGCATACAACTGTCTTTTTGTAAGCACAGAGAAAATTACCTCGCTCCGTTTGCCAATAAAGCAGTCTGAGATTCAAGACTTAAGCGCTCTTTTTTCTTTCTGTAGTTTTACCCTGTCACGGATGTCTTGAGCTTCAGGATGGAGCCTTGACATCACGTCTGTCATTGACATTGTGTCCTGATACCCCTCTTTCCAGAAGGTCAGTACAAGTTTCTTTGAGACCCATAAGAGTCCAATTCTATGCAACAGTGCATTAAAAAAAAAAAAGGTTTGCGACAGTGAGATGATTGCCGAAAAGGATGTCATTTACACCGAGTACTTTCCGGATGCATAGTAAATGTGGATGTCTTGCGAAATGATTCCGCGAACAGACGGAAATGTCGCTAGTAGGTTTTCGGTGGGGCGAGAGTGTTATGGTGAAAGTAAATGGTGCTAAACGATTTGTGCGTTTGACTCTGTTTTACCCCTTAAAAGCATGAATTCCGACTTCCCTCTTGATGTTTATAAAAGTCACTTTAATAGTGAGGCCTGCTCAGTGACGTAAGGATTTCTGTAAACCCAAAGAAAGGTGGGGTATCGCTAAAAAGCTCTGTAAACTGAGCCCTCCTTGGAAGTTGGTCTGAGAAGGGGCCCCGGGTCCCTACCAGCCACCGCCGCCCGCTGGAGACCTTGGCCATGTCAGGAAAAAGATTTGCCTCTAATGGTCTCTGAATCTGTTGACGTCCCCGCCGCGCGCTCTCGCTTGCTTGCTTTTTCAGATGTAGCAATAAAGTCGGCCATGTTGGAGCGCCGCCACATCCCTGTGACGACCACAATCAAGCCCAGCGGCTTTTTATTTTCATATTGTCTAAAATCTCCAGGCCCCCCTCCTACGCCGTAAATCCTTTATTTTGACTCGGCTTCTTTTGTTTTTCTACAAATTTACGAGCGAAGGTGCTAAAAATCAGTGCGGCGTCAGCGTGTCCGCAAGTCATTTTTCGCGCTGGACCTTATTGTGAAAGAGGAAGAAAAGTCAACTTAAATTTTGCGGTGTCCTCATGTGATTTGTGCCATAAAATGGCTCGTGTACCTTCCTGGTTTCAAAACATACAAATAAAACCTGTGATTGTCCCCTTGTGAGATTAATAAAATATAATTAAAGCAAGTGAAATATAAGGTAGAGACATAATGTCTCTAAGTCCTAGTTTGCTAGAGTTTGGTTTCGTACAGTGGTATTTTGACTTATGAATGCCCATACTTACAAGTGGTTAGAGTTACAGGCCCCTTTTTTTTTTTTTTTTAAGTATTGTGAGCCAAATTCTAATTTACGATGGCGTTTCGGCTGTGCTGTCACTTACTGAAGTGAAAGAAATGCAATAAGGGTACGATTTGAAAACCTACTTGAGTGACATTGAAGGTAATTGATAGCAATCCCGAGCCCACCAGCACCCTCCACCCCTAAACACACACATACACACCCTCTTTTGCCAATGTTTCACTAATGAGAGTTTTCCATATTGTGCTTCTCTCTCTCTCTCACACACACGAGCATGCATACACATCTGGGCACAGCTGAACCTGTTGTAAAGACCTCATAAAGGCTCCACATCTGTTTATTGCAATGCCCCCCCCCCCCGCTGATTTGCCAACACAGACACCCACCCTCATGAATGTGCACCAATTTAAAAAGTTTTTTTTTTTTTTTAAATAAAGGGCACACACACATACACTTGTGTATGTATGCGTCCATTGCAATGATAATGCATTGCCAACACCTGAACCTTTTCAGGTCACAGGTGACGTGATGTTTTGGAAATTAATACATTCAACAAATTAAGAGCATATACTTGAGACAATTGTCCCCCTTTTTAAGCTTTTTAGTATTACTACAGGCTGGATGTATTAATATTCGATATCATGCTACACTTTGCCTACCCCTCGACCTTCACCAGAATGAGGAGCAGTTTCTAGTTTCTTTTGTAGACAGGTGCATATGTTGTGCATCATTTACTTTGACAACCTTTTGGGCACGTGAAGGCATTGTCCTCTTGCTTTTTCCTCGATAATTCCCCCCCCACCTTTTGTCACTCTTTTCATTCGTGGGCCTGCTCGGCTGTTCGGGCCTCCACTAAAACTTCAAAGGTGGTGTTTACTACTGTAACTGGAGCTAGTCTGCACCGCAGCTCGCACTAATGAGTGCACGGACCACATAGTGCACAAAGCAACACATGTTCCCCTCATGCAGGCAGGCGGCAACATTCCCGACCGACACCATCACCGCCGTGTCGGAGAGCCAAAGATCCATCACAGATTAACAACCTTTCAGCACCAGGCTTTGTTGTCTCCATCCTCTCCGTTGAAGATCTCGGCCTCCCGTGTTTACATCTTTTTGGGGTGTAGATGTGTGCCCATTCTATAGTGTTAACCCACATTTCAAAACAAAGCTTTAACATGCATTGTGGTCAAGAAAAGAGATTGGCACGTCGCAGTGTGTGTATAAATTCCTGATGTTTCAGGTATCTGGACTTTATCTATTTTCTGCTCACTACTCCCTACGTTTGAAAACAGTTATCTGCATTTTGTGCTCCTCAGGTTGTCAAATTAGTTAATTGTTACTTTTTTCAACCTCCATGATGCAACGTGAAACAATATGTAAATGCAGTGAAGTGAGGATGACAGATAGATGCAGATTTAGTTTGACTTGATTGACATGTTGGGGTCTTATAAGGCTGGAAAAAAACAGGAGAAAGTTTGAAATGGCCGTCGGTGTCGGCACGGAACCTTCAGACTGATGCTAGAAAGCAAACATGTCAGAAAAAGCCTACGAGAACATCTGAAATGTAATTTGCTGGGGATCGGAGGCACTAAAAATGGTGCCGGGCGTGGTCTGATTTCCACTTAACATGCGTTTGAATGTGATTGGTTAATTCTGAAGAGAGCCACATCCCAGTTATCAGAGGGTGTGCACACTTGTGCAACCACATGATTTGAGTCGTTTATTACTTCCCTTCCCAAGATATTTGCGTTGTACAAGTAATGTAAAATATATCCGATTTTTTTAGGGGAGCGGGGGCGCTGCTAAATGAATGCAACAAATATTATAGGCCACTCGATAATGTACATGCTCAGTGGGCAGAATGAAAGTTTCGCTAAACCGCAGCGCTTGTATGGAACGCTCGTGTGGATTCAAGCCTTGAGGGATGTCGATATTACCAGCGATAATCATAAATGGCATCCCTTCTATAACAAATTAGAATTTAATCATGTTTGCCGAGTCTTTCCGGGGGTCTCGCGGTTTTGACCTTTCTCCGCGCTGTCTCCTCGGACGGCTGACATTCTTCCGTAAACACAAAAACAAACACGGCGAAGCCCAAGATTAAATGTCTGGAATGGATTTATTTAGGCTCGGCCAAAATCTGCGTGCTATGCGACAGGCCTTGCTTCATTTATTCGTTGTTGTTATTCTATCACATAATTCGCCTTTTATGAGGGATTTGATATACTCAAAACCAAACCAAAATTTGGGTGTGGACTGAAGTTTGTTAGTTATCAGTGTTTTTCATTTTCAGCCCTCAAAGCCAGTCTGATTTGGTATATATGAAATATGCTAGCAAATATATCTTAGTGAGACCCACCAAAATATTTGAAGAACTCATGTCCTAAAAGTCACAAAAAGTTTGCGATTTTGGTTGAAACCAGTCATGTAAGACTCCCGATTGCGATTTCCACGCTTCAACAAAATCGATGCACTAAAAACAAATAACCTTTATCGTATTAGTTGTCCCATTGCCATTTAGTTTTCGTCACGAACTTCCCGAAGGCAGCCTGGCTGGCCCAGAAATCCAAAACTTCGAGCGTTTATTATTACCCGCTTGTAGCCGACTTGCCTTCGGGGGAGAGTCCCCAGCAGTGACCCCTGGCCCTCGGCGCTCGAGGGAGGGGGGAGGCCCCTGCCACGCCGCGTTCCCGCTCTCCTCATCCGCCTCCTCCTTTTGCTCTGCGTTTGCGGTCCGCTCTGAAAAAAAATGTTGAAAGGAGAGCAAACCGTTTTCAAGGGAACAATATCCGAGTTCGTGTTCCGGGAAGGTTGCTGAGGCAATATTCTTTTATTGCGGCCCAGCGGCGAAGCAAACAACCCTTGTGGTTTTGTCCCGCCAAGAACCCATCCCAGCCCATCGAAGTGGACACTCCCCGGAAAGTTTGTTACCTGACCGCTGTTCCAAGCTTTCAACCCCCCACTTCGGTGGGACTTCACCCGCTGCCTCCACCTGGGGGCAGAACACCTGCAACCAGCTAGCTTGATGACCATCTGTCAGTCGAGCCCAGAAGAACCTGTTCAAAGACACACACACAAAAAAAAAAAAAGGTGCCTAGTGGACTGGGGTCAAAGTTTAAAGCGGCCCATTTCCTGTCCAGACTCACAAGGGCTTGGCACCCCCTCCTCCCTATTTTTGCCCGTCCTGCTTTCGCCACGTTTGGAGCTGTTATCGTGGGATTGATGCTCAGTTGCTTTCTTGAAGCTGTTAGCAGGAGAGCGCGAACTGCTCCTATAAGGCCACTTCGTTGTGTGCCATCAGAAGGAAATTTTGCGACCGCTGACCCAAATTGAAAAGTGAAAATACATTTAAGTGTTTTGATACTACTGTACTTTTATTTTATCTCACTGGGTATCAAATGAACAAACTATAATTGTCACTTGTAGGTTTTTTGTTTTTTTTTTTTTTGCTCTGCAAGCATAAAAGAAAAACAGCAAGGATTTATAGTTGCAACACTCCAAATGGCTTTCCTAAATCGATCTTATGTTACATTTAATTAACGACTAAACTGTCTGCCGGGTCGTTATGGTCCAAATTAGTTGATGTATGAGCAGAAAATACACGGTTTTAATAAGTCTTGGCTAAACATGCTCCGGTTGTGTGCGTGCAGGCATGTGCTGGCCATCAGGCACTTTGTACACTAACACTCTTTTTTTTTTTTTTTTTTTTTTCTCTCATTTTTTTCAAGCGCCCCTCGCAAGGTGCCGCCCAGCATCGTAGCCAGCCGAACGACTGCTATTTCTGCCCTGGGAGCCTCTGCGGTGCAGCGCTAATAGTCGTCAGTGCGCGGAGATTAATGTGAACTCTTATTGGCGTAATGATGGAGCGCGCGCGCCATGGTGGTTTCAGCCTCTAATTTGTGCGTGCTTGTGTGGAAAGAAACACATGATATTCATTGACAAGTTTTGCACGCATATGTATGGGATCCAAAAATGGACCAGTTCTCAAGTCAACGCGAGTATTTAAAAAAAAAAAAAAAAAGCAGGGCCTCATATTACAAAAATGCAATTCAAAAAATGACCTGTCAATATTTATGTATTTAATAAGGTGTATGACTTATTTATTTATTTTTTTTTTTTGTGCAATCTGGTTTTCACTGTAAAACAAAAGTGCAAAGCGACGCCAAAAGTTTCCTTATAGTCTTGAGAGGCAGTTCATCTTGAGGTTGCGGCTTTAACATCACTGAATTCGAGTCTGGTGCGGGAGGCTGAATAAATATGAACAAAAATTAGAAACACCCTCGCGACCGTGCGCGTGTGCGAGCGATGCCAACAAGGCCTCATGTGATGTGGAAGTGATTGACAGCCGAGCGGTCGCCAGGGCAGTTGTGGGAAGAGAAGGACCTCGCCGCTTTTCCGTCCCCGAGGGGAACTTGCGTGTTGGAAATCTAAACAAAATAATGAGGAACACTGGGATGTGCTTCCAGACGCTAAAATGTTCCACATTCCTGTTTCGACTGGTCACCTAGTGGCAAGATAAAATGACCCCCGAAGCCATCCTAGTACACCCCCCCCAGCCTACCAAGGAGGATTATGGGAAATGTGCCATTTCTTTTGCAATGATGATGTCATTCTCTTACTGGATGATACGACAAAGTCGGTGCTTGCATGAGTTGTTTGGAAATAGTGCTCGTGACATTTTTCACAACTCAATTAAATACACATTCAGCGGTAACTTTACAAAACCACCGTCTTATTTTTGGCCGCGGCAGAGGCCGGTATGGCCGCAGGGGAGCGCGGGCTCCCGGCCATCTGGCATTCAAGGTGTCTCCCAAATGTCAGGAGGTGTGAATCCGCCTGGGCCGAGCTTTCTTGCGGGGGCCACGGATCAAGAAAGTTAACCGAAAACATTCGCGCGCCGCCATCTGAAATCAACCGTTTCACGACTCGTCGTTACTGTAAAAGCTGGGAAAGGGCCCCCATTTGGATTTATTCAAAAATAGAGACGACGAGGGCTGGAATTTCAGAGTGGGACAGTTGGGTTTCTGTTTGGAGAAGTTTCAGGCGAGAATGCGCTCCGACATGCGTAGCAGGAAGACACACAAACACTGAAAATAGATTCTTATTAACAATCACATTCAGCTTGACTGGAATGTCTCCACTGGAACCGGCATTGGCTGAGGCATCCAAGTGCAATCCGGTACAGAGAGTCCGCCGTTGACCCAGCGTGTGTGACACGGTTACAAAACTTTACCGCGTTACACATGGCCCATTATGTGTTTTTCATACAAATATTGACTGTACCAGCATCGCCTTCGAATGGCTGGCGCTTATTGGACTCGAGTGGAATGGTGTCACCCAGTATGCCATTGTTTTTCCCAATCCAGCGAATATATAGGGACATGCTTGATAATTTTTAGCCTTGGTCGCGTGATTGGAGCATTTTCTTGAAGCTCCAGTTGCTAGTCGGCTATTGGGATCGTCCCTCCTCTGCGGCCACTTTTTCCCTCCCCAGATGTAATTAATAAATTTAGCATCCTTAGACCACTTTCCATACGTGGGACACGGGCCATAAAGGAGATTTGTTCAGCCATGTCGTTCTGTTTGCATGATGACTGCTTTACGCTGATGGACTATTCCGTTCACTCCAGTCAGGCGCTCCCTCAGGGCCTCACAGGAAAAAGGAAGGAAGAATCTGATTTTTTTTTTTTAACAGCCGTCCCTCACTGTGACAGTTTACCTTAGTCGCCATGATGAGATAAATCTCCCCCTTGCCCCCCAAAGCTGTCTGACTTTCACAAGACTGTTACCTGCACTCACCACTATACGGCAGAATCCTGCACATTAACAAGCGTGCATGGAAGAAGTTAGCCTGAATGCCACGCTTGGTGAGAGGTAGCGGGAAGCGTGGGGCTGGGGGGGTCGTCTTGTGTCATCAGGTGTGAGAGCCAATCTACCAGTGGTGGGAATTAAAGAAGTAGAAATACTTTGTTACAGTACTTTATTCAAATTGTCTGTATTCATTTTGACGACGTATTACTTTTACTGCCTGCCTTGGAAAAATACTTTTTAGTCTTTGTCTTAATATGCTTGACGACAATGTGAAAAGACAAAGATGTTAAAATGGCAACAAATTCTGAGAAGGGAAGACATTCTCCATCCGTGGCCATATTTAAAATAATTGTTTGATGCTAACCGCTCCATGTTGGATTCATGGCTAATGGATTGTCTTGTGCCAGACATAAAACCAACAGCTTCCGGCATTCAAAAAATGTCTAATTAAAAAAAAAAAAAAACACATGAAAGTGGGGTCCCTTTTTTTCAATTATCATGAGCCAATGTTACCATTTTGTTGTTAGTCAGTTCATAACGTTAGCAAAGCTATGAAAGCATGCTAGCTCTTAAACACAATCATGTGACATTTGGTCCCTTTTTTCCAATTATCATTAGCCAATGTTACCATTTTGTTGTTAGTCAGTTCACAATGTTAGCAAAGCTATGAGAGCATGTTAGCGCTAGCTCTTAAACACAATCATGTGACATTTTGTTCTCAGTATGAGCCTTATGTCGATAAGAGAGATGCTTTGTTATGCGCAGAGAAACTGTCTACGTAGCATTAGACTCAGAGTACGATTAGTTTTTCCTCACTTCTGCAATCCACCGCACACTTCGGAACATGTGCGGCGACAGGCGCTGACAGACGACCAAAGCGGGTCACCCAAGACACGGAGGGGGGATTACGAGCAGGAAGGAGGGCTTTTGCGCAAACATGTGCGAGGCGCTCGGCTGTGTTTGTGAGCGTATGCGCCAGCTCTGTGTGTTTACGCTGCTAATGGCGGTTTAATTTGATAAGCGGTTGGCGGATTTGTCGGCGCTCGGCTCGGACGGAGGGCGGCCTAGGTTCTGTATATTTTGGGTAAACACGGAGAAATTCATTCCAGGTTTCCCCCTGTGAGCCATAGTCTTCTTTGTGTGTGTGTGTGTGTGTGTGTGTGTGTGTGTGTGTGTGTGTGTGTGTGTGTGTGTACTTTGTCAGGGTGCATTGCTGTGCAAGTATTTTTCCTTAAAGGAGAACTAATCGAATAGATTGCAGGTGTCAAACTGAAGGCCCGGGGGCAGGATGTGACTCTCCACATCATTTTTATTTAGCCTGCGAACGTGCGTCAGGTGGAAGAATCTCACTCAATGCCAATGGTTGACCATGGATTTGGTACTAATATGGTCCCAATGGTGGTATTATTCGCATGACAACACCTAGAGCAGGGGCGTCATTTTTGTCGTGGGCCGCATTTTAGTTACCGTTTCCCTTGGAGGGCCGTTATGACTGAAACCATATAAAAAAAAGTCAACGGTTTATTCAACTATTGTTTAAGTTACTGTAATGAGAGGTTTGGTAACAAGAAAATGCTGGTAACATGTCTCTCATTTATTACAGATGAGAATTTTAAATTTTGGTAGCGATTTTAGCAAGCAGCATAGAAGTTGACATGTTTGATTTGCTTTCGCGGGCCACATCTGGCCCCCGGGCCTTGAGTTTGACACCTGTGACCTAGAGGCTGAAATCCAAATTGGGCCGAAATTGTAGCATTCACTGGAAGCAGTGTTTCTAAGAGAATTGTCAGGAAATGAAAATATAACATTTTTGGAAACAAATGAATGTCGGGATTTAACTTGTAAATGTAGATCAGAGGTTCTGATAGGATTTAGGCTAGCCTTTGACGGCCCCGGCAGACTTATTCGCTGGTCGACTTCATCCCGGCATGTGTGTGTCGCTTATATCCAGAACAACAAAATGGCAGCTCTCACAGAGGCGTTTGTGATAAATTTACTCCCGCCTGTAGGATACGAGTGCTCTTTAGGTAATTTAAACCCGAAAGTGATGCTTGCACTATCTTCGCTTGGACCTTGCCTGGCTTCAGAGGGATGTCCTCGGTGAGGCGGGGGCGTCCGAGTTTTGGCCTTATAATGTAGTCACAACAGAGGGTTCCGAGCCAAAGGAAGCAGCGCCATTCCCACCCCCATCCCCAAACAGGATGGGAGGATGAGACCACACGCACACACTTGTGTGTTCTATACATGTATCTACATATGGATCAAATACATACACCGTGTTCCGCTCGATTGGATTCCGCCACCTATTCTGATGATTTTTGCTTGACCCTGATGTGTTTCTCTGACTCCCACACGCACACACACACACTCACACGCACGTCTTCACGCAGTTCTTGTTGGTACAAAGCACCGCATTCCCAGAGGAAGCCTCTCCATGAATGGCTCCACTGTTTTCCCCACTAATCTTTTTATTCCTCCTTCTCCTCCTCCTGCCGCTCACTAGGAAGTGGACCCAGATAGGCTTTATCTGTCAAGATAGGCCACTGCAATTACTCATGACTTATTACACTTGATAGTAAAACAAGTGACTCTTCTATTTTGCCCTCTGTGTGCTTCATATTTTACATTCAAGCGCAATTAGTGGATTTCCTCTTTCTCCAGCTTTTTGGGAGATTTTTGTTGTTGTGGAGAACTGCTTGTATAAAATTTAATGGCACAGTCTTATTTTGCCACCTGCTGTCAACTGAAAATGACATCGTTGCTCGGGCCTCATGTAACCAACCGCCAATTGGCGACGTCACATGACCAAACCCAGAAAAACGGGTGAAGCGCGATTTGGTGGAATGCGGGCCAGCCCCAATCGCGCCTTGCTTACCTCTTGGCTTTGATGGAGCGTTTCAGAGCCTGTCGTTCGGTGGTTGTTGCTTGAAAATGGCTCTGAATCTTGGCATCGGAGTTTTCAAGTCATGTACGAAGGACCTCTGTATTGGGATGGTATTACTAACGGTATGTAAATTAGCCAAAGTGTTGCGTTAATTTCATTTTAAAAAAGGCTGAGAAAGGCCGTGCAGGCATTATAAAAATCCCTTTTCCATAACATGTCCCCCTTTTCTTTTTTTTTATTACAAGTTGTCATCCTCCGTCTAATTTGATGATATAATGAAACTTAAATTTGCTCTTATTTCGCCAACGCAAATTCCACATAAGCCATAATTTGTGCCATTTTGTGAATGTGTGTTGGTGGTGTTATTGCAGGTGTTTGGTCAGGGAACGTGTGTGTGAATCAGCTGGGGGTACCATCCTTCATCACCTTGCGTTGTGAGTGTTGGAGTGTGCGAGATCAAGAATATTCCTGCCTCGGAAATGAAGGCGGCCTCGCTGAGTTCCGCAGCCACACTGGGATGCTTTGATATATTAGATGTGGAAGCAGAGGGGGACAGGAGGTACACCAGCACGGTGTGTGTGTGTGTGTCTCTTTGTGTGTGCATGCAACAGTGTCTATGTATGGTGGCGGCGGAGGTAGCACAAGTGTGTAAACACTTCCCACTGGCCAACACCGGCACCTTCATACTGTGAAGCGTCAGGACATCCTGTGCAATCGAGATGAAGTTGATAAAAGTTGGATTGAATTATTTGTTCCAGATGTAAAAAGTATTTCTTCGTCATTGGTGTCAAACTGTTTGGATTAGAGCAACAATATGTCGTCGTTTCGGATAACGGCGTATGGATGCTACACTGATGGTTTGGAGTTACAGGCAAAGGTGGACTATTAAAATTTTGAAGTGCCAATTTTGCGAGATGACGGTGTAAAATTTGCGATCATGAGGGCTGGGCGATATGGATTAAATTGGAAGATTTTAACATTTACAAATAATGTGAAAGTTAAGTCATCTCATGGAAAAAATACGTCCCTTTTGTCAAAATCTGTTTGTATACTTGATAAATTAACATTGAGCAAGGTGATTCCAGCCAAGTATTTGTGGCTTGGACACGTCAGATCAAAACTTGTCGATAAATTTATTTCATGTGTCAAAGTGCGCTTTGCCTTCGGAAAAGGTTCCGCGTGATTGAGTGTCTTTCAGCGGAGTGCAGAATTGTGTCAAATGGTTTTGCTCGTGTTTTTGAGCAGCTATTAAAATGTCGAGTTGTTGCTTCGAAAAAAAACAACGGTCACGAGAGGCGTCGGAAAAATCAATGAATGGAGCAACCGAGTTGGCAACGCTTGGCTTCGCTTTGGTACTTAAATTTTTTTTTTTTTTTAATAACTCCACTTTGTCATAGCCACGTTAGTGCAAGCGGTACAAAACAGCAAATGACAACAACTTTTGGAAGGTTAATATTTAATTTTTGACGGGGGGGGGGAATCATTAATCAATAAAACCCGATTAATCACCCGATTCTACCGATCGCAGTCAGCAATCCCACTATCCCGATAGCTTGGGTTCTGTTTCGCTCTGTGTAGTATAGCTTGTCTGTCGTCATAACGGCAGATAAATGATCAGTCTTCTGTTAGGGTTGTGATGGAGCAACACTCAGGGGGTCTTTGTGGTTCTTATTCATCGTCTCCGAACTTTTGCCTTTTTTTTTTTGGCGTCCCACTTGGCTTCATAATCCAACACCTGTTTGAGTGATTATCTCCTTAAAGTCACGGCTTCCCATTTCCTGGATTGCAAATTTGTCAGCATAACCACGCTCCATTTATGTATTTTTGCTTTCTTTTATTGAAGTTCAACTCGAAAGCACAACGAAATCGGAGATTTTATTTGACACGCCACCTGGCTAAGCCGCATCGTGATAAGTTAGCGGGCCTCCGCCGAGCGCGGGGCCGCAGCGAGATGGCTTTCGCGGCCTCTCCGCTTGAGCGGCGACACCCCGCCTGCGGAGCAACGAGTGGTGAAGGGTGCACCACGGTCCACTGCGCCCACAAAATCACCGCAGTCAGCACGTCTGCGCGAGGGAGCGGCTTCGAGAGCGGGGCCCGGGGAAAAGAAAAAGCCTCCGCTGCCAAAGGAACGGCGAAATGTCTTTTTATTTTCTTAACCTCGAGGACCTTCAGCTGAGTTGGAGACGAGTGAAGGTGACGGCAGTTTGCAGTGAACTCTGCTTCAAGGTGGAATTATTGAAGCCTCGGGACTTTGCAGGTCGCCTATCTGCTGACTGAATTGAAATCCGACATTTTGAAAGCCATCCAAACATTTTTTTCTCTTCAAGCGAGCCTTTCTCCATCTTGTCTTGTAAAACCACATTTTTTTTTCCCCCCCTCACGAGGTGACGGCGGGAGTTGTAACTACTCAACTCCGCGTCCCGGGTCGGTGATCAATCACCAATGGATTTTTCGATTTCCATCCAGAATGGGACTTTAAATAATATGATAGCAGTTTCACTAAATACAGTCAATTGAACAAAAACATGACGAGCAAATTATGGATTCGGGGTCGTCTTTGTTCACCAAGCAGCGTATCATGCCCTGACTGTGCAATCGTTGCTCAAATTATTGTTAAAGGTCTTCTTGAAAGAATTGCATAGCCACGACATACACCGTCATCGAACGACTTTTATTGTTTTTCTCTTGTTCGGCGCAGCAGAGCAGCGCCGCACTTAAATCTCGATTTGCCTCCATGATGACATCATCCGGCTTGTATTCATTAGCCTCATGTTTTTTGGCACGGGGGAGCGTCCAAAACTGGCAGGCCATTTGTGGCCGTAAAAAAAAAAAAAAAAAAAAAAAAAAAAAAAAACGCAGCCTTTTATGTGTCCGTGCTGTAGGTAAGAAGTGCTGTCGTAAGAGCCCCCCTCTGAACTTTGCCCTGGCGTTGAGGGAACCGACACCATTTGCTTCTCTGCTGCTCCATGACCTTCTAAGACGTGGGCCCGCCACCCACCCATGCATGTGGGGGTGGGGGGCGAGCGTTCCGAACAGGTCTCGCAGTTGTTGCAACTGTATGTGCTGGCCAACTTTTTGATGCTCAGCTCTTTAACAGGAGAGACATTTTTCCACATCCCCTCTCATGCCAATGAAACATGCAATGCTTTTACGCACCCCTAAATGCCACGGGGATTTTTTTATTTTTTTAACCTTTCAACCTAAATATTCATGACCTGTTTACAGTAAACCCTATTGGCAAACAATAATTACAACTTGTGGGACCACTAGGGGGTCCACAGACCTGAGATTTAGCAACGGTGCGCCACTTGCAAGTTGTGGATCAACTCCAGAAAACCTCACATTGACTTCCACCTTGACAAGGATGGAAGGTGTTCAGGTTGGCCTCCTCTTAGCTCCCCTCCCCGAGTATTGCTCAGCGTTTTGACGCCCGCATCTCCTATGGTCGCAGTTCCAGCATAGGCACATTACAAATTCACACGTCCCCCCCCCACCCC
>NW_017806233.1:629241-629477 GCF_001891065.2 Hippocampus comes
CACTGCTTTATTGCCCTTACGTCTGATACAGTCCCAACATCGCTCACGTCCACCAGGCAGGGGGCGCCGGTGAGTGTACAGGGGCAGCGGGATGAGGTTTTTTTTTGGGGGGGGGGCGGGCACTCGCAGGAGTAAAAATGGTGAGAAGTTCCTGCATACGATTCTGAAATGCAAATAGCCTGGACACACACACACACACACACACACACACACACACACACACACACACACACACA
>NW_017806233.1:629500-673065 GCF_001891065.2 Hippocampus comes
ACATTCTCACCTGGGTCCGCGCCAGAGCAAGATTGACATTCAGTAAAGTTTTACAGGTGCGCCGAAGCGCATAATTAGCCTGTTAGCTGCGACTAATGAAATCTCCACCCTTGAAGCCTCGACTGCAGCCGGGGCAGAGGCAGACTTCCTGTTTGGGATAGGCATTGCCTTAAAGCAGCACGAGGTGTGTGTGTGTACACGTGTGTGTATGCCAGCGTGTGCGCCGCCACCACGTGTGTCGAGTGAAAGAGGCAAATTGAAGCGGCTAAAAAGTGCAACAAGGGGCAAGTGGGCAGTCTCACCTGGAGGGGCTTCTTTATGGAAACACACACGTGAGTTGCGCATTGGCCTGCATCGGATGAGAGGGGCCTCATTTGGCCTTTTTGCGTTAACTCTCGAAATTAATGATGATATGACGTGGATGACTTCTGGGTTCAACTTGTAGATATGCTTGAATTTATCGTTGGGAGCTGCGTGCCGCTACCGGCTTTGTCTTTGATTGTTTTTTTTTTTTTTTTTTTGCACTTGCTTTCTTTGCTTGTGTTCTTCTTTTCCTCCTGTGCTTCCATAATTCTTTGCTTTTACATTTCTGCTTTTGTTTTTACTTGAATATCCTTTGGTTTTCTCTTTCCTTGCTTGCTTTCCATTTCTTTGCATTTATGCTTCTTTTCACTTGCGTCCCATTTTTTGCTTCCCCGTTGCCTCGATTTTGGGCCTCACTTGCCCCCCCTCCCTCCCGTCATTCCCCAAAATGAGGCGATTCGATTCTTGTCGATGGTCCTTTTGTGAATTCTTGACAAGGCTTTGTCCTCGCACACGCCGTGTCACCTACATAGAGTTAAGTGCTCACGCAAGCCCTTGACGGACGCTTGATTGACTATCAGCCGCAGGAGCAGTCAGCGGGGCTCCGACCTCTCGACCTTTTGTGCCATCCTGCGAAGTATTGAGATGTCGTTCCGCCAAAGTGCTTATTTTAGACATTGACAGGGTATTCGAGTTACGGATCATTTTTGTCATCACTGCCATCTACAGAACTGAAGTGGAATGCATCAACGGGCGCGTCGTGAATTCTTCCGAAAGTCCGAAAAAAAGTTTGGAGGAGCTTTGCTTTGACATGTGGCGCTCGGCGCGCTAACGAGCTTTACGTGCGTTACCGCAAAACCGGCAAGATGAAAAGGCCTTTCGACAAATAGCCAAAGAGAATGATGTGTGAGATGGAGAAAGGGAAGAAAGCAGCAAAAGCTGAAATGATGACCATGGGGGCTCTTTTAAGATCTAAACCTAATGGCAAAATCAGATGCAACATTTAAAGGCAACAAAGTGCGCGTGTATTTAATTTGTGATCCAGAGTGTTTTAAAAATGAACATTTCCTTTCCATCGATCCCGATACCCTCCAAAGAAAACGGCAGAATGCCTGCAGGCTCAAACTTGATGTTTCCAAAGATTTGGGCCATTTGCGGAAGGCCCGTAAAACGCCAAAAGCGCTTGGGTCCAATCTGGATCGTGTCTGTTAATGAGCTTCAGCAGAGAGCTGACTTGCCTTTGAAGGACGCCCCCGTTAAAATGTTTCAGATTGTTCCTCGCCGTTTGCGTTCAGAAATAAGCCAAAACCTCCAGACCGCAAGTCCACATCAAGTTAAGAGGGCGACGAGGAAGCGAGCGAGCGAGCCGGATGGGCTTCGCACACACTGACCGCCGCATTTTAGGCTTTCCATTCATGTCGCTCGGGAAGCAAAGAACGGCCAAATAACTGTTTGGATCATCAGCGAGGCGTCGATAAAAATGCAATCGCCGTGGTGTGGGATTTAAGAGGGCATGAGATTGCCTGAATGGCGAATGTTTCATGTGGTGCGTCGCCACTTTATAGTCACTCTGGGTTGTGTGTGTATTTTTATTTTGATTTTTTTTATTTCTGCAACATGTTCTATTTCCGAAAGAGATTCTGCCATTTTTCAACCATTCATGTGACCGACCTCTTTATTTCCTGAGGAGAATCGGAGTGGGCCTCCCTCCCACCCTGAACTTCATGCATCCTCCCGGCGTGTCTGAGAATAACCAGCTTGGTCTTTTATCGGGACTTTGTCAGCTCTTCAAACATGGCCGCCATGCACTCCCCACCATCCGTCCGTCTCCCTCCAACTCTGTCTGTAAAATTATTCAAAGCTGCCTCGAGGTCAGCAGAACCTCGCGCTAGATTTTTTTTTTTTATGGAGAATCTCCGAGGGTGATGTGCAGGTTCCTCTTGACTGATGGCTGACATCACATTTGGAACACGGGCGCCATCGAATGAGATCCACCTTTCGATCGTGAAATCTGGATCGAGACAAAGTCTTCGGCTGCCTGCAACCTTCTCCTGAATGGAGCCGTGTTGCCCCCCCCCCTCCCCTTCCCTCCTTTGCTATCTTCTCTACTTATTTGTCTTCCGGCCCCTCCGTCTCGCTGTGTTTATGCAATCGCTGCCTACTGGCCCAGTTTGTACGTACTCGAGATAACTGCGAAAAGACGGCGTTAAGGCAAGAACGCGTCAGGGGAGGAGTCGGTTATCGTATTAAGAAGGAGACGCCTTATCAAATTTATGAGCGCTGGAGTCGGCGGGGCTCATCATTCTGCCGCTATGAGACAAGCAGTGAAAGAAGTCGAGATGAAGGGGGATGAAGGACTCCCGCCGTAAAAGACCTTATTGATGGATTCTTCTATTAAAACGCACGCACGCACGCATACACGTGGACGCCGAGTGTTTTCTTATGACACTGATAGGCCGCACTTCAAACGGCGCTTCCTCTGCGGGTTTTTCCTTCTCGGTGGTGCGCCATCTTGGCCTTCGAAGAGCTCAGGAAGTGGATCTCACTTTAAAGAACGCCGCTAGTCGAGATCAGGAAGGGGGTCCGGTGTGGGGAAAGTTCAGTTCGAAACTACAGGAAATGGCAAAGAGTTGTGAATGTCTTATAAGAGGTCTTGTCTGCTTCTTGGTTGAGGCCTTTTGGTCTTTTGGTTAACCAGCAGTGTTGGAACTTGTTGGCTGCCATTTTGAGCAATAGTGGCGGTATTATTTTTGCTAGTTTGGGAGTCGGCCCTTCAACTTTTAAAGAAGAGATGAGCTGTCAATTTCCCACGCTTTCCCATTTTCGAGTGCTCGCAATGGCCTCACCTCTGATTCAATTTCATAAATGAAGTCAAGATTCGGAATCATTTTGTTCCCTCCGAATCCTTTCCGCTGGGAATGCGTGAAGTGACATTTTCTGTCATCACCACAATCAATAACGGTTTGAAACACAAACATACTTCTAATAACTCTTTGTACCTACTTCAGAATTAGCAATGTGATGAGCTTTTACGCCCGTGATGGCTCATAAATCAAGCCACACTTACGCTACAAGCATGCGACAAGCGCTATCAGGCCAGACGCTTGACGTCCGAGGACGTGACGGAGACGCTGGGCAGAGACCACGGCTTGATTTTTCTCACCCTCTCCAGCGCTTAGACGCCCGATAAGAGCTCGTAGGCAAGCAGATATGATGAGCACTCTGTCAGCTTTGACACCGTCAGCTTCGTCACCGCTCCTAAATGATGCCAACGGCGCATTAGCGGGGGGGACACTTGTGTTACGAAGTGCGCGAAGGAATTTTACCTTTTGAAAGTAAGGTTTTTGTCCAGAAGATAACTCAATGTGCTTCACATTTTGGAAAAGGCAAAAGGGGGCCCAATAGTAATAGTAATACTACTCCCGAACCGAAAAATGTAGGATTTAATTTTCACTGTGTTGGGTATTTCGATGAAAACATGTCACAGACAAAATATTAAGACACCTGGAAACTGTTTTATATTGTGAAAAGAATGTGTAATATCTCATTTAAGGCCACACAATGTTCCTCTAAGAACTGTGTTGCGTCATTGCATGTTTCCGTGTGGAAAGTACCTTAAAATGTGTGTGCGTGTGTGTAAAATTTGCCACTATATAAATACAACTGACTATGACATTTTAGTGTATATATCTTTTTTGGATTCAAGAAAGGAATGGCGATGAAAACATAATCTCTTTGGTCGGCGTCGTAAATCTAACATAAAGCAACAGGTTATCTGCGTCACGTCTTCTGTTCCTGATCCGATGAACAGCTGATAGTGCTTATGGTTGACTTCCCAGCACCTCCACCAATCCCTCGTCCCATCTCGAAACTTTTCTCGCACGCTGTAAATCTGACTAATAAGGCCTCAGAGCGCCTGGCGGGCCTGCTCCATTTCACCGTGATTAAATAAGCGCCGCCTCGCCCAGCCGACAAACAACCGGATGGAATCCAACTCACTGTAGGGCTGAGCAATGAATGGATTTTATCACTCTATTTCGTGACTTTTCCAACCCCTCTCGTGACTTGTCTTCCATGAAAATGACGAGTGAGTTTCATCCGCTTCGAAATAGACAACAGAGCAGCTTTTGACCCGAGTTACATGCTTTCAATCCGCAAAGATTTTGCAGGGGTGGCCTTGCCTCACCTGTGCAACTCAGCATGACGAAATAGCACGTAACAGGTAACACACACATCACAAACGTCGAAACCTCCATGTCAAAAATTGCAAAATGTCATATTCTTTTCACAAATTAATCCTATTCTTGCATGGCATCCCTTTTGTGATTTTTCTTTCTCTGCACTCATTGCAAGGTCAGCGGCGGGCTAAACTCCGGTTCTGCTTTTCCTCGCCACCGCCGCCTCGTCTCTCAGGTAATCGGCTTGATTGCGCACCCAGAGACAGACGTCTGACGGAATGTCATCCCCCCGCAGGCTCGTTAATTACGCGGTGCGAAACGCGAACGCATCGGCGGCGAGCGCTTATCTCTTGCTTGGATGACACTCGCGCCGATAGGCCGGCCTCTGGCAGGCCAGGGGAGTAGCAGTGGTTTGATAAGCGTGCTGGGAGAATGCGGCGGGGGATTGGGGGGGGAGGGGGGGGTTACTCCCAAACACCCGTCTTTGAGTTGCACTCTTCAGACTCGACAGAACTCGTTTAAATTTGTGATTTTCAACTGGTAATTTGTGGACTGATAGTAAATAATGCAGTGGCGGATCCCGCATTTGGTACTTGGGTCTTTGTTGGGTACTTTTTTGGCAGCACATTACTAAGAACATTGTTTCACTTTCAGGTCATGGCTAGTCACTCATGTTTATCCACCCGGAAGTACTCTAGCGTCTATTGTTTAGAAATAATGAAACGTCCGACACATAAATGAAAGCACACACAGTAGCTTAGTTGTACTGCAGAGACCAAGGGAGAACGTGGGATTTTTCAGGTCCACTTGTCGAGGAAGTTTTGCTCCATCTCCCGTTTCCTGGTCCACCAAGCGTTGTTTCAGACCATAAAGATTACATTGGCCCTTCAATTAAACCCCTGAGGCTCTCTCCCTTTTCTACGCATTTCAAGTAAGCTTTTAATTCAATTACATACGATTCCTGCGTTCAGGTTGGCGTGCGTCGTAAAGCTTGACAGTCAATGCTAAAGCAAGATGTGGAATGTGGCGCGGGACCGAAACGGACCATTGGGAAAATAACGGGGCATAGATGGACGCTCGTGGATCCTAAAGTTCAATTACAAATGGCTTTGATTTACGACAGAACACATTTCTGTGCGGTAAATCTCTCATCACTGTTTTTTTTTTTGTTTTGTTTTTTTATAAGCATAAAAAGTGCTGCTTTTTCAATATTTCAGTTCAGGATTGCCGCTAGTGCTGTTGGCAAATAAAACCGAAAGAAATCAAACTCTGTTTCGTGACGCTGGTCAATGACGTATACAGAAGTATGAGCAAAAAATATATTTGAATATTGGGGGAGGGGGCATGTAATGCTGGACAGGAAAATATTCAAAAATATTTTTTAGTCCAACTTTAGCTTCATTCTGTGCACATGCATGGTTGTTTATGTCTTTAATTGGCCTTCGTTTGATGTTCCACACCACTGCACTTAGCACTTCGAGACTTGGTAATGAGACACCATTTTAGACTTAAGGCTCACCTCATCTTGTTTGTGTTTACCGCACCCGCACAGCATCTGTTAAAAGAACTCGTATGTCTCCTTGGCCTTGAATGCACTGTTGGCCACGCTATGTTTAGTGTTTACCCGCTGCCCTCTGAAATGGATGCGCTCGTTTATTAAAAAAAAAAAAAAAAAAAAAAAAAAAAAACATTCTCCGGTTTCCGATCACGCCGCCCTCCGCTCTCTAATCACAGCGCTAATCGCAAGCGCTCGCTAGCCTGGGCCTTGCTATGTTCAGTGTTTACGACACCGCGCAGATGCGGGCCTGACGTTTGGTCGCTCCATTCGAATTGACATGTTAGCGCATGCGCGAGAATGCTACTTTAGGCTTTTATAGCGAGGCTCCTTTCACTAATTGACACACTTGGGCCCTATTACGAGCTACATAGTTAACAAACTTGAACACCTTTTGTTTGAATCAGCGGTTATCATGCACAATTGTGACATGCAGTTAGCTAGCTAGTGAGGCGTCACTAGCTAGCTAATGAGGCGTCACTAGCTCGCTTCGTTTTGGAAAGTCTTCCATCGTGGGCGCATCGTTGGGCAGGCGTGAGTGTGTGCATGTCGCACAGAGAAAGCAACACAATCACTAGCTAGCTTCCTTTTGGAAAGTCTTCCATCGTGGTCGCGTTCGAGCGCATCGTTGGGCAGGTGTGAGTGTGTGCATGTCGCACAGAGAAAGCAACACAGATGTGAAGCCATTTTTATCAGGATTTTGAGCTCTAGTTTTTTTTTTAATCACCACTCAATGGTACATTTGAGTTTGTGTTCAATTCATGATGCGGAAAGACCGAAGCTCCAATTCTCCCTTCATGCACGTTTGTGGGATACAAAGGCAGTCAAATTACAACCCGCAGGTTCAGAGTTCAAGGCCAGTTACTCACTGCAGCGTGTGCGTTGAATGGCTGTGTGCTGGAGTGATGAAACGTTTTGTGTTCGGGAAGGCACTGGAAGGGTGTTGGGAGGGTGTTTTCACGGATGGTCGGGCATGTGACGGAAGACGTTGACCAGGAATTTGGATATCCGCGCATAGAGAAAACAAACTAGCGGCAAGACAAAGTGGCGACATGGGAACGTCTCGTCCGCCCATCTGGAGGAGATTGTCAACAGCCCGACGTGTCATGGCCCACAATTAAACTTTCCGAGTTGATTTTGACACCTCAAAGCAGAATTCTGTTGATTTTGATTAACACGCTGTTGAGGCCTTTTTGCGCTATTGCTAATTGTCGACTATGAGCAATAAGGTTTAAAGATTAAATCTTTTTTTTTTTTCACAAACATCCTGTACAGGATTCATATTTTATTGATCTGAGATTTTTCGGAGTGTAGAAGAGGTGTAACATTAATTCTTTCAACTGGATTCATTCCCAACTTCCCCTGCACTCTTTTGGGGCTCCAGATGTTGATGTGTGAAGTCCCATATATGTGTATATTTTTTTCGTATCAAACCCATAATGCATTTCACATTGCCCATGAGTCACCCAAGTGTGATGGACATGTGGAAGAAGGGCGGTGGGAACGTCGTGGACCAAAAAAAAAAAAAATCATAAAAGAGGCCATGACGTTGTTCTATTTCAATTACCGTGTGCATGTGTGGCTTGAGATGGAGTGTGAAGCATGTTTATTTGGTCATGGATGTAAAACGGATGGAAAGGTGTGGGCAGCAGCAGCACTGGGAAATGATATCACTCACACACATACGCGTACACTACGGTCAGTGCTGTGGCGGTTCTGGCTCACGCTACATTAGCATCCGAACGCCGTGTCCTTCCCTGCTGCGAGGTCGGTCGTGGGAAATGAAGGCAGGCAGGAAGTCATCTCGGCGCGTACCAGAAAATGGAGATTCAAATAAAAGGAAGAAGAAAAACTCGATGTAAAATGTTGTCTTTCTCGATCGGGTTTGCGTTGGCAGTGCACCGTAAAGTAAACCCTCGCCAATTTGTAAATCCAAATTCTGTAAAAGGATAAACCACTTCTTTACGCCTGACCTCATGACTGTGATTTAAAAAAAAAAACAAAACACAATTTTGCTGTTCGCAGCAGGTCTCAGTCGCAAATAATGTTTGTAATTGCATTTCTATATGAAATAGTTTCAACTGTAATTGTCGCCCCTTCAAAAACGGACACAGCCTGAGCAAAAAAATAGGTGAGTCCAAACAGACTGCAGCCAGGAAGCAAAACAAGGGCCCTCACGTTGCCATGTTGTTACTTGTGAAATCAGTGACGGTGCTGCTTCCTCCTCCTCCTCCTCCTCCCGCCCGACCGCATCTGATGCGATGAACAGTCCCGATAGTCTCGCTTCGCCGCCAGCGTGCACGCTCCCAGCTCATGGACACAGATTATTTGCGTCCTTTGGCGCCCGTCTGCGGCTCCGGAGCTGACTGTGCGTCACCCGGATGCTGAGGGTGCTGACAGAAAAGAGGGATATTGATGTTTGGGAGCGGGGAAGGGTTTGGTGAAGTGAAGTCATTTCCCTCCCCCGTTCGCATTTTATCTCCACGTTTTTGTTACACAGCGGGATTATGTAAGAGGCATTTCATTGGAATTTTCCAATGAAATGACAGTTGTTTTTGTTTTTTTCTAGGTGTGAACTACAACGGCGGCCTGCAGGATACAGTGCACTCTTTTTTTTTTTTCTTCAACATAAGGCCTATTTAATTTTTCATGTCTCATGACATGTAGTTATCCAAATATTAATATTTCAATTTTTAGGGTAGTGCTGTACTGGTTCGGAATCACACAGAATCTCCCATGAGATCACTTTTTTAGTGACCTTTTGAGTAACCTACCTATCTAGCTAGCTATTTTTTTAAAACCCTGGAGAACCCACGGGGTCAAATTTGGCCCCTATAAATTCTGCTACTGAAATGCTACCCTTAAATCCCAAAGGGTCAAATTTGGCCCTAATCCTAAATGAGGATTAAAGCATTAAATATTTGAAAAAACATATATTTTGGTGTTCAGTGAACATATAGCAGTCATTTAATGTAAAATTCATCATTTTCCAAAGAAGAAAAGGGTTCTTGGGTTCTCCAGGGTTAACCTACCTCTAGAAAGTATTCATAGCGATGCACTTTTTTTCACATTTTGCACTGAATTCATTTCCCCCCCACCCCCTCTCAAAATTCTACGCACAACATATCCTACTGACAAAAATCAACAACTTGTTTCAAAGTAAACCTGCTGAAAGAGGTTCGGGATGATCCATGGGATGGACCTGAAGCAAAGGCTCTCAATGGATCATATTTATTTAATATTCAATTATTATTCAATATTTAATTTCAAAAAAAATCCCCCCCCCCCAAAAAAAAGAACTTTATCAATGTGTGCGTGCGTGTGCCCACATGGTTTTCCCATAGGGCTTTTACAGCCTTTTGCTGTGTAACCAACCATCTGTCCCGTTCTGGATTTGTGTGTTTAAGAACCACTGACAGTATTTCCCCCCCCCCCCCCCCCACCCACAACCTCCTCACATGCCCTCATACAGTACCCTCGCCAAAATAATGCACACTATGGGAGTTACCTTCATGTTATTTCATCCTTCTTTGAGAAACACACTCATGATTCTGTTTTCTATTTGATCCGACTCGCGCACGCGGTGACAGCTGATTGGTCGCCGCCATGATGCTTGGTGTGTGTGTGTGTGTGTGTGTGTGTGTGTGTGTGTGTGTGGGTGTGTGTTGTGTTTAACAGGCAGGCCCATTTCCGCCGCTAGCAGCGTGGATGTTTTCGTCTGCTTTAAAGCCCCCGTGGAAATCCAATCTGTGGTTCCTCCTCCTCCTCCTCCTCCTCCTGCGAGTGCAATCAAAATACACTTGTTTAGGCTTGGTGGACATTTCACGCACGTTACCAGGGACTGGTAGCATTTGGGGCAAGGTGATTGCGTTAAGGGGGAGGAGGGAGGGGGGTCTTAATGGAGATTTGGAGAGAACCTTCTGGATCTGTCAAGATGAAGTGATTTCAGCAGATGGGCTTTGTGTTGTGGAGTTAGTCCCTTATGACCGTATAAATATAAGATTTAAAAAAAAAACTTTGTCTCACAATAATCATCATTGTATTACACATACATACAAATGTAAAATTATCTCCTGGAAGTAACCCGAACTTTTTTTTTTTTTATGTCTCTAATTATAGCGCACTCCTGACACACAAATGATTACTAGAGACTTTTTAGCCCCCCAGGGTGTTATTTTCCCATGAATAAAAGAAGAAAACTACTCTTACAAGCATATGACATGTTCTTGTGCCTTCACTTGATGATGCCTTGCAAATTATTTTGTAGGCTTCTCCAGCTTGATACTTGGGGAAAATGAGTGATCCCTCCGATGCTGTGATGCCGCTCTGCGGGCAGTGGCTGGTGCAGTAAGATGTGACCTACAAAAACGTCAGGGAAAGCCTCCCCCAACATCTGAAGTTTATTCGGGTCGGTGTGTGCTTACACTCATTTTACATGACTCTGAATTTGATTGCTCCATTTATTCTCAAGACGGTTACAACACAGAGGGGGTGCACACTTGTGCAACCACATTTTCTCAAAAGTTTAAAAATAAGAGACTTTTTAGCTGCAAAATTGTAATTTAGGGTTAGCCTTTCTCTTACTGGTCATGTGGCCGGCCATACAATTGTGTGTGTGTTTGTGTGTGCGTGTGTGTTAATCCCCGTCCTTGTCGGCTGGTCACACATCTGCAGATTTGCACCTTCTGGCCTACAGTAGCCGCTATAATGTGTTTGAGCAGGTACTGAGCCCATACAGTAAATCCTGTCCATGCACTGTAATCGCTGATCAATGCAAAGTGATCGATTGCACGCACGCACGCATCCATCCGTTGCATGTTTGTTTACATGACGCTACGTTGACAGATACTCATACGTAGGCTTTGTACAGATTCGAGTCCCCTTCTTTTGATACATGCGCGCACACACACGGTCTACAGTACGAAGGAGTCATGAATGCGCCGTGCCGGATGTTTCTGTGACCTTTCTCTCTTTTAGGCCTGACCCCAGCGGATGGCCCGAGAGAGGGATTAGGGCCCGATTCGCCTAATTAGCCCCACGACCCCTTCACCAGCCCCCTGCACACCGCCCGTGACTCGCTCACTTCATTAGCGACGCCTGCCCTCGTCACAAAAAATGGGAAGAATAGCAAAGGTAAGTAATTAGCATCCGTTTTGTGGGATTTCACTAAAAGGTTTAAATGTACAGTATTTTTTTTTTTCACGAATAAGTCAAAGTGGGGTGCTCAAAGTCATCAGGGAGCAATATTTTTTATTTAGTCGGCTTTTGTACAAAACAAGTGTGCTGTAAGTACTTTTCTGAAGTGTCTGGAGATTAGCTTTCTTTTGGAATTGATGTTTAAAAAAAAATTAAGGAATGAATGACGATAGTCGGCAATAGTTTTTACAGAATTTTTTTTAAAAAGCACATTTTGGAGATTTCATCAATAACTTTAGATTTCTATTTGTATTGAGGTGATTTTTTTTTTTTTTTTTTTTTTTTTTTACCAAGAGTAGAATACCGCTTAACATAATTATTTCATCTGCGCCCCACCCTCCCTCCCCAGCCCTTTCTTGCCACTATTTATGCGTGCTGACACATCAACAAGTACTCCGTGAGGCGTCAAATCATGAAGTCATCCTTCAAAGGAGAACGCTAATTGTTTGCACTCCTCAGTGCGTGTGCGTGTATGTGTTGTCATACAATAAGCGCGTCAGAAAAGAGGTAACGATGATTTAGGATGCCACTCGTCATGTCGAAATTCCGTCGGGCTAGTTTTTTCCCCCTCTGCATCCCATCGTGCCATAAAGCAGCGTCTGCTTTGGATTGGACAGATGAACTCGTCTGTCTTCACACCCGCGTCCCGTTGGGTTTGTGAAAGAATCCATTTAAAGGCAACATATTGACATTTTTCCCCAATTTATGAGTTGCCTGCTATCTCATTAAAAGTTCTCTGACATCCATTCGCCAAATATTTGTAAACAGAGTTGTCTTTCTGGAGTGCCTGCTCACCCATTAAGTGTAACATTTAACAATCAAGTATGTTTAATTATCAGTCATTGTCTGAAAATATGCCTGTGAATGAATTTTAAGAACCTAAAGAACCACTTGAAGATCGCCGAAACGTGATCATATCAAAAAACCAAAAGCTAAGCAAAGATTAGCGTTCGCTTCTGATCAGAATCTCCGTTGAACGTTCGGCCGAGCTACCTACGTGGTGGGCCGTGATTGACAGCTCTTCCTGGGTGGTAAGCAGACAGTGACAGCTCCGTCACTACGGCAACAAACACGGCAGGTTGACGAGTGGTTCAGCATGCCCCCCCGGGATACATCTCAACACACGTGCACATATTTGTGTGTGTGTGTGTGTGTGTGTTGAATTGGGGGATAGCTGGGTCTCCTGTTGACACGGTCTTCGGGTCGTTGACGTGAACGTCATGGGAGAGTGCTCCCTGAAACTCATGCACAAACGCGCTCACCCGCTTGGTCAGGTCACATTCTCTGCACGGCCATGTTGCGTGGAGTTACGTACTGTCGCTCTAGCCAGTGAGCGTGCTGGAGACGGTCCCAGCCGTCTTCGGGTAGTAGGCGAGGTACACACCCTGAACCGGTTGCCAGTCAATCGCAGGGCACACAAAGACTAACAATCATCCGCGCTCACACTCACACCGAGGGATAAATAAGAGAGCTCTATTAACCTGCCGCGCATGTTTTTGGAATGTGGGAGGAAACCACAGTACCCGGAGAAAACCCACGTAGGCACGGGCAGAACATGCAATTTGTCTTTCCTCTCGTTTTGTTTTTTTCGACGTTATCTCGCATCAGCTCCGCCCACCTTTTGTTTATTTCGGCTCCGCCGCTTCTGTTTATGTGTCCTTCTCGCCGCGTCCATAAATCGCTCTCTCGTTGGCTGTTGAAGTGTGAGGAATGGCACATGTGACGTCTCCTCGCAGCTGCCGTCGCTACCACCCGGCTCCACCGCCGGCAGGCAAAATATACACCGCGCCGCTGCACGTTTTAAACATTTCGGACCCGCTTTGATCTGCACCTACTTTGTCCCCGCGTTGTAAAATCCAGAAAAAAAGATGTTGGGCGTTTATTTTTTTTTCGCGTCCCACACATTTGAACTTAATGAAACGCACGATTTAAACACGTTGAATATGAACATAAAAAAATTTTGGGTTTGAACAGGTTGTGTTTTAAAAAGCGACATCTCAAAAATCACTCTATTGACGCCGGTGTCTGGCGCGACAGGGCGCTTTCAAAACATGACAGGATCGTTCAATTTTAGCCCATGCTAATAGTTGCCGGGTTCAACGGGAGTCTTTGATGTTTTGTTGATGTGTCAGCACGGCTTCACAGCTCATTGACAAATATTTCCTTCGCCGTGCCTTCCTCCCAACCGACCCCCTGCCCTCCCCTCACACACGCCAGAGTGTGATCCAATCGCTGCCGCATGCGTCCAGTGTGCAATGATAAATTCCAAGGTTGTATCCGCGGAGTAACGGGAGCATGGTGGCGCGCGTGTAAGTTGAGGGTGTGTTTTGAATGGTGTCTGGAAAAGCCAATGTTTGCCTCTGCTGTTCTCTGGACTGTTTTTGCTTTTTGACATAAGTACAATTATTAAAGACCACCAATGTGGAATGGGGTCGTGTCACTTTAAGACAAACGGGCTGAATTGTATTTGTTGCAGAGTGTTTCATTCCTTGGGCCCCCCCCCCCAAAAAAAAAGAGCGTGTACTTTGAGCGGTTCTTAATACTGCCCGAAGACAGAGTGCGGGTGGTGCCATGCACGGTGAGCAGAAAGCTCAGCAAGGTGGTGTCTTGCTAATTAGCGTTTTTATAGCGGGAACATAAACCGGTGAATTGGTCTGCGTGAGTGAAGTGAGGCCCCATTAAGCAGTTCAGTCGTTGCTTATTGTCACTTAAGGCGGTCGTCATCGTCGCCTGTTGAGATAAACAAGTGGTGATTTTTTTTTTTGTTGTTGTTGTTTACTCAGCACATCCTGCTTTTACCCCGACACCTTTCCCGACTTTCACTCTCGCTCTGCTCCTTCACCTCCCCCCCCCCCCCCCCCGCCTCTTCCTCCTCCTCCCGTTTACACTCGGCCACTGAATAGTGATCATGTCTGTCATTTCATCAGCTCTTTGCGCCGCTCTGCACTATTGAGATTGATGAGCTGCTCGGCTATAAATGACTTTGACACACTATACGCACATGCAGGCATGTATGTGGGTGTTGGGGGGTGAGGGGGGGGGGCACGATGAGGCTTTGTTTTGGTTACGAAAGAGTGAGGCATCCAAACAAACCCACCAATGCAATCCTAAGGTACCCCCCCCCCCGAGTAGTAAATACTGACTACTCCCACCTAGAGGAATTGAGGTTTGCTGAATCGAAGAATAGTTCAGTAAAACCCAGTAGTTCTTCCGCCAGCTTCTTACCAAGATGTGTCGATAGTTGTGTGCTTCCAATTGTGCGAGCACACTTTTGGCAGAGCCCCCCCTGTCCTGAGTTCCAAGGTCCTTCCTTTAAAGGCACGCATGGATGACTTTGGTGTGGAAAAATGGAGCCAGGTCCGCTTACCTCGTAAAAGGACAAAATTCCTCACAGAGTCGCTTTAAAATCGTGAGGAATCTGGAAGAACGGAAACCGATGGAGCGGCAAACTCCACATTTGATTCGCTTTCCACTTCCTGCCAATTGAGTGGACAAGTGCGGAGCAGCTTCTTCAATGTAAAAATGAATCACACTTGAAAGCGGGCTCCTTTTGCTACAAGTTAAGATTTTATTCATGATGGAAGATTGATTTGATTTCACTTCCTGTCCTGGTTTCCACCTCTCCCCCTCCATCGTACGGTTCCCGCCTTATCCGTCATATCTGCCCTCTGAAAATAGTCAAAACACGCGAGCTGGACGGTCCCTGGAATGTTACGGCGGGGAACTTTCTGGAGACTATTGTTGGTTGGCTCACTATCAGGAGATACCGTATAATCCATACATTTTTAGACCGCTAATTTTAGACCCGCATTACTCCCGCGTTATCAAATATCCGCAGTTACATACAAGCCGAACTTTTTGATTGATGGTAGAACAGAACCATTGTTCAATACCAGCACCCGTTAAAAATGGCATTTGGTCCTGGATTATCTTTGTCGCAGCAGGTGCCTTGGTCAGTTGTTTGTTTTTAGAATCACCCGTCTTTAATCAGTTTGTGTTGTCAGTTTTCCACACCTTAAATGCGGAGTTATTGGGATTTTTTTTGGGAGGGGTGGTCGAGGGGGCTCATTCGTGTTCCCGAGTGGTTTGGGTATGCGCCGCAAATCATTGCTTGACTTGACAAAGATTTAACAGCTGTAAAGGACAGCCATGTCGCTTGGGTTCTTGCGACTGTCATCAAATAGCCGTCGAGTCGTTAACGGCTCACGCGGTGAACTGATCCTCGGCGCGCCCACACCCATGTTGGCCCATGCATCCCCCACTGAAGCCTAATCCCCCCCCCCCCCCCGCCCCACCACAGACAGCAAAAGTCCACTTGAAGCCCGTCAATTTTACACAGCATTTCTCATTTAAATTGAATTGATGGCGTTCCGGATCATTTTATGAAGCCCCGCCCATATTTAAAGTGCCAAAATAGAACGTCATTAAAAACCACGTTTGTCATTCTACTTTGCCCTGACGTGCACGTTTCTTGATTTCGTTCTCCTGCGGAACCTTCCCCTCGCCGCCCACTATGACCTCACCTGCGAGCTTTTAATGCTCAGTCACGGATCCTGCGGCGACCAAAACCGAGCCCGCCGCAATCGGAGGCCCGTCATGCTAATGGCTTCTCCCATGCCAAACAAGACTAAAACCACACGACTGGCCTTTATGCAAATGTTTAACTACTGTGTTGAGAGAAGACAACTTGAAGCTTTTTTGACTTGATGTGCCCTTTAAAGGAAAATAAAAAAATGCAACTGAAAGTGCGTCAGAACATTGAAATCAAAGCCACAAAACTGTCGCACTAAATCAGCCCGTTATTGGCTCGACCGTTAAAAAAACGATTGATCACAATTTCAGTGCGTTTTAAAAGCGCAGTTTCATTTCTGTGCTTCCGTCAATACGGACTCACAATAAATCAACGGCTGGTCGTGATTTGCAAGCGTTATCTTGATCATTACAAATCGGATTTGGTCCGATCTTAATCGTACATGTATGCTCGACGGGAGAGTCTCAGAAATCTTGAACCCACTAGCAACGCACACGCGCGCACACACGCCGCCCCTTGCTGAGAGCCTCCCCACGGTCCAACAACGCGCCCCGAACTTGCTCCTGGCAGCTAGCGTGACAGATTTGTCACGTCGGCACCTGGTTGCCGAAAAGTGTCCATGTTCCCGAGATTGTGTGCATGCGTATAGAATTATATAAGATACCGTTCTTGGTTTATATTCATGTTGTCACATTTGAAAAGAGATTTTAAGGTCATGTTTATGTTCATTGTACTGCGTGTGTGTGTGAGTGTGTTTGTGTGAGTGTGTGTGTGTGTGTAACTCAGGAACAACAAGGCCGACCATTCCAAGTCTTCTAAAATAAGCTCCCGTCACCAACCCCTTCCATATGCCCGTCTCGTCAGCGACCGCCTGCCCCCCCCCGTTGACAGCAGGCAGCACGAGAGACCACCAAAAAGCAGTTTGTACGTGAGCCGGCCCAAAATTTTGTTTTTCTTCGCACATTGTCTCGCAAACTTCAAAATGAGGGTAAAATACTGCTCGGTGCCGAAATGTAGTGTTTTCGTTGCTTTATGGGTTGTGTTGTGCAATTTTATGTTTTAACTGAGGGGCTTTGGTATATTTTTGTTATTGTATTTTGGGGAGGGTTTTTGTTTTTGTTTTTTGGAGTGTATCATTACACCACAAAAAATGTCATCCCGCCGTGAGCGTGCGTCCTTTTGTGGTTAATACGACTGTGCCAGAAATATTTTCAGACACACAGAGCTAAGATTTTTTTTTTTAAATCGATTCCTGCTTCCCAACAAATAAAAACTTGCCAAGCCCCACATCAAATTTAAGGTCATGTCGTAAAATTCTGGCATTCGTGATACAATGTTGACGACGCAAGCCATCTGGGCGGACTCCATCGGCAACCGCCCTGGCAGCTTAACATCTAAATAAATGGAACAACACATCAAAGTTGACACGAAATAAACTCGATGAACACAATTACATCCTCCCAAAGTCCTTTTGATGCGGAAACGAAGTGGCGGTAATGTTAAAAACACGTTTGACCTTTAACCTACAGTACACGTGTTAGCATTGGCGTAACATGACTAATACGCTCATCGAAGGAGTATGCCTCCGGAGGCGCAAGCAAGCAAGCGGTGCGGGTGGTGAGCTCCGTTTTGGATTTTCTGGGATCAGCGTGACCTTTTGAGATGTCTCAACCACCTGTTGCCACACACATTCGCACCTTCACACCCTCCTTGACGTATGCCCGTGCTCCCTTCGTGCGAGCGAGAGCGCAGTCAGCGAGGGGGAGGGAGCACGTAGGCAGGGTAGTGGGGGGGCGTCAGTCTACGTCGTTACACAACACTGGCGGGCTTATGGCTCCGGTTGGTCTTAGATCGGGGTTCGGGCTAGTCGACTGGAGATGTCAAGGTTCACATTGGGGGCTTGAGAATGTCCCCCCCCCCACCCCTGCCCCGCATGTGTCACATCCTCGTGAAGTGTGTGTTTGCACATGTATGTGTGAGGTATTCCCCAAGTTGCCAGTGCATCAATCACTTCTCTGCTCTCGCTGTAGTCATTAAACTGTTGAGCTCTGGCTTCAACTTTGAAAATGTCCATTGCCCGTTTCAATCAGAGCCATGTGGCAGACTTCGGATAGTGATCGTGAATGCGAGTTAGGGCTTCGTGTCGACAATCACGTTTGAGATTTTTTTTTGCCTCCAATTTACAGGTGTAACCGACACAAAAACATCGAGTGACGGTGGCAACTTTTGAGAGCAATTTATTCGATGCCTGGCGGGGGGGTCCTCGGTTTAAGACGGAGCTTCATTCCTACAGAGGTGAGCGACATCAACCGAATGTGCACGTTTGTCATATTCCAGTGGTTGTCATCTCAAAAAATAAGTCACTCTCCAAGCACCGCTAAAATGACCAACTTTAAAATAACATCATAGACCAATTTGGTCTTCAATCAAATGTTTAGTTTTTTTTTTTTTTTAATTCTTAAAAAGTCCATTTATCATCGTTTCCCGTTGTAACATTGTACAATTGTTTTTAATCGTAATGAAATGCCGATTCCTTTCAAACGAATTGTCCATAAGCGCCACAAATGGCAGCGTATAAACGTACGGAATTGCATATCCACAGATGGCGATCAGGCGTCTTCCAAATGTGGATTGAAATCCGATACACATATGGGATATCTGCCAATGCCTGTGCAGCATAAACGCACAGACGGCATCTTGCCGCCATTGCCAGCGTGACCTCAGCGGTGACTTCGACAACCCACATTTCTACCCGAACCCCACAAATAAACGTTTTTAAAAGCACCTGCGGCAAAAGCACGAACCATTAAACACGGTCCAAAGATGCTCATTTAGAGGCACGTAGCATATTCATTGTTCACAGAAACCCCCGCTTATTTCTGTTAACATGTTCGTTAATGTATTCACTGTTTATAATGAGCACCAATTATCAGCAAAATTTTTTTGATTGACAGTCAGGCCTGCTCCCTGTCACATACGACATAATGTATTCACTGTTTATAATGAGCACCAATTATTAGCAGAATTTTTGGATTGACAGTCAGGCCTGCTCCCTGTCACATACGACCTGAGAGGCATCGCCATCATTAACTTAGCAAAATAACCTTCATTTAAATCAACAGGCCAGGCCAACTAAACACCTGAACGGTTAATTTTTGTGTTATTTATTGTTGTTTTCTTCTGTTTTTTGCAGCACCAACAAATGCAGTGAGAGAAAAAAAAAATTCTTCTGTTCTTTGCAGCACCAACAAATGCAGTGAGAGAAAAAAATATACTGTCACTTCTGGTAAGCAATGTCTAACCTTCCTGTTATAAAATGGACTGGTTTAAAGTCTAAAATTATCGTTAAAAAAAAAAATAAATGTATGCCCTTGTTTTTGTTATTCGTTTAATTCTATTTTTATACAGTATGTCATTTGAAATTGATACCAATAATGTTTAAAAAAAAAAAAAAAAGTACGGATGAAATTGGAATACAATACAGTTTAAATCCAGCCTGAATCGGAATTTAGACCTGGAGTGTCAATCGAGCCTGGAAGTTGACTCATTCAATGCATATGTCATTAAAAGCAAATTATTATTATTATAATTATGGAATACTGGATGTCGTCCCTTGAGAGGCAAGCAGAGTTTAGCTTCTCCTTCCCAACAAGAACAAAGTGCTCACGTCAAGTCACACGGCCTCCTCCTCCTATAATCACTTCCAGCTTTCACCGCTGTCATTGTGTTATCTGTGGGATTGGCTGGTGACCAGTCCGGGGTGTACCCTTCTTTTCAACCCAAAGTCAATTGAGAGAGGCTCCCACTCACCCAAATGAAGAGAAGCGCTCGACAACACAAACCGGTTGGTGTTTTATCATCACTCGATGGCAGACGTTTGAAAGCCTCCCTTCGTGACATTTTCAGATGTCCGTCAAACCAGGTGGGCGGCGACTTGCGGGCCCCCGCTCCCCGACGGGCTCCCTGCCAGCCCCAAAGTTCGAGAGTCGAATAAGAAGCCCTGTTGTCCGGTGGCGAGCAACCCCAGGCTGTCCGTTAGTGTCCCACTCGGGGACGAGCCCAGCAGGGTGCTCGGTTGGTTGGCGGCGGCGGCGCCGGTGCTCGTTTTGTCCGGGCTGGCGGCCAGGCGGGGCGACGGCGGGAAGGTGTAGCCATATAAGCCGTACGGAGACGTGTGCAGGCGGAGCCCGGCGTAGCCTTGCGGGGCGGGGCCGGACAGGTAGCTCAGTTGCGACGTCGAGAGCGGGAGGGTGCAGAAGGCATCGCCCTCGTAGGGCGGCGGGCCCCGGGGCGGGGGGAACGGCTCCGGAGGGGTGGCGTAGCGGTGGAGCGGAAGGGCCGGGCGGCTGCAGGTGAAGTCGCTCGGGCTGAGAGGGCACACCTGGAAGGGTGACGAGCACGGCGAGGATGAGAGCAAGTGGGGCGGCGCGCCGACACCTCCGTGGGCTCCCTGGACTCCTGCACAAAAAAAAAAAATACCACAAGTCTTTTATTTGCTGTGGAATACACAGTAAATGAAGAAGACAAATCCACCCGTTTCAGGCCGTCGAGGGGGCAGTCGTTTTGCTGTTGACTGAAAATGACAACATGGCCCCAGGTGAGGTCGCGACCATCACAGCTCAACTGTCATTGATGGAATCCGCTAAATGAGACATTACAGCAAACGCGATCGTGTTCTCTGTGTCTCATGTAAGGCGTACTTGTAACTTGAAAAACTCGCAAGTTGGGGCAGTCAAGGTCTCAGCCCCCCCCCCCCTCCCCCCCAAAAAAACCAAAGATCACATACCTTGTTTGGCCATACCGGGTATGTCCTCAAAGGTAAGCGTTCGCAAAGATGGCCGCCAGAAGGCGTACGACTCCACCAGGGCTTCGAGGCCCATCCTGCAAGCAACGATCATATTAGCCACGCCACCTTGTAAAGCCACCACCTGGCCGCCATCTTGGTCCGTGTCTCTGTCTGTGCAGGTAATGAGGAGCATAAACGCCACGTCGCCATTGGCCGCTGCCAGCCGGGCGCTCGGCGGTAATTGCTTTCACGCGGCTTTTATGGGCCAATCAGGAGCAAGGAGGCAGGAAG
The DNA here is from genome assembly GCF_001891065.2 of Hippocampus comes. NCBI lineage: Eukaryota > Metazoa > Chordata > Actinopteri > Syngnathiformes > Syngnathidae > Hippocampus > Hippocampus comes. Next base: position 650,341 of record NW_017806233.1, read on the forward strand.
CCGCAGCGTGGATTTATGAGGTGGGATAACCCACCCTCGCCTCGCCCCAGCCGTCCTCCTCCAAGGTAGGTTGGTGTGGCGGGCGAATGCCACTGCTCTGTTCGACCTCGTTAGCGTGAGGATGAAAGTCAGGCCCCCACCCCCCTGAAACACGCAAACACCCGTGGGGTTGAAGCCGCGGTGATAATTTGGACAAGCTGCCCCGTGAAAAGCCTGTACTGTATGTTCACATTTCGCCGGTTGACTTAATTTGAACGCGCGGCCAAAAGTTGCTTTTGTTGGGTTGCGACCTTCACTGCATTTCACAGAATCGTGTAAAAAGCATCGGAAGGTTGCATTATTTCTACTGCTATGCTTACAATTTATCTTCTTTATGCAGTGAAAACAGAATTTAGAAATACGTATACTTTGCATTTGATAAAATAGAACATTTGGCCAACAGAATGCACACGGGAAAATTTGTTGTTCCAGGTGCAGGATCTTTTTTTTTTCTTTTTTTTTTTCCCCTCACTACTCGAATTTTTTTTTTTTAGGAAATTTTGCTACATTAAGGCCAAAACTCAAAAATTGTGGTTATGCATCTCCGGGTACTTTTTCCATATATGTATAATTGTATGTGTGTACATATGTTGGAATGTGTGTGTAAAAATATAATCTACACATTTCTCCAGTGTACTGCATGTAGAACATGTTTGATCGTAAATTGTCACTTTAGTGCTGCTGTTTTGTACAGATTGGACTTATTTTGCTGTTTATGTTTCAAAGGCCGTGAATCGATCTTCCCCCGTCCCCCACGACAAAGTGACAAAATGACGAATGCTCCAGGATTAAATCTCCCGACCGCTGCGGTAAGACTTGATTAGTTCAACCCTGGATGGATTTTCACATTCATAGAGGCCCGTCGCACCCTTCCCGTGAGAGAAGGATAAATAAATGCAGGCCGTGCTTTTTCCCCCTTCCCGTAATATCAGACTGGAATAGCCGTGACAAAAAAAAAAAAAAAAAAAAACCCACACACACACACACAGGCCAGCAAAAATATCAAACATGACCCAGTTGCGGTGTGTAATGTGGAGGTCCCGACTCACCGATTCCTTCCAGAGTCTCTGAAGCCTTTGGCAAAAGGGTTTCTGTCAATTTTCAGCCTGGTGATCTGGAAAACACAGGGAAAAAAAAAATCCCCCAAAATCTTATGACAACACATTCGGCATGCCAGCAGAAATAGTCTTCTGTTTGTCTAAACTTCGGTTGGACGTGCCAACATGTCGCTTTTTGTCTCTTGGCATTTAGGAAACTGAAGCAGTGTGTTTTGCCGCGGCGCACATGTGATCCCCCCCAGTCAAAAAAGAATTTGGTCGAACTTGTGAGCTGCATCCCAAGTCAGATGTTCAGTCTTAAGCTCGCTTTAGATGATGTAGACCATTCCAAGATTTTTTTGTTTTTTATTTTTGACAGGCAAATTATTTGTCAGTTGGCAGGATTATGCAAACAAAAGCATACATCTATGGAGCAACTTTTTTTTCGTGGCCAGATGATTGCTTTTTCAATCAAAAAAAAAAAACTCCCGTAATTTGGAGATACACGCGATTAATTGAACAATCGGGTCTTTTCTTCATGTAACATTTTATAATCCAATTCCAAGCGCCTACGAAGTCATTGTTGCACTTGAAAATGAAAACAGAGAAGGGGACAAGAGGATAGAATTGTCACTGTCTAGTAGAAAAAAATGCATCTTCAAAATTACCTTATTTGGCAGATTGACAAAAAAAAAACTGACAGCGACAGGTACGGTATGTTGTAGTCACTTTTCATAAATACTACTATAGCTATAAATAGTGCGACTACGATTAAAAAAAAAAAGATCCAAAAAAAATACTTTTTTTTTCTCCCCCTGAGATAAATTGACAAAAAAATCAACGGGATTTTTGTTGGGCCGTGGCAGCGATCCGCAGTCCACTGCGTGACGTAGTTTTCGCGATTGTTTTCATACGGGTGGAGATGATGTCTTGAAGGTGAGCATTAAGGACAAACCTGCTGGTTCTGGTACGCCGTGACGGTGGTGAACACGGTCTCGGGGAAGGAGAAGGTTCTCGTGCCCTCGCCAACGGGTACGGCCTTCACCGGGGACAACTCCTCGCCGCACTCCTTCCGGATCACGTGCACCCGTGGTTGGTACTTGTGCATGGAGTGCAGGATTATCTGGAGAGCGAGCAGGGCAGTTGGGTCACAATTTGCTCACACTTTGTTTAAAAAAAAATAATAAAATAAAAAATTGTATGTCTTTTTTTAAAAAAATGTCTGGATTTGACTGTAAATTGTATCTTCATTTTAATTTTCGAAAAGTCTATTTTGTTTGCCAGGTCCTTCAACAAGCTTCATCTACTGGAGTATGTATGGACCTCCCCCAGGGCAAACCGAAGACGCTCGCAGGGTTTTTGTAAAATTAGGAAACACATATGACGGACTGGCAAATTCAGTAAAATATGGAAAATGAGTTACATGCTGTTATTATAGTCAAATTGTCCTAATTTAGGCCACAATTGGGGAAATCAGGGAGAATATTTTAGAACATTGCCCTTGATGGAGGTCTGAGCTCTGCAGGGTGCCAGTTCCGCTATTAGTTGTTGGGATTTTTTTTTTTAGGGACTTTGCGGTTTTAAAAATTCAAAGTTGTTTGTCATTTTCTCATATTCAACTTTTCAAAACTGGGTAATAGTATATATGTAGTGGCACTATAGTCATATAATAATAAAGGTTAAGCGGTACAAAGATTGGCCAGACAGACGGTAATACATTTTTAAAAATATATGATGATAATAATAGCTGAATTACATGTCCCTGGTCGTCCAGCTCGTTATTGGTGAGCTTGAGCTTGTCGAAGCTGACCACCTGCCGCATCCACGTCTCCCCGGAGGCGGGCGAGTCCGGGTGGATGTAGACCCGGGGCGGCACTGGCGAGTCGGCGTTGCCCGCCACCATCCACTTGGAGCTGTGGTACACGTACCTGTGACCACACGACGCCACCCCAAAAAAAAAAAAAAAAAACACATCTGAACCCATTCGTGTTGCACTTTATCTCAAACGAGAATACATCTACATTCATCTTCGGCCATTTATGCACATATCGGAATACGTTTCCCAACCAGACTGTTGAATCTTTACGATATCCGTTAATGCGCACAAAAGGAAGCATCGTTGTGCGCCCCCCCCTCCCCCCTCCGCCCCCGCCACGATCACGGCACATTTGCTGCTTTGACCTTCCCGCAGACCGAGGTTAAAAGTCCAAAAGGAACAACTAAACAACACCGCCCAACGCCGTTTGTGCGCTAAGCAAAGAATTACGACGGCACCGGGTCATCATTCTCGTTTCGATCGTACCTGTATCGCTTGTTGTCCACGGGGATGATATCCATCGCGATGTAATATTGCTGATGTGGGTCCAAACCGGACATTTTGACGCGCATGGCCGGGAACATCCGCCTAAAAACAAAAACCCATCGTAATTTAAAAAAAATGACGTAGAGGGGGAGAAATGAGTGTAGTTAGAGTCAAGCTTTCAATTCTTGCGGCAAAAAAGCGATGCTGCGCTTACCCTGTTTCGCATACATTTTTCATTTAATTACAAAAATCAACGTGTTTGTCTTTGATTATATTTGAATGTTTCTCATTAAGGCGTGAACGTTTTGCTATAGTTTACACCAAGCATGACGTATGATTCCGTTTTTAACCAAAACCTGCAAATCTCTTTAATTGGGCTTTTCAGGAAATTCAATTTGCGTGAAGACAAAAGGGCAAATGTGGCTTGAAAATGTTTCTGTGTACCTTCCAGCTTTGGTGATGATCATCTCCGTGCCGATCTCGTGGAAGCGTTTCCACAGGTCCGAGCCCTGCAGGTCCACGCGTGGGTCTTCGCTCCCGCTGCTGCTAACAGCTGCGGGCTGCGGACTCTCCAGGAGCGCGTCTTCGCTCTCTGTTTTACGCGCACAAACACACACACACACACACACACACACACACACACACACACACACACACAATTCTTTGTTTTTGCAAGCACCACATAATTCTATGCATATTTATTTTCTTTGTAATAAGGAATTTGCTCCACTATAGTTTTTTTTATTACAATAGCGTGCTCAATGTGACTAATTACTCATCCTTATTGATAAAAAGCACATTAAATCGTTTAAGTAGCTATTATAGGCAATATTTGGTCACATAGGAATATTTTTACAACAATACAATTTGGAGGGGGTAAATGTAACCATTTGACGGATCATTCCGATCAAGAAAAACTTTTGAATGATTTGCACGCGGGCCCATATTGCATTGGAAATGACACTGTCGACTCGAGTTTTAGTTTCCACTTTTCCAGTGCGTCCTGGTGCTTTTGGGTCCGTTTCTACTGCTGCTAATTGGCGTGTTTACGACTGCAGCCAAAAGCTCATAAAATAAAGCATCGACTCACAGTCATAATTGTGACACACTTTGCACGCCGGCCACAAGCTCACATGTCTTGTTTGCAGGAGTGGCTCCTAGCATGCAAATAGTCAAGTTTAATAATTGTGTCAATATTGTATCGAATGACACAATGCGCTGGGAAAAAAAACTAGCTAACGTAGTCAAATGTGTGTTTAATGTAAAATAGTTGCAGCCGATAGTCTTGTTGGATGTTGTAGACGTGTGACACTTTTATTCCATCCGTGTTATACAGTTGACTTTTTGTTACTTGGCAGCTCTCTTTGTCTGCGGTGCTTTTACTCACGGGATCCGTCGCTGGCGTATTCCGCTTCGCTCCCGTAGGCTCTGGCCGCCGGCTGAAGCTCCGGACTGGCGTTCGCCTTCGGAACGTCGTAGCCGGGCGACGTCGCCCCTTCCCCCGCCGTCCTGCGCCTCTTCTCGGCCCCGATGAGCGACTCCACGGAGAAGGCGTGCGCCTTGACGCTCAGCGCGCACGGCGAGCGCCGCTTCTCGGCCATGGTTCCGGATCCCAAGTCCCGGGAAGCGACGGCGGTCGTCGTTGGCTGGTAGTCTCGACTACGAAGACGACGACGAAGAAGAAGAAGAGTCCCAGAAAAGGTGAGGAAGTGTTCTGAGGTGCAAGTTTCTCCGCGTCTGACGTCTGGGTTATCCACCGCTTTCTTTGGAGCGAGGTGTCAACATTCGGGGAGAAACAAGGCGGGGCAATGGGGCAGCTGTCAGTCACAACTCGCCTCGACCAATCAGGAATCGACCCTGCGTCCGCTCAGGAAGTGGTTTCCCTCCCGGGCCACCCCCACCGGTGCTGCCCTTGTTGATCAACGAGCGCAGCAGCACCACATCAAACCCTACAGTTCGAATTTATTGCATTACTTTCTCGGCGTTTTAACACAAAAGTGATACGTTAGGTAAATCAATAAATCCGAAAAGTGTGCGCATACAGCTGAACGCAATTTTAAGATATTTAGGGCGACAGATACGACTCATCCCTGGGGGAAATTCCTCACTCATGCATAACCTAGGGCAAAAAAAAAGGTGCCAACAAATACAAACGGCATAAATCAGGAATTAAAATACATGGAAATATAATCTAAACAAGAAATAAAGATATTGCACGTTAGTATGTGGTAATGTATTCTAGTAATAATTGTACATTTTGTGCAACGCAGAGCTATATGGATGCGATGTATTACAATGCGCCCAAAATGCAAAGTGTAAAAATAAACTGCATAGGCCGCGGTGCAATTATCATCACGGTCAATGTTGACCATTTAATAAAAAGTAGACTCAAAGAGGACATTCGGCAACATCTATAAAATATAATCATCCCTTGAGTTAATGTTGCGTGTCCTTGGTTCGTTAAAAGGCGTGATGTAATTCCAAGTGATTTTTTTTTCGCATGCAAAATATAACGGAAGCATTAAACATACTGTGTATTTTTCTCACGAAACACATCAATGGGATTTTATTTATTTAGATTATCGAACGTAGTGATGAAGTAAAACCGAACATGACTGTTTTATTAATTTGGACTTTCATTGAATGTTCAGAAAACGAAAATGGATATTGACAAAAACTGTCCTTTAAGCATTGATTGAAACCCCTTTGGAATGAAAAGAGTCACTGAATCATTTATCGACATTTTCTGTTTCAGTAATGGTGAGAAGGCCCCCCGAAGGGACGCTTGGACCTCCACGACCAGCGAGCAAGTAAGGAGGTGAGAATGACTTTGAAATTATTTCGGACTTACATATAATATTTGACTGTGTGCATGCGTCAAAACTATGATGTCGGGAAAAGTAGATGAGATGTTTTAAAATGTTGCTTTTACATTAAAATAATTGCTGATTTTTATGATGTATATATATATTTGCAAAAAAACAAATTTAATATTTTGTTGAATGGCTTTGCACGTTTTGCATTGTGCATGCTGTACCTGGAAGTATTTTTAGTTTTTAAAAATGCCATTCCATTTTCTAACTAAGGATAATTCTATTTTAGGATACGTACTTAAAGTAGAAAGGTTTCAGTCGTCCCTTTTCTGGCCCTTTCCTGTAGTCTTAATTAAAAAAAAAAACTGTCCATACAGTGTTAACGCTGTACTACTAAATCTACTTGTATATTTTCAAATTATGTAGTTGTCTTTCAAGATGAACAGGAAAGTGTTCCTGACTCTAACAAAATACAGATAACCTTAATGTTGCTGTTTTTTACTGGCAATCATTGTTGTTCCATTATCATTATTGTAATATTACTGTCTGTAACCAATTCATATCTGGCCATCATAAAATGGAGCAGTACGTTTAAAATTAAGACTGGGTTTATATTCTACACAAATAATAACAACACGGTTAAACATCGTTTAGTATTTTTTTCCGTTCGCCCGACTGTTTTGTATTGTGATTAAATGCAGACCAAAAGGAGCAGGTTGCTGTTTTGTTTTTTAAACAAATCAGCCTGAGAGGCAGTTTATGACTTCCGCGTTGGCCCCGCTGCGCGTGCGCGTTCAGCCAATCAGAGTCGAGCAGACGTTGTTGGGGGAGGGAATAAAAAAATGCCTCCAGTACGTGTGACAGCTTCGTTGAATGGGCCTTGGCGGCCGGTGCCAGCCTGCAGGCCCCCTTTTCATCATTTTTATATTCAGACCTAAAAAAAAAACAAAACGTTACGACACTACATTAAAATATCTTTAAATCAAATTAATGGAGGAAATGCAATACTCAAGTATTGTGCTAAAATTTTCATTTGCTATAAATGTTTTCTCGTTTCTAGAAATATATTCCGCATAATGTCATGACACATTTGGATAATAATGACATTTATTGCCTTTTTTAGCTACTTCGAAAGCCTTCTCAGCTTGCTGCAGTGTAGCACCGATCAGTAATAACTAATCTACTAATGTATCAAGAGTAGCAGAACTCCCAAAACACAAACAATTGAACTACTGAGCACAAATCAGTAACAACATAACTAGACATATGATGTCCGTAATAATTGAACTAAAACACGTGCCAGTAACTGACATCCTAAAACACATCACTGATCATTAACTTTTTGAAGCACATGTTAGCGATAAACTGTCAAAAGCACTCATTGATAATAATTCAACTACAATATAAATTTAAACTACTCAAGCCATTTTCAGTGATAGCTGTACACGCTAAACACTCAAGCGCTGCTCAGTCGTTAACAGAAGGCTCAAGCACAAATCAGGAATTAATGAAGTACTAAAAGCCATCAATAATAACTAGAAAAGCAGATATCAATAACATTTGAGAGACTGAGGGAGCGCATCACGAGAGTTGCAGCTATTTGCTTTGTACAATTGTTATTTTTAGATTGTACTGAGCGTTAGGCTCATTACCTGTGTGTGTGTGTGTGTGTGTGTGTGTGTGTGTGTGTGTGTGTGTGTGTGCGTGCGTGCGTGCGTGCGTGCGTGTTAATGGAAGGACAAACTATCAGTCTTCGCATGCAATGAATTTAGTCCTTTGATGAAGCACAGTTTGAATGCCTGCACCTTTAGCAGCTCATTACGTGGCCGCATTCTGGAAACTATGAAGATGATTACTCTCGAGCACGCGCACTATCACACACACACACACACACACACACACACACACACACACACACACACACTTAGGCAGTGAAAATTGCGGTCATGAAACCTCTGCTGGTTACTAAATTGGGACATTGGTTTTGGGTTTTTTTTCTGACTTAATAGAGGTGAGGTTGGAAGTTTTCACCTTCATAAAAACAACACCTGCTTTGCTTGTACTTTAAACGGGGCGATGATGTCATCGTGGGATGATAACCGGTTCTTATTTGTGCTGGTCATTTCATTTCAGGGCACTGAATGGATTGGCAAGTGCCCTACAAGGCCTCTCGTCTGAGCGGGCTTCATCAGCTCATGCAATTGCCCAAACCTGAAGCTGCTTGGGAGAGAGGCCAAACATCGTCCAGGACAAGCAAAACAGTTCAGTTGCCATCCAGCCGATGCCCTGAAATGGCGAGTAACTTGAAATGCCTTGTCATACTTTTTTTTTTTTTTTTTTTTTTTGGAAATGCCAACTTGTTGTCTTTGTCCAAAGCCGCTCTTTTGAAGAAGGCGGGGTGCCCGTTGCGCCGTTGACGTTCATGATGATGTGAAAATCACAATCTTAAAATGCAAACATCTGCAGCTCGTAACTGGGAGTGGCGGGCGCACATGCGTCTTAAAAAGCACACGCTTATTTTCATCTCATTTCTGTCGCCGGCGCAACTGGAAGCATTTAAACATGTTTTTTTTTTTTTTTTAATCAAAGACCAAAGTCATTAAAAAAAAAAAAATCCGAAATGGCCGCTAATCCCGCCTTTCTTCCCCGTCCAACTAGCATTTAGTGCACATTGAAGGAATGTCGTTTTATTGGCGTGTTTAGGGCGGAAAAAAACGGGCACAAATATGTCCTGGTTTTTATAACCGCTTTGCAAAAAGAGGAAAGAAAGTGTTCCAGTGTTTCCCTATTTTTACCTTTCTCTAATTGGTGGTAATGACTCCATTTAAACGCCAAACAGCAACATGAAAAGCTCGCGTGGGCAGGTTACACGTGTTCCCTTGACAAGCCCATCTAATTTTGACTGTACTTTATATTATTTGACAATATGATGTGAACACAATATGTTTTGACATCATTTTCCGAATAAAATTCACTCCAACTCACATTCGTCATGTACTTTGGCGATATTTTGTCATTTTGCGTTATTTGATCAAACATATTTTCCATATCTTGCTATGCAACGCCATGCTCGTAACATAACTCCGTAATTCATCTTTTGTTTATTGAGAGACATTTTTGAAATATCCCCATCGGAGAGTCATTTCCTGCCAAAAATCAACCGCCACAATGAGGCACTCTAAAACAGCCACGCCCGCTCCTACCGCTGTTCACTTGCTGGCTGTCTAGCCACTTTTTTTTTTGCTTTCTTGCTCCTTTTCTTGACTTTTTTTTCTTAGTAATGGCTTATTCCCATTGGTCGTCATTGCCGTTGTTGCACCCTGAATTTTGAGATTTTCTCACATTTTTGCATTTACTGGCCATAGTCGAATTTTGTTCGTCAGACTTTTTTTTTTTCTTCAAATCTCTTGTCAGACTAAGTTTACAAAAAATACATTTCCTTTGGAAAAATTAAAAATTAAAAAAATTTTCCCCTGCCCCCCCAAAAAAATTCTCAAAATATAACACTTTTCCTTTAGGAAAAAACTTTTTCTCTGAATAAATTAGAGATTTTTTTTGGTCAAAAATTGCCATACATTTTCATACATTCAGATTTTTTTTTCTCCTAACAGTTGACTGAAAGTGAGTGTATGTGTGGTTCTATAATTGTGTGAATGATTGAATACCGAAAAAAAAAAAGCCTAAATTTGAGGTGGAAGACAAGCAAATGACCCTTTTCTGTGCCTGCTCTGCTTTCGTTCAAAGCTCCCCAAACGATTTTTTTCCCCTGGTGGTTTTGTCCTCACTGATACGGCCTCGGGCGAGAAATGTGTTTTTCATCCAGCGTCTCTTCCTCCCTCTTCCCGGGATAACGGGGGTCACAGCATGGAGACCCCCGATGACTCCACACCTGGAACAACAACGCCCGGAATATCCGCTCGGCTTGCACGTGTTTAGCGTGTGTGCGTGCATGTGTGCGCACTAATCCTTCTTCAACACCTCTTCAGGCCTTAAACGAGCCCAGGGGTGCAACGGGTATGAAACACTTGAGGCATTTTTTAGCGTGTGTGTGTGTGTGTGTGTGTGTGTGTGTGTGAGCAGGCGACGCGGCGCTGAGATGTGATTAATAAAAGATGAGTGCACGGGAAGTCGGAGTGTTTGGATTCAATCTTTACGAGATGAAAGACGTCTAAGGGGGGGCGAGTGGGGAGTGGGGGGGTCAGGCCGGGACCACACTGTGAACGGGCCTTCGGGGGTATGAGTGCAACAAGTGATGACAATGAGAAAATATTCCCATCCGCCATCTTTTGATGCCTGCGGCGTGCCCCGTCTTCCCGAAAAGCAGCGCTTAAAAATGAACTCGAAAAGATGCTGACTTGCAGAAGGATCTGCTTCATGATCGTTTCAGATTTTTCATTTCATCTGGAGGTGCACCGCCCCTCCCCCCGCCTCCCCCTGAGAAACATCATTTCCACGAGATGACCGCTAGTTTTATGGCAATCTGCTTCTCCTTTGACAATCACACCATGTTTTTGCGGTTCAGTCGAAAAGCATACGGACCAACATATTTTATGTGGAGCCTCAAAACCCGATACGGCGTTTCAGTTTTTCCACCGCGGCATGTCAGTAGATTTGCGCTGTGTGGAGGAAAGATTGCTAACTGTAAAAAAAGAAAAAAAAGAAAAATTGATGGACCATTTTTGTTGTGTTGCCATGCCTGGTGTGGTTTTTTTGTTTAAATTTTGACTTTTTTTTTTCTCAGTAAATTGCAACTTTTTTTGTCAGATTTTCTTCATTTTTCATCCCCAAAATATTTTTGTCATAAAATGACAAGACATTTGTCTCGCAGCAACTCTCACAAGACCTTTGGGGGCGAAGCTATTCTTTTTCATGCGTTGCCATTTTGTAAAATTCTCTTTTAAAATGGCGACTTTTTCCTTCTCAATTTCCTTTTTTATTTTTTTTATTGTATTCTTTTTTTAACCAAAATGAGATTTTTTAACTTTTTTTTTTTGTTTGTTTGTTTCTCTCACCCTTGCTGCAAGCCAAACGGCACCGCAGCAGCGTCACGCGTATGTCTTGCGGGCCGCGGGCTACCTGGCAGCCTGCCCCTCGTCCAGATGCCTTGTAATGTTTTTTACAGCCTGCGCATTCATCCATCCTCGACTATTTCATCTTGAAATAAACTTTCGACGATGCTGAGCGCTTCTCGCACAAGACTCTTGTAAATGATATCAAAGATGTGGAATTTACAAGGAGTGCGCTTATGAGTGCAATTTTTTTCTATATCCCCTGATTTCATTCGCCTCTTGTATGGCTCTTCGAAAATCTGTAACTTGTTAGTCGTGGAGACAAAAGTATTGGGACGCCGCTTTTTCACAAAGCAATCAATCCGCCGGCTCATCGAAGTGCCTTCAGATATGTTTGGTGTGGCAGAAGAAGCCCGTGAAACACCTTGAAACACATCAAGGCAGGCACCTCGTCCAACTTGACTTTTCACTCCCTGGGAGGGGCGTCCCGATGCTTTTTTTTTTTTTTTAAGCCCAAGAAGCCTTTTGAAGATCTGGCTGAACAGCGCTCAAGCTTCCTGCGATTGTGACGTTCGCAAGTTGGCGTGGACATCACACGCCGTTTTTTTTTTTTTTCTTGACTTCCCATAAACGTTGCACATGCAACAATGAAAAAAAAAAAGCATCCGAGCTTGCACATGAAAGTCGAACAAAGTGTGAGGACGAGGCTGTCTCCACATGCTAATTCCAGCCCGTCTTCATCTGGCACCACAACTTCAAGTTGAATTTGGTCCGTGACCAAGCTAGTAACCTTGTAGGTTTACTAGTTTTATGTAACCTTTGTAGGATGATTAAAAAAAAAAGTGTACCATTGAATGGTATTTATTATTTTATCAATGTATTACTTTACCATTGTTGGTATTTTGCCTTTTCCCGAACTGACTTGGCTTCTGATTGCCTTTTGCGAGTCATGTGGCAGCTGCCTGTTGCTCGAGAATCTTCAAATGGGTTATTTCCAACTTTTGGGGCAAAAAAAAAAAAAAACTTCCATGTTGTGCTTTAATGAGAGGAGATCTCTGCAGGTAACTTCCTCTTCGCCCCCTCCTCCTTCCTCCATCTGGTTGAACTAAACAGCAGATTAGCACATTAGCGCAGCCAGCTGGCATCGGGAGAAAGGCCCGACGTTTCAACGCGACGCACCGGACCACTCGTTGCGCGCCCGCGTTAAATGTTGCCTTCAAATCCGGGACGGGCGTTCACGAACACGTGGTGAAATTTAGCACCGGATGTTTTCGCAAAAATAGGCAGATGAGTCGGGCTGAGCACCGAGATGCGGTTAGCCTTGGTGAGCTGTGAGAGTGGAGTGATGTGTCGCTCTGAGAAGTATCAAATGGTAGTTTGGAGTTTTGGAAGACATTTGCCTTTTCCCTAAAATGGCTTTCTTCTAGCTTGCTATTGGCTAGAACGGCCTTTGGACTTGATGGCGGCACCCATTGCAGTGACATGTTGGTGGCAGCCTGCAAATGCCTTTCATTTCCAACTTTTTTTTTTTTTTTTAATTAGCTGTGTACAACTACCGTTGGCATGGCTTGTGTTGTGCTTGGAGACGTACACACACACACACACACACACACACACAAGCCGGTCTTTGTGAAGCACACAAGCACAGTTGTGCGCCGTTTTAACGGTCAGATTTTTGCCAGCCAACTAGGTGTGCTATTAACAACATAACACGTGCTTAATGAGCACACACACACACACACACACACACACACACACACACACACACACACACTCTCTTGCATCCGTACTAACAAGGGAGGGTACACTTGACAGCGTGCCATTCACACAGAAACACGTTTTTAATACACAATTCACAACAAAGCTGTCGCGGGGAGAGAGGTGTGCCGGGAGCTTCTGTCAATAATCCCCTCGAATTCCGTTTGTGTTTGTCTGTACATGTGTGTGTGAGAGAGAGCATGTATACATGTATGTGTACACAGCCCTTGTAAATTGACTTTTTTTTTTTTTTCCCCCCCGAGGTGTTCCAACAGTGCTGATGACCCAAGAGCGACTCCATGACGATGCATCCGGGTCCTTCGTTAGCAGGTACCACATTCAAAATTACCCCCCCCCCCTCAATAATATTCAACAACTATGAGGATAGTGACCCGTAAATCACATCTAACCGCTTGTTGGACACGTTGACCCGGCGAGCCCCAGCCATTATTGATCTTGTCAAAATGTGCAGAATTCTTGGCAATGAAAATGGCGGCACGTGTATTTTGCATGAAATGTCTTTTAAAATGAATCGCCTTCTCGCAGCAACTTCACCGCATGGAGTGTTTGTGCCGGTTGAATGGGCCTCCATGGGAGTCGCTCAACGTGGCTTTTATGGTGAACTGGGGCTTGCTTTCGGGGGCTAATTAAAAGTTACCAATTGGGAACAGATTCTGACACACGCACACGCGTTAACACACCCACACACAAAAACATACACACACATGGGGGCTAATGAGCGAGTGAAGAAAAAGCTTAAGGGACCATCTCATCAGTGAACAGGTTGTAACTCAGAACATATTCTGCCTCTGTTTCTGTGTGTTTGTGTGCGTGTGAGTGTGAGAGTGTGAGAGAGAGAGGCACACACACTGTTCCAGTATGTTTCCTCCCCATAAAAAGCAACACTTAGCACTTCATTGGCATTGAGCTTTTGTGACAACATGATGCAGCAGAAGCACACTCCCTCAGGTGGCAATATTTAGGGTACGGTTTTTAACAATGTTGGCCGACACGTGATCAGAAGCACTGAGCTATGCTTATGATCCAAATTCCAAAACTTTTGTTGTTGTTGTTTTCTTGGCTTGACTGCATGTGTATTTGGATGTTAAAACATTTCGTCCAATCAGATTTCAGCCTCTTTGTGTTGCTTGTTACATTCTTGCAAGAACTCAATTTTTTTTTCAAAACTATTTTAAACTGAACATTTTTTTACCAGTTTGTTCTCAATTAAAAAAAAAAAAAGACTCATTATATATTTAAACATCCACACTGAACAATTTTCCTAAACCGGACACTTGATTAGGTACACCTGTCTGCACATTCTAATGAAAATGTACCGTCAATGTTTTCTGGTGTCAACACACTGCAAGTTTGTGAAGGCAAAACCAGCATCGTTGCTAATGTGGACCTTGTGTGTGTCCGTGTGTGTGTGTGTGTGTGTGTGTGTGTGTGTGTGTGTGTGCGCGTGTGTATGTGCCCGCGCTGCTCCACTCCCGGAATTGAAATGTGAAAGAAACGTGTTGGAAGGTGATGACAAGAGTAAAGCGAACCAGTCATTTCCTGGCGGCTCGACCCACATGTGTTTTGCGCATGCACGCACACACACACACAATTGCACACCACATTCTGCTTTAATAAGCGTGTGTGTGTGTGTGTGTGTGTGTGTGTTGAACTGTGATACAACATTTTAGTAGGGAAACCCTGCTGAAGGTTGAAAAAAAGCACAGTGAGCCAAGCCTCCCGTCACCACTCGTCACACACGCCCATGCGCGGATGCACACAAACATACACGCGTTCAAGCATCCAGCATACTCGCACAAACCCACACTGCACATGCGCACTCACACGAATACCCACGAAAACATCCGCGCGCACAAAAACGAACACATCCTGAGATCCACTAACATCCGCGCGCACAAAAACGAACACATCCTGAGACAACACACACACGCATGCAGGCACACGTGCACTTTTTCACACACGCTCAGATGCATACGCGAATTGACCGGCTGCCAGGTCAGCAAAAAAATAAATAAATAAATAAAAAGATGATGACAATGTTCATGTACAGTGACTTTATCATCACGTTTTAAGTCTAAATCATAACTTGTAAAGCAAATAGCTTGTGAGTTGCACTGTGACCACTAGAGGGCGGCAGTGACGGCGCATCTGATTCGACTCAGCAGCTAACAATGAATGCACCAATGATGACAATATTATGATAATAGAAATAACTGCCTGACTGACTCAAGCATCATGAAATTAAAATTTATCTATTTTATCTCCTGCACAAGGCTGCTTTATTATGCGAAACCATAAGACTATAATGTGCACACACGGAACAAACCACACAAAAAAAATCATAAAACTTGATAAATATTATTCTAGCTATCCAGCAGCAGGAATAATAGTAGTTGTATTTGTAGATAAAAATGTGCTTTCAGTTGGTGCAAATTTCATAGGTCTCAATAGTGTGTGTGTGTGTGTGTGTGTATGTGTGTGTGTGTGTGTGTGTCTCTGTCCCTGTGTGTGTATCATGTTACAATGCATATTGGAGCATCGAGTGAGTGATTACGAAACGCTGCAATCTGAGCCACACACACACACACACACACACATACACACACACACACACACACACACACACACACGTGCTGATGGAGTTCAAAGCGTGAAACCTCACCTCTGTTTTCCACTGATCACGATTGTACCCTCTAGCCTTTTAAACGGCTGCTTGACATACAACATTGACATTGAACTTACACGTTCTATACTAAATAATATATACTAGAATACACCCTGTTCTCACAGCAACGAGGCACTCTAAAGCAGCCATGACACCTTGGTGCGCCTCTGTCCACACACCGCCGTCAAAAAAAAAAAAAAAAAAAAAAGTTTGAACAAAAATTCCCCCTCCTTGCACTTCCACCTTTCTTACCGAGAGTGACGTGCACATACTCGTGGCTGACAATGAGGCGCTCGAGGGCGGCCACACCAGCAGACCATCTGAAGCGTAGATGTATATTTGGGCCATATTTAGTGGGAAGCAATAATTAATTTGCTCATACTGCACCGTTTTAGCCCCCCACCCCCCCTCGGCCAAGAAAAAAAAAATCAAAACACAAATCTGAATTCATTTTAAAATTGTAAATATAGATAAGTGGTTCTGCGAGTGACCCTGACAGCTCACCGCAGGTAAGAGCAGGTGGAAGTAAGAGCGTCTGAGTGGTTATTGTGTAACTCTTGGGAAGCGGTTCACAAGGGTATGGGTTGGGGGGGGGGGCATAATTAGGGTGTCGCATGTCACCAGGAGAAAAGAAGAGTTAATGATACACCAGCGGCTCAGCAGGAAGCAGCTCCGACGCTTTCTCGTGTCTCTCCTCAGCGACGAACCAGGGGGTGCCGCACCATGCGGTACGCTTCCCGATGCCGGACGCCGCAGTGAAGGGGAAGGTGGGCGGCGGGGGTTCATGCCCGGCCTTGTTGGCGGCCCCGTGCCAGGACCTTTTGAGGAGCTTCCCCCACACCAAGCGGGTTGGTTCTTACCTGGTGGGCAAGATGATCAACAAGGGCTCCTTTGCCAAGGTGATGGTGGGCCTGCACATCGCCACTGGAGAGAAGGTCCGATCCGCGCGCACTCTGCTCACTTTCACGAGGAACACTCTGCCGCTGTGTGTGGCATTTACTTACTTACCGACTTAACTACCGACTGACTGACTTACAGTGATATCATATTTGTATGTGAAGGTGGCCATTAAGGTGATTAACAAGAAGAAAGCGCACCAGGACCCTTACGTTCAAAAGAACATGAAGAGAGAGCCTCGCATCCACCAGATGATACGACACCCAAATGTCGTCCTCCTGCTGGAGGTAACCCAATGATGTGCAATATTTTAAACGGAATCCTGACGTCATGCGCGTGCGTGTGTGTGCGCGTAGACCCTGGAGACGGAGAACAGTTTCTACATGGTGCTGGAGTTGTGTGCTGGCGGCGACCTGATGGAGCGGATCTGCGACAGCAAGCGTCTACCGGAGAAGGAGGTGCGACGATACGCCCGACAGATCCTGTCGGCGGTGGCGCACCTCCACCAGCATGGCGTCGTGCACAGGTGAAAGTTAAAGTACTGATTCAACTCCTTTATGTACTTAAGGAAAGCTAAAACTACACTAGAAAGGTCAAAAAACCTGGTAAGTCAGTTAAAATTATATACCGTATTTTCCGTACTATAAGGTGCACCGAAAATTCTTCCATTTTCTTATAAACTCACAGTCTTCAATTTACAGCTTTTTTTTTTTTACCCCTGTGAGATGTCATTGGGGTTAAAAAAAAAGTTTATTTTGACAACAACAAAAAAAGTTTTCAAATGTAGTGTGTAAAAGTCGTCAGGAAAAAGAAATAGCTAAGAACCGTAACAACGTACTTATGCGCCCGCCATTACTTCCTGCCATTGATGAGCGCGCATGCACACATGCAGAGGAATTCGAATGCAGAAAAGTGTGGCTGCGGTGTGCAACTAGGTGTGACTTTTGCGTGCGCACACACACACACACACACACACACACACACACACACACACACACACACACACACACACACACAAAGTGCAGCAGTGCCCGTTTTTTACGAGGTTTGGCTCCTCCAAAGGTGGGAATGTGATTACCAGGCAATGACCTCATCACGCTGCGCCGGCGCCATGATTCACACATCATCACGACATCACTGACTTCCTCTCTAATGAAGTCCCTCAACGACGGTCAGACACACACACACACACACACGATTAAAATAGAAATAAAGGGAAAATTTGCACTGCAACCCACTTCCTGCTCCCCCACGTTCAGGAATTTTACCGTTTTTTTTTTTTTGTCCCCCTTCACGGCGCCTCTTTCCTCAGTTCTTTGTCTCCCTTTGTCCGGTTTTCTCGGCATCTGCTCTTGAGATGAATAAACTTGAAAGGAGCATGCATGATTCCCAGGGCGGATGTCGAGCGCAGATGTTCATTACGCCTGCGTGCTTCCAAGAGCCTCTTTGGGTGCGTCTCAGGACGTCAACATCCAAGTACCTTTGTTCACATCAGCTTGAATAGATAATTGGCATTTCGATTCATGCAAAAACTCACCGACCAGGCGAATATCATCAAAACGTGATGATGACTGCGATCCTTGTGTTGTCTTGTGTGCCAGAGATTTGAAAATTGAGAACTTCCTCCTCGATGAGCACAACAACATCAAGATCGTTGGTACGTCCCGCAAACGCCGAACGTGAAAGTGTCGGAATGAAACACGCGGCATGTCATGCCGGCGACTTGTTTTCGTTTCCGCTTGCAGATTTCGGCCTGAGCAACACGCTGCTGAGGTCGGAGTCGTTGCCTCCGGAACTGCTCAGCACCCAGTGCGGAAGCCCCGCCTACGCCGCCCCCGAGCTCCTCGCCCACAGGAAGTACGGACCCAAAGTGGACACGTGGTCCGTGTGAGTCACGCCGTTATCGCATTATTAAAAAAAAGTACAGGGCTCTAATGTACTGTCTGAAAATATAACAACAGAAAATGTAACAACAAGTTTAGTTATTGTACACACTGTTGTATCTGTGTATTGGTTGCGTGCCTTCAAGGGGAATTGGCTAGTAGTGTGTGACGTGTGTCCGTGTGCGTTAGAGGCGTGAGCGTGTTCGCCATGCTGACCGGCACACTGCCCTTCACCGTGGAGCCCTTCGACCTCCAAAATCTGCACCACAAAATGGTGGCCGGCGACATCGCACACGTGCCCGGTGACATCAGCAAAGGTCTGCAACAGCAAAATCCTCGACGCTGCTCACAAAAAGTCAAGAAATTTGGGCTTTTGTCATTGAAAAAATAAATAAATTTGAGCCTTGTAGTTAGTGATAGAATTCAGTGACAGAGACACCTTGACGTAACATTTCTATTTTACCACGCAAGTGCGTCGGACACAATTATTTTTGGGTGGCGGGGCTGCTCTCTACCAAGTGACATTTGAGTTATGCGCCTGAAAGGTGCGGTGACGTTCGTGCTGTCTCTGCTGGAACCCGACCCTGACAAAAGACCCAGCATCCGAGCCGCCATGGAGGGGGGCTGGATCAACGAAGGCTATGCCAAGAGGCCGCTGCACACACTGTCGCCCAACAACAGGTCCGTGCGCTATGCTGCGGCGAGTAGTCAGGGACAGCTAACAGCCCAGTGTCTTCATTTGGTTGTGCCTCTCGAGGCTGCATGGCTTCCAGTAGTCGTAATAGGAGATTTTGTTTTGTTTTGTGGGTTTTTTTTTTTTTTTTTGGTCCAATAAGATTTCAGCTTTTGTGTTCGACAGTCGACCTAACCTGCCCAGCGCCTTCAAGATCAGGCCAGAGCACTGAGATCTGATTGGTTCATGTTTAGTCTTTCTGGTTTCTGTAACCGCGACATCATTGTCGTATTGGGGTGAGGTTAAATTCCAGCCCTCACTTCAAGCCCAAGTACCAAATTTTACTCTCACACCGACACAAACACGAACACACAAACACATACTCATGCTAACGTCGGTATTTTTCCTTTTGTTTCCCTTGAGAGAAAATTCCCCCATTGAGAACATTGTTGAGGTTTGTAATCTGAGAGCATTGAGCAGGAGGGAATGAAGGCAAATAAAAATTGTTGTGGTCGTCAGCTTGAAGGCTTTTATGGAGCGCTGTGGAAATATCATCTTGGCTAGCCGAGCAATGTTCCGAACACGCCCCCTAGTGGCTGTAAGGAGCCATGGGCTCTTTTGGGACGAGAAATCATTGCTTGGATATTCTGCCGCAGTTTCCAATGAACTGTCCAATGTGAACTTCTCCAGCTAGCTCAGTCTCATGTTCTTATTTTGCATTTTTGCACAGTTTTGCTGGTTTCTATAATTGTGACTGAAGGCCCAGCTAGCAAATGCACAACCCGCCTCACTAAAGTAGCACGCAGTCACTTGTCTGTCTTTCCTCGGCCCACAGGCTGCGCGTTGAGGACCTGGACCCGTCAGTGCTGGCGTACATGACTGACACGCTGGGCTACTTGACCTCGGAGGTCACGCGCACGCTCGTCGACAACCGGCCCTCTGCCATCATGGCAGCCTACCACTTGCTGCTCGCCAAAATCAAAAGGAGCCGCCGATGTGTCAAGGTTAGATCGTCGCTGTCGGGTTGGTTGGTTGGCAACAATTGGTCAGTCGTTGAATCAATCACTACATTAGATAGTTTATGAGTTGGTTCGTTAGTTGATCAGAGTTACTGTATTTTCCGCACTACAAGGTGCACCGAAAAGTAACATTTTTTTAAAAGCTCACAGCGCGCCTTAAAATCCGGTGCGCCTTGTGTATGGTCATTACGGTAATATGTCGACCCCAAGATGGCTCCTTGCTGGAGACATGCTTACAATGTTATAACTTATTGTTGGTTCAGTGAAATGTGTCGCTGCTTTATTAAATAAGTTTTTGTTGCCTCGTTTGTGAATACAGTACACAACAAAGGAATAAATAACAAACACTTCTGAGACAGTCCAGTCTCCTACATTTTACTGACATCGGATCGTTCCGTTGGCGCTACGCTCAAGGAAATGCCAAAATAAATTCTGTTGGGGGGCTACAGAATTTATTTTGTGATTTCCTCACTTGATTTTCTGTTTTGATGCATTATTTTCAATTTTCGTACTTTCATTGAGGTAATCGTTAATTTACATTTTTTCAGAGGTGGTCATGAACGCCTCTCGAGTCGAACGGAAGGAGCATAGCTCCATCTAGTGGATGCATTGCAGATTGCGTTTTATAATCCAGTGCATCCAATATATGAAAAAAAAATTACAAAATAGGCCATTCATTGAAGGTGCGCCTCATAATCCAGTGTGCCTTTTAGTGTGGAAAATACGGTACATTGTCAGTTGGTTAGCCCGTAAATTTGTAACGCCGCCGCATCGCCTCGTGTCAGAGTGACGCCGTCAAGGAGAAAAAGACGGCGAGCAGACATCTCAAGGAAAGCAAACAAGTGGCAGAGCAGCGGTGCGGCAGGACCAGACCCCAGCATCCACCACGACCACAAGATCAGGGTCATGATGATGATGAGGAGGAGGGGGACAAGGGAGGGGTGTCTTCCTCCCGCCACATTTTCAAACCCTCACCGTCACCACAGGCCACTGAGGACGCCGCCATCTTGAATAACAGGGACACTCTGCTTCTTCCCGACGGTACATCAGCCGTCCAAATGACGAAGTTTATTTTTTTATGACAACTTTTACAACTGCTGATGATGAATTCTATGAATCTTCTTATAGTGTTGGGATCAAAACACCGAGTGGTATATCTTTCTCCTCCCAAAACCGCTGAATCGCACCTGTGTGACTCCGCCCCTTGCCATGCCGCCTCGCCCGCTGAACCAATTGAAGACTACGGCGACTCGGTGCCTGTCCAACTGGCGCGGCAGCACATCGGGACCGCGCAGTCGGACGGCGGCGGGAGTCCCATGGAGGCCGTCCTGAGGTTTGACACACCACAGAAGAGCGTCGCTTCTCCCAGAATGCACCTGGAAACCACGCAAAGAGCTCCGCCCAGCATACTGCCGCGCTTACCCAACCAGAGGTTGAAAGACGGACGAGGTGGGAAGGTTTTGTGGGTCCCGCCAAGCCTGCTTGTGCCCGCTGGACTGCAATTGAGTGGGTCCAAAACTCCGACTTGCCCCTTGCAAAAAAACACTTTGGCTCCGAAGGGCGGGAAGGCGACGGGAACCAAGAGGAATTCCGTAGCAAAGTTCCACTCAACTCCGCAGCGACGGATGACCGAACTCAATTTGCCGCTGCTCCCCGCCACGCTGCAACGCAAGACGGACAGGAAGCTGCGCAACATGGACTGCTGACACATCAAAAAGTGGCCTGCAGAGCCATAAGGAGAATTTAAAAACTGCATGAACAGAATCTAAAATATCAAGACATTAGATGATCAACAAGGGCTCCTTTGCCAAGGTGATGGTGGGGCCTGCACATTGCCACTGGAGAGAAGGTCCGAAATACTATACATGGTCGTTATTTGGAGGCTAAAAACGCCTTAGTATACATGGTTATTTTTTTCGGTTTATTTTTCAGCTAAAAACGCCTTACTATACATGGTCGTTTTTTCCCCGCCAAAAACGCCTTACTATACATGGTCGTTTTTTTTCGGCAAAAAACGGCTTACTATACATGGTCGTTTTTTCGGCTAAAAACGCCTTACTATACATGGTCGTTTTTTTCCCGCCAAAACCGCCTTACTATACATGGTCGTTTTTTTCGGCTAAAAACGCCACACTATACATGGTCGGTTTTTTTGACTAAAAACGGCTTACTCTACATGGTAGTTTCATTCGGCTAAAAATGCATTACTATACATGGTCGTTTTTTTTTCCCGCCAAAAACGCCTTACTATACATGGTCGTTTTTTTCCCACCAAAAACGCCTGACTATACATGGTGGTTTTTTTTCGGCTAAAAACGCCTTACTATACATGGTCGTTTTTTTCGGGCTAAAAACGCCTGACTGTACTATGTCGTTTTTGTCGGGCTAAAAACGCCTTACTATACTATGTCGTTTTTTTCGGGCTAAAAACGCCTGACTGTACTATGTCATTTTTTTCGGCTAAAAACGCCTTACTATACTATATCGTTTTTTTCGGCTAAAAACGCCTTACGATTCATGGTCGTTTTTTTCGGCTAAAAACGTCTTACGAT
This sequence comes from Hippocampus comes, assembly GCF_001891065.2. Lineage (NCBI taxonomy): Eukaryota > Metazoa > Chordata > Actinopteri > Syngnathiformes > Syngnathidae > Hippocampus > Hippocampus comes. The sequence goes on from NW_017806233.1 coordinate 673,009, forward strand.
ACTGTGTCGTTTTTTTCGGCTAAAAACGCCTTACTATACTATGTAGTTTTTTTCGGG
>NW_017806233.1:673628-673725 GCF_001891065.2 Hippocampus comes
TTTTTTTCGGGCTAAAAACGCCTTACTATACTATGTCGTTTTTTTTCGGGCTAAAAAACGCCTTATATACTATGTCGTTTTTTTCGGGCTAAAAACG
>NW_017806234.1:0-980 GCF_001891065.2 Hippocampus comes
ACACTGCAGAGTGGGCTGCCAAGCAGGAAGAGGACAGTGATCTCAACCCTGTGCGACAGTGGGTCCAAAGTTGCAGGAGGCCACCCTGGGAAGGCGTGATGGGACTCTCCGTTGCCACCAAAGGCTTTTGGAGCAAGTTTGCTGTGTTACGCATGAAGGACGGCGTGCTGCAGCGTGCCTGGAAGGAACCAGCCACCGGGGAAGAGAGATGGCAGGTGGTAGTGCCCAGAACTCTTCGAGAGATGGTGCTGAGAGCATGCCACGGGAGCACCGGCTCAGGACACTTTGGCAGCACCAAGACCCTCCGACGGCTGCGCCAAGGTTTCTATTGGGGTCAGCATCGGCGGGACGTAGAGGACTTCTGCCGGCGCTGTGACGAGTGTGCGGCCTACAAGGGACCTCAAGACCAATCGCATGCACCGCTTCAGCAACAGAGGGTTGGGGCGCCCATGGAGAGGGTTGCTGTGGACATTATGGGCCCTTTCCCTGTGACGGACAGGGGGAACCGTTATGTGCTATGCGCGATGGACTATTTTACTAAGTGGCCCGAAGCATACGCACTGCCAGACCAAGAGGCGGAGACAGTGGCGGATGCGCTACTGGAGGGCATGTTCTGCCGGTTTGGGACTGCAGATATCCTCCACAGTGACCAAGGCAGAAATTTTGAGTCCAAAGTTTTTGCTGCTCTTTGTCAACGCCTGGACATGCAGAAAACACGCACCACCCCTTTGCATCCGCAGAGCGATGGTCTTGTGGAACGATTTAACCGCACCATGCAGCAGCAGCTCGCCATCCTCACCTCCAAACACCAACGTGATTGGGACCAGCACATCCCGCTGGTACTGATGGCTTATCGTTCAGCGGTCCAAAGTTCCACAAGCTGTACGCCTGCTCTGCTGATGCTGGGCCGGGAACTTCGGACACCGGCAGAGATGGCGTTTGGAAGACCTCCCGGCGGCTCAGAGGACCAGCCGGGGCTG
>NW_017806234.1:2607-3038 GCF_001891065.2 Hippocampus comes
GCTTGAGATCGAGTAGTTACTTTTCAGTAGAAATGTCTGTTTTCGGTGTTTCACCGAGGTTGCGTGACTCTGTAAAGCTTTCCATCCTCTCGATCCGAATAGAATGACATCGTCACACACAGTACACAGAGCTTTAACGGCGACTTCGAGCTTTTTCACGAAATCCGACACAAGCACAATGGTTCCTCTTTACTGTTTCCTACTGGGGACACCGTCAGCTTTCAATCCAACCAGTCCCATCGAAACGTGTTTTTCAGATCCGCATCTATCTGACGTACTTTAGCTTCGTCGCGAGTCTCAATAGCATTCGGCATTCGAGAGAAAGGGCTTTAGGAAGGCGAACACGGATTGGTTGTGATTTGCATTTGCCGATATAGCGACCAATCACAACAAGTAAGACATCATACACGTCCAATCGCAGGGCTGTTTAC
>NW_017806234.1:6499-15819 GCF_001891065.2 Hippocampus comes
TCCCAGCTTGCAGGACAGCGAGAAGGAGATCCACCTTCGTCCCCCAGGCTGTTCTCCTCTTAAACTCTTAAACTCTTATTCCAATATCCCTGACACCCCTCCCCCACCATTCAAACTCGCATACCCCATTGTGCAATACGGGCTTACAGTGCAATACTTGACGTGCAATACTGTTTTCATGTGCAATACTGTCTTACTGTGTCCTCACTGTGCAATACTGCTCGATGTGCAATACTATTTGATGCTGGAGCCACTACCTCAAGACCTCAAGTGCTAAGCTACTCTTATCCTATGTCTTTCCTTGCTCCTACTGTCTCTACAATAAGCCGCTCTCGTACAACTCTAATTGCCCCACGGGGATAAATAAAGTTTTCTGAATCTGAATCAGAATATCCCCATTTTGCAAATTTGAGAGTCAGCGGATTACGTAGGGTAACTATGCTGACTTTTCCCTTGAACAGGGTGACAATTTCTCCGACTGAGGTAATTTCCAACCTTCTACCACCAAAGTGTACCAAAGTATACCAAAGTGGCGGGAAATTCTTGCATTTGCTTCCTCAGACAGTTGCCACACAAAATGTCCTGTTCGAATGAGGTAGCAAACCTCCACTCACACAGTTACACAGTCACTCATTAAGTGCATTTCATTCGATTACATTCAACCTAGGTACCGTTCTATATACACGCGGAGTTTAAGTACGTACAGGACACCGCCGCCCTCAACAGTTTTAAAGACTCAACTCTGTCTATCTGCCTGATAGGGACTAGTATGGCTCAGGGCTTTAAACGGCTTTAAAGACCACTCTGTCTTTAGCGGGCGCGCAAACACTCATTTAACGCTTTGAAAGAGTTCCTTCTTAATAAATCCCTCTCAGGCTCAAATTAAGTTCTTGTAACAGGTAAAGTCTAGGTACTTGGTTGTTGCCAATCTGCAACACCTGTCTGAGAGGGTTTCAATTAAAAACAGGTTTAAAGACTACTCCGACCTCGGTCTTTAAAGACCCGGCGTGCAAACACTCATTCAACCTTTGAAAGGAGTTTAAGTACGCACAGGACACCACCGTCCTACCTACCAAGAGTAGTCCTCTCTCCTCTGGATTCGCGTCAACCCTCAGCCCCCAGACGAAGAGCCGAAACCCAGTCCCGGAAAGGGTGTTTCAGCCGTGGCCACGGTCTTCCTGGCCGTCGACTCATCCTCTGGAGGCATCAGGTATATTGCGATCCCGGACGAGCCCCCAAAAATGTCAGGTCCATCAATTTGACATCTAGACATAAAACAAAAGGAGGAGACAGGCGACTCAATTCTGGTACCAGGAGGGAACGAGGAGAAGCGTTAGGTTTCAGTTCTCTGCACGTCACCCAAACGATCTCCCCCTTCACCCCTTCATTTATTGGGAAATCTACTACATAGGTGTGTCCAATCTAAAGGGTGGGGGCTGTTGAAGACACACTGAACTTGTTTGACTATGTGTGTGTATGTGAGTGTAAATTACGTACATGTGTGGAATTGTTACAAAAACATCACGTTGCAGCTGGTGTTGATGTCTCCATCCACTGTCCAACCTTGCTCCTGTTTAGTCTTAATACTTATCTCTTCCCAACCACGTCCTCGAAAAGGTGGTTGCGTCCCTAAACTGCCACACAGTTCAATAAGCATTCTTGATTATAAATGTGAGTATATAATGATTAAAAGCATTATGTCTTTATTAAAAGCATGAGCGTTCTTAATTGCAGGCATAGTCAATTAATGATTACAGGCATAAGCGTTCTTCTTTGCAAGCATAATCAATTTATCATTGCAGGCATAAGCGTTCTTCTTTGCGAGCATAATGAATCAATATCAATATTGCATTAATAACAACATCAACAATAAGCGAATGTATGATAACTAAAAATAATCAATCTATCATGTAACTAAATGATCTGCGGCTGCAGTCTGATATTTTCTGTTCAAGGGTCGAGGCCAGTGGGGTCACCAACATGGTGCCACCGTGCAAGATGGACCACATGCGTAGCCAGCTGGTCTGTTGTGAAAATATAAACACACTTGCAGAAATGTATACAAATGAAGTGTTACTGCTGATATTTATTGGTTTTGTCCCTTACAATACAATACATCCTGATTTATATAGCGCTTTTACAACAGCTGCAGCTATAACAAAGCATTGAACAAAACAGTTAACATAAAGTAAAATAATAAACACAACACATAACCTTGATAAATCATGGTTCATAATTTGGCTGCTGAGCGATATCATGAACATGTCTTCACATAGATGAATAAAATTAAAGCTTCATTTGATCAAATTTGTTGTGTCAAAGGTGTCTCAAACTCATAGCACTTTGCATCATAGCTATACCCCAGAAGTCGCACTCAATTTCAAAACAGCTGGTGACCTCTGTTACAGGGTATCAGGTTTTACGATTTGATTCATTGACTTTGGCCTTTACAGTCATTATTTGAAGTAGCGTATCGAAGAATGTGGAGGATTCTGTAATCAAATGCTTAATAGTTTCATACTGGCTAATTCAGCTGTCAGATGGGTGCGCTCAACATCCTTCATGTCCTGTTTCATACCCACTTGCTTCATCTTCACTCACTTATTTGAGTATAAGGAGAAGTCGAGCATGACTCTTGTGCTTTTCATTTTCCTTACAGGAAACACATTCAGCACTCTTGCAGGTCTGGTCTTTGACTGGAGTATCGTGAAAGATGTGGATGTGAACGGATAAACCAATTCTTATGATTTATTACGGCAAGTCTTCCCTTATCTCCATTATTTAGCAGCAATGAAATTACACACTTGATTTATAGTTATTTATGAGTAAGATGGCAAATAAATACAGTGGCGCCTTGAGACACAAGTGTCCCGATTCACTGTGTGAATTTTTGAGATTCGTGTCATCACCCGACCAGTTTTTGTTTTAATACACAATCAAGTTTTGAGATGGGTGTGACCTTCAGTCTTCTTCCACTAGATGCCGGTGGCCAGCTTCTCGACATCCGGCCACCACCAGTTCACGTTGGTTTCCTTGCAGTGGAAGAACCGTATCAGTCGATAGCAGTAATTAATATGCCATAAGGGTGCTTTGCCAACTGCCAGTAGACCCCAAAAAGGAGAACAATATGTTAGGTATGGTTATGTAGTGCACTCACAGTTTCCATGTTTAAAGGTTATATGGAGAGCAAATGTTACTGTATCACATCACTGTGTGTTTTTATAAGGCGCCGTATCGTGGAGTGCAAATCTTCTTTTGAAAGTCAGTTAAAAATGCTTTTTGAGTGTTTTTGGGGGCTGGAATGGATTAACTGTGTTTACATTTAATTCAATGAGCAGAGTTGTTTTGAGATAAGAGTCAGGATGTGAAACGAATTTAGGTTGAAACTCTGGGCACCACAAAACTACACCTGGTATTCTACCAATATGTTCTTTTGGGTAAAATCCAAAGTGGCACAAAGTTAACATTGCTCTCTCTTGTCCCTTCTAAAGGTTTCTGAAGTTTTCCAAGTCCACATACACACCTCCTGAATACATCTCTGAAATGGAGCATGTCGGAAAACAAGGCAATATCATTTTGGTGTCAGGCCTGAAAACAGGACATGCGAAAGTGAAGGCCAGAATTCAAGACTCCCTGTATCAAGTAAGATAAAAAAACTTTTCTAGCACAACTATTCAAATGAATAGCCTGAATGTTAGACAGCCTCCAGGATTTCCTGGTGTTAGAAAATTAGTAGAATTTAAATTGTGGCCTCTGTGTGACCACAAACCTCCACTGATGTTGTGATCTAAAAATAGCAAGATGGGATAATCATTGGTCCCAACCTGAATTGTAATTTCACAGGTTTATGGCCTCTGTGTGGCAATCGTAAAATAAAAGTTAACTTCATTAATGACTCCCCCTTTCTGTACGAATGGGAAAAGACGCCATTAAAGGTGACTGTGAAAATGGAGGGAGTGATAGTGTGAGAATAGATCCCTTTTTGAAATTTGTCAATTCCATTCATTTTTTCAATGTTTTAAATTATTATTAGTTTTTTGCGTGCTTTAAAATGAAAAAATTACTGGCTAGGCTGTGGCCTAAAAGCTGTGCGCCACCGTGGATGACTGGTTAGCACGTCTGCCTCACAGTGTAGAGGTGCAGGGTTCAATTCCGGCTGTTAGGTTCACACCGAACTTAATAATGCACAAAGTATAAACTGAAATCACTGGTCACAAGGAGTCAGGCATAAAAAAAATGCATGAAACCAAAAGCGCTTGCAAAGGCAAGGTTAAATAGAACACAAAGTAAACGCAAAACAAAACGTCAAAAACCCAATAACACAAAAACAATCAAGAGTAATAGTAAAACAAAAAAAAAATTCAAATGAGAATATGAGAATAAGTGAGAGCGACCATGAAAATAATACTTAAATGTAACAGCAAGCAAGTTCAATAATCCGACAAGGAGAAGCAGAAGTCGGAGTCCACCAAGCTTGATGGCGTAGCGAGCCAAAGGCGCACCAGCTGGAGGGAACGCCCTTCACTCCAACTGGAGCTGGAACACAATCAAGACAGACATGACATCGACCTTCCTGTTTGGAGTTTGGAGAACCCGTGCCTGCGTGGGTTTTCTCTGAGTACTCCGGTTTCCTTCCACATTCCAAAAACATGCACGGCAGGTGAATGGAACTCTCTAAATTGTCCCTTGGTGTGAGTGTGAGCACGAATGATTGTTGGTCAATGTGTACCCTGCGATTGGCTGGCAACCAGTTATTTTTTTTCTTTTTTTTCAATTTCCCAAGTGTCTTAGAAAAAGGCCTTTAGTATATTTGTGTCAAAATACACAAATGATAGTAAATTACAGGACACGTGACATCCACATTTGACAATTTTTTTTAAATCACTCGGTTTTGGGATAGAGGAGGCAATCAAAGCAGAGCATAGCTTTGATTGCCATGAGGACCGACAGCTATGCTATTTGTAACATATTCCGTCCTCGCAAGGGACTAAATATGGATATATTGCGTCAAGAATTTGCATGTGGCTAAACAAACTGTGACAAACAAATAATGCCTCATGACTCGTTGTTGGCGCCCAGATAGATATGTTTGAAGCCTCGCTGTTTCTGTTACAGTGGAGTGCTAATGCAGAACAGTTTGCTCGCAAACAAATGCATTTTCAGCAATAGGGAGGTACAGTAACTAAAGTTGTTTCGAGTCCAGAGACCGAAATATTTGCATACAGTTGATTTAACAAGTCACCTCGACCCTTTTAAGGCAAACTCCCTCGTGCCGCTAGTTTTAAATACATCACTCCAGTCATGCCAGTCAAAAAAAGGCTGAATGGAAAAGAAGGAAAAAAGCGGATGAATCGCTCGAGCGTATAAGTTACATTTTTGGTGACATTTGTTTTGAAAAAAAAAAAAACAAAAAAAAAAAAAACGAGACCAAGAACAGTCAATTTCGGACTCACCCCAAAATCCCCATTCCCTCGTGTGACTATAGTTGTCCTACTGCGTCAAAAGACCACCCATCTATTTTCTCATCCGCTTATCCTCCAAGCGGGCATGCTGGAGCCTATCCCAGCTGTCTTCGGGCAGTAGGCGGGGGACACCCTGAACTGGTTGCCAGCCAATTGCAGGGCACACACCTAGGGATAATTTAGAGTGCTCCATTAACCTGCCATGCATGTTTTTGGAATGTGGGAGGAAACCGGTGTACCCAGAGAAAACCCACGCAGGCACGGGGGAGAACATGCAAACCCCACGCTGGAAGGCCAGGGCCGGAGCCGAACCCTGCACCTCTGCACCGTGAGGCCGACGTGCTAACCAGTCGAACACCGTGTCACTTTGTCAACAGATCAGGAGTCGTGTTAATCATCATGTATACAGTGATAATTTTACAGTTTGAGCCCTGCGAGTCCCAACTCGCTGATCAGAAAAGTATGAGTCCCATGATGCATTGAGAGAGTCCCAAATTTTGAAATCTGAAATGGTCTACTTATTCAATGGCAGATGATAATAACACAAACAACAACAATATACATTGAGAATAGGTTTATTTCTTATAAACAAATGCTGCAAAAATTTGAATAATTCAGGCATACAAGATTTGCTGAGAAATAGGCTCTTATTTCATCCCGTGGTTCAGTCTTTTGAGTTCATAAATTCTCCTCTCTTTACTCTGCTTCCAATGATGCAAGGCTTTCTCAAAGTCAACTTATCGTCGCAAAAAAACTATCCAACTTTAGCTGCTTCCTCTGTGATATCTCAATAAACTTTCGCAACACTTGTTCGCAACACTTGTTTTAACGTTACACAACTTGGCAATCGTCTGCTTCCCGCAAGGTGAAGGCCGATCTCACCAATCTGGTCTCGCGAGATTACTTAACGCGAGATCAAAACTACAATGGCAGCGATGGTCAAACTGCGATCGTTGCTGGAAAATAAAGATTTACCGTAGTTTTTTTTGTTTTGACTGAGAAATTCCCTTGCGTCCCAAAAACGCACATTTGGAACTGTGAACCCCACGGGAAAATTATGCGTCTCGGACGTTGGACGCAGAGGTAACGAGATGGCTGCTTTTTTTAAAATTTTTTTTATGTAATTTGTTCACGCTAACACATTGTTTCTCATCATTCTGTCACCCTCAGCCTCCCGTTTCGTTTTTGTCCTTGCCATAGGCTTCGAGACGTGTTCCGTGACCTTGCAGCCAACGGCAGACAAGCTGACCAGCGTTTGCGGCATGTCCATGAGTAACCTGCTGGTGAGGTCTGCCCTGGAGGGCAGCGCCTTCTCGAGGTAGCAGACAGAGCTGACGCTCTCAAACATGCGTCCAACTGTGGAGCTCACAGTAGTCTTTGTTCCAGCTGCTGCCCAAGCAGACATGGAGGTCAGGGGCAATCGAGTTTTTCATCAAAATAACGATACCTTGCTCTGTGTGAGGAAATCGAATCGAGTGAAATATCTTTGTTTTTCTGAGGTGGTCTCCAGTTCTCCACTCATCAGTATTCAAAAGGTCGAGGCACAATGCGACTCCCCAAGTCTATCAAAGTACATCATCGGGGCTTTGGACCTCCGAGCAGCCGGCTCTGCTTCCATTACCATCAGCAGTGCCTCCTTGGGTCAGAATCTCATCATCCTGGTCACATTGATACACGTGGCTAATTCCGGTGCAGACATGTAAGGTCAGTTTTCCTCTGCAAGTTCATGGGAAGTCACAATAAGGTTGACTCTTAAAAATGTTTGACGCAGAGGAATACCTCAATTTGTTGTTAATATGATTTGACTCGCACAAGCAAATTCTGAACTATATTGTGTCGATGACATGGTTGTGTGCTTCCCTTGCTACTTGTGCTGCCTCTAAGTGACGAACTGCTGTTGTCAAGCCAAGAGATGGCAAGTGTGCCGGTTGGGCCTTTTTTTGAAGTGTTGTATTTTTGTGTTGACTGAATAAACATGCATACTGGGCACCCTGCAGCTGTGTACTTTGGAAATAACTCGTGAGCTACTAGCACGAGGCTGCTTTTGATTGAATACTCAAATCTCAGTTCAAATGTAAACAAATGCAAATCCCCCAAATTATGACGAAGATAAACATCCACTATAGGTTCAACGAAAAACCGAAGAGAGGCGGCGGGAGGTTGATGTGGCTTTCATCCATTATCATCAGCAGTGCCTCCTTGGGTAATAGAGCCCGGCATGTACTCAGACCTGACTGAGCTGACGCTCTCAAACCTGCGTTGAACTGCGGAGCTCACGGTCTTTGTTCCAGCTGCTGCCCGAGCAGACATGGAGGTCAGGGGGCAATCGTGTTTTTCATCAAAATAACAATGCCTTGGTCTGTGTGAGGAAATCGATTCGAGTGAAATATCTTTGTTTTTCTGAGGTGGTTTCCAGTTCTCCACTCATCAGTGTTCAAAAGACCGAGGCACAATGCGACTTCCCAAGTCTGTCAAAGTACACCATCAGGGCTTTGGACCTCCGAGCAGCCGGCTCTGCTTCCATTACCATCAGCAGTGCCTCCTCGGGTCAGAGTCTCATCATCCCGGTCACTTTGATACACGTGGCTGATCCCAGTGCAGTAGAGAGTAGGAGCTGTCACAGGTCTGCGGAGAGGGCTTATAGTCCATGATGGTCTGGATCCCACGCCACAGGTTCCTGGCATCTTTGCTCTCATTGAATTCATCTGCGATTCTCTTGGAGTATTGTCTCTTGGCCAATCGAAAGCCTTGTGACAGGTTGGCCCTGGCAGTCCTGAGACCCACGACGTCCCCAGCTTTGAAGGCAGTGTTCCTGGCCCTCAGGAGCTTGCGGACCTCACCTGTCAGCCATGGCTTCTGATTGGCCTAGGTGGTGATGTTTCTGGTGACCGTGACATCGTCTATGCACTTCCTCATGCAAGACGTGACGGTCTGTGTATATTCATGGAGGTCAATGATATTGCTGTTAGTTGTAGCTCCCTGTTTGAACACACTCCAGTCTGTGGTGGAGAAGCAGTCTTGGAGTGCTTCTGTGGACCCCTCGGGCCACACCCGTATCTGCTTTTTTTCCGGTTTGATGACTTTAACCAGCGGCCTGTATCCTGACATTAGCATAACAGTGTTGTGGTCTGAGGCACCAAGGTGTGGGAGGGGTGGCATTTGTAGGCTCCTCTATTTGTCATGTAGACATTGTCCAGAATATTGGTACCTCTTGTGGGAAAGTTGACATGTCCATGGAGTTGTGGAAGCACGCCCTTGGGGTTTGCATGATTGAAATTCCCGGCCAAGATGAGAAAGGCATCAGGATGAGCTGTCTGCTGCTTACTGATGTGCTGATGGAGTTCATACAGAGCCTCTCTCCTGCTGTTGGTTGAGCCAGGGGGATATTGCTACCGGCAATATGGCACTGAATTCCCTCGGCAGGTAGAATGGCCGGCATTTAATAACTTAACTCCACCAGTGGTGAGCAGTGCTTGCAAACCACAACAGCGTCACAGCATCAGGCATCGTTGATGTAGTAAACACAGAGCCCCCCGCCAAGAGTCTTCCCTGCCTCGACAAGCGCTCTGTCTGTCCTGTAGCACAGGGGTCCCCAACCTTTTTTGCCCCACGGACCGGTTTATGTCAGACAATATTTTCAGGGACCGGCATTTAAGGTGTGGCGGAAATAATACAACAAAATAATATGGTATGAGCTGCATGAAAACTGGTGTTTTCGAAATATAAAAATAAACACAAGGAGCGTCTAATCTGGCCGCAACACTCTGATCGCTATGGTCCCATCTCGGGGTAATAGGAGACAATGACACCTCAAGTGTGTGTTTTATGTCCAGTCTACTTCATAATTTTGTTTTAGTC
>NW_017806234.1:16573-19487 GCF_001891065.2 Hippocampus comes
CTTTAAACGGGCACGTTCTGTTTTTTTCCGAAGATTTTGTTGAAGATGTTCTAGAAATTAAGAGTCGATGCGCGGTAGATTAACTTGAAGTTTGCAAGTGAGTTCCGAAGATTTTGTTGAAGATGTTCTGAAAATTAAGAGTCGACGCGCGGTAGATTAACTTGAAGTTTGCAAGTGAGTCTGCAAGTACAGGGGCTTGTGCCTGACTGACAAGATTTTCATCAAGATCTGCACAATAAATGTTCTGAAAATGACATGATACCTCAAATAAGGGTTCTAAGATTTACATTATACCTTGCTTTGCTTTTTGAAATAAATTGAAATTTGCTCAATGGCTGTAAACTAGAGAGAGAGAGAGAGAGAGAGAGAGAGAGAGAGAGAGAGAGAGAGAGTCTATACATCTCCTGCTTTGTTACAGCTGTTGTGAAAGCAGAATATAAATAAAGCTGTATTGTATTGTTTTGAAACAACATTTCTGCAAGTAATTTGTAACTTTTCCCAGGCCTTGGAAAACATTTAGTCTGTGATTTCATCCTGCTCTCTTCCCGAGCAGATGCTGTACCACATGTAAAAGTGGAAGAGGGCCGTGATGACTACCTGATGCTGTTCTTCACATTTACCCTGCTAGTCTTGTCATCCATCATCTTCCTCGGTCGGGTGCCATTTACTACTACCATATCGGTCTCATCTGGACCTGTTCTTCTTCATTGTAACACACCAGTACTGTATGGACTTGTTTTATAGCCTTTTGTGTGCAGATTCCCGCACCTCTCTACTTGAGAGCTCACCTGAGGCTAACGCTTTCATTTTTGAAACAAGTTTGTTGTGAGATTTATTTCAAAGAGTGACTTTGTCGCAATGATGAAAGATTGTTGACGCCAACATTTCATGGTTTCTTTTTGCCAATGTGAGGTAGTAGTTTTTGTGTGTGGACAGAAAATGTTCAGAAGCGAAAATGTCATAACAGTACATTTCAAAGCTTGGGATTGAATGCCCTTTTCAACATCTTATTTCTATGGTACCCTACATATGTACACGACACATTGTTTATAGTTTTAGCGATGGGAGAATTTCTGGTGGGCTACTTTGTGGCCGTCTCCCCACCATACATCTTCTGTTTTCCAGTTTGAACGCGGGGATTCTCAGCTCTTCACTTTTGTCCCATTTTGTCTCCCGCAGTTGTTGACGAGCTGTGCCCTTGCTAGAAGCGGCCGTAACCCCGCTCTTTCGTCGTCAAGAGGCCTCCACCTGGTAGGACACACTCCGAATGATATTTCCTGTCAGAAAAAAACATGAATAAATACAGTTGCAAGAAAACGTTAGATTTTCAGGGTGCACAAAAGGGGATTCAAATGATTCCCGGTGAAATCTGGCTGTGTTTATTTCCCAGAGCTGTACAGCCGTTTGTGATCAAGAACCCCAATGGATGGTTGATACTGCAGGCTCGCGTTGATCTGAAACTTGGGCTGCTGTGCGGAAGGGACCGACACAGTTGGGTGTGCCAGGCTGTACGTTACAAAGATACCTGATCCACTGAGACCATTATTTTCAGTCTTTCTCAAAACGATGTTGAAGAAATGTGCATCCCGCACTCCAGTCTTTCAAGCAAAACAAACATGGATCCTGTTAGAATCAGAACACACTCTTTCTGGAATGGCTGGAATAATAGTTGCTACTTGATAGGTGGACAAACATAAAAAGCATCACATGAGGGGTTATGTCATGCCTCAGGAACAATCGAACAAAATATGTCGAAGCTCAACTAACTTCTATGCCTTGTCTCATGATTTGTATTCACCGTTTGTTACTTACATCTGAGAGAGTAAGGGAAACTAAAGTGACTTCCCGAAGATAGGAGTTGTCATTCGGTTTCCAACCATCCGAGCAACATACTTTCTTGACCCATACTTTCCATCTCTTGGCATTCATGGAAATCTGTGGAGCTTCACGCCTTTGCCAATTTGTGTGTGACATCATACAGCTAAGCATGTGCCCATTTTTTGCAGTATTTGTTCAAAAAACGATAACATGAGTAGGTCTATTTTTTGCGAATTTGGGATGATATGGAGGACAGACATTGTACCCCACTGATCTCAAAATTTTGAGTCAGTTGATTTTGTGAAAAAAAAATGCACATAACGAGTTCTTACACTTCATGTTGGTAAGCGGTTTTGTGCCTCATTGAATGCTATTTTTTTAATGGAAGACAGCCCTTGTCAATGTGGGAAAAAAAATCACAGTTTGGTTATTTTGTTCTTTGCTGGGTTAGGATAGTGAATTCTTTTATACGTGCACTGAAAAAAGCCCGTATTTTTCAAGTGTGCGCGCCTATTTTGTCCATATTGAAAATGGCCTATTCGCCGTACATCTGGTTAGGAAGTTGGTGGTCCCATGTGGACCCCGTTTGCACTGATTGAACATTGTGGCCTCCTCCAGCATTGAAGTTGCCCATCCCCGATGTAGAGTATCTAATTGTGATATTGGTGCGTTGTATGTGATGATAAACTGAAGCGAAGTGTGGGGTAGCGTGTAATCTGTCTTGAGTCAAAATGCGCTCAACGCGACCTGCTGTCAGATTCGTAAAACTTGTAAACTCCGCCCACTTGACAGCCGGCGTCTGTATACGGAAAGTCGCGGCGGCGTGAACGTGCCGGACAGGGGCGTCACTAGGTTTCAAGAACAAGGGGGGCTTAGCCCCAAGGGGAACACAGCCCCTTTAGGGGGGTCCGGGGGCATGCCCCCCCGGGAGAATTTTTTTCTACATTCTGTTAAAAATCCATCAATTCCGTGCACTTTGAGAGCAAAATGAAGAGGCTATGAAGAACTACACACATCACATTAGTATCCTCTTTACTATGATGGGGCTTCCTCCCCTGGACTTTAACTGGACTAGATAATAGAAATTATAAAGAGT
>NW_017806234.1:20144-39343 GCF_001891065.2 Hippocampus comes
ATAGAAGATAGAAGATTGAAGATTGAAGATAGAAGATAGAAGATCGAAGATTGAAGATAGAAGATAGAAGATAAAAATAAATAATACTTTTTTTTAAATAATGCAATGAAATTATTTAGGGGGGCTAAAGACATTTTTAGGGAGGCTGAAGCCTCCCTAAAATAGGCCTAATGACGCCCATGGTGCCAGACTCGCGCAGTCAGATCACCGCTTGCTATAAGCTCGTCACGTGTGGCCACCAGCTCATTGTGACGTTGACACTTTTTGTACGTGACCGACAGCCGGCAGTGTCGCGACCGGGAAGGCTCGTAAGAACGCCTCGATTCGGGATTCCGCTGTCACAAGCAATGGAGGCGTAAAAGGCGCAACAACCCGCCCGAACGTTGTGCTTGAAGCTCCCAGGCTGGAGCGTCGCCCAAACACACGAGCCGCTTCCTGCGCCACGACGACATGGACAGCCCGGCCGCCGAGAACCCCGGCAGGGCTGCGGAGTATTTGCAAGAGCTCAACAAGATCATCGAGACCCAGCAGGAGCTACTGGAGAGGCAGCGGGCGCGGATCGAGGAGCTTGAGCGGCAAGTGTGCGACTTGTGTACCGAGAACGGCTGCTGCCTGAAGGAGCGCGACCAGCGGCACCTGGCGAGCTGCAGGCTGCTACAGGGCGCCGAGATCCCGCAGTTGCTCGGGGCCACAGGTTATTGCGCCTTTTGCTGCTGTCATTAATAAATCCTTGTGGTTGACACAAGCAGAATCATATCACACATTAATTACCATGACTACAGTCTTTCTGTATCTTTTACTCCTACTTCTGCTTCCATTTGTTCTTCTCCGGTACTTTCTTTTGGCAATTGGAAGATACTTTCGGAGCATGACCGCTACTTTCTTGAGCATTCGATAAATTAAGTGGGCAGCGGCGGTAATTCATGACTACTTTTACCTCTTTGTCTTCTTCCAGTTCTTCTACTGACTTTTGGCAGCTGGCAAATGCTTTTGGTGCATTATCTCTGGAGGAAAGAAGGTGGGGGTTTTGCATAGAAAGTCACCACGATTAGGAAAAGGGGAATTTGGGTGCCCGTTGGAGCTGTAATTTGAGTATATAAATTCACCCCTGAGTACAAGTCGCAGCCAAACTATGAAAAAAAAAAGTGTGACTTATAGTCTGAAAAATATGGTATGAATGGGTAGGGGGTTACAAATAAATTGGTTAAAAGCTGTTCAGCAGGGAAAGGTGACCAGGGGGATGGTTGGAGCACTCGCCCCTTTTCCATTTGATACCCAAAACGCCCTTTAGTCCGTGTATAATTTGTGTGTTGTGAGTGAGAGCGTGAGTGAAGTGCCACAGATGCCAAGTGTTCTCATTTGTCCGCATTTTGTGACGGGCAGCTGCCACGCTGTATGTTGCGAAAGGAGGTGAGTTGCATCTTCAGCCAGAGCAAGTGAATTCAGCCCACATGTTTTTCTGCACGTCTCCTTAGGGTATGAAATGAGTACGAATTAAGTTAGATACTAAAATGTTGGTAATCATCACAATATAGTTGTCCTACTGAGTCAACAGACCATCCATTTTCTCATCCGCTTATCCTCCAAGAGTCGCAGACATGCTGGAGCATATCCCAGCTGTCTTCGGGCAGTAGGCGGGGGACACCCTGAACTGGTTGCCAGCCAATCGGAGGGCACACATCGACAAACAATCAGTCGCACTCACACTCACATCTAGGGACAATTTAGAGCAGGGGTCCCCAACCTTTTTTGCCCCACGGACCGGTTTATGTCAGATAATATTTTCAGGGACCGGCATTTAAGGTGTGGCGGATTAATACAACAAAATAATATGGTATGAGCTGCATGAAAACTGCTGTTTTCGAAATATAATAATAAACACAAGGAGCGTCTAAAAATTAGTATTTTGCACACGTTATTTTAATATTGTGACCACTGTTTATTTTTCCCCATGTCATATCAGGGCAGTAACACAGGAGACATTCTCTTACATTCTATACAAACAATACAGTACAGTGAGTTTCATAATAAAATATGTTTCTCTTTGGCAACTTCTTCCGTGTGCCCCCTTTTAATTTTGAGCGGTCTTTCCCTCCAAAGGTTTCTACATGCCCCAGCTGTACAAGATCTGGTTCAATTTTCCTGACAAATATTATTTAGGTCTTCGGGTGCAAGGAGTGTTTCGTCTTACCGACAGCACTTTGTTTGTGGTGGAACCTGCCTACGTAGGTTAGTTCACTCACTTCTGCTTACTTTTGTTTTGAAAGAGAAACGTGAGTGCGAAAAGTCTTTTTCAAACGTGTGTTTGATTTAGCCTTTAACATTCATCCTGGAAACAGTTGGGTTCTGGAAATGGGTCGAGACTATGATATGAAGTATTCGATAAATCTGGCAACAAGCTCTACATGTCTGATGTAAGTAAACCTCAGTCGAAGAGCACCTGTCAATGACACTGTCACAGTAAAATGAATCCTGTTGATGAACTACATGAAACAGGGCTGTGACATACTTCCGATCTTGCCAGTGATTGGAAAATTAGTTCCCAATGTCAAATCATTTTGAAAGAACAGAATAAGAGTGCTTTTTCAGAAAGAGATTACCTCATCATCTCACATGGTTACAATTTGATCTGTCTCTCTGGACGAGATCCTCCCGCTTGGAAGAAAGGCTGTCTTTTACACAATCGTTAATTAATTATGAATAAGAGTAAAGAAATGTCATTTAAATTGTTCACCTGATTTATGTATGCAAAAAAGGTTCACGAAAGACACTGGTGTGGCAGTGGTATTCTATTCTGGCATTGTGTGTCAGTAAAATTTTTCTGGTGTGACCTATGTATTTTTGTGACAGGTTTTATTGAAAAATAACCTTTGGTTAATTTCGGAAGAATGCACATTTTGGTTTTGCTTGGGGGCGGGAGGGCTGAGCGAAAATCAAATGTGTAATCGGCTTGCCTTGAATCTTAGTATTTTTGAATACACGTTGAATGGATGTCATTTTAATTATTAGTCCCCTGGCGTTAAGTTCTTTATGTCTGTGTAAATATGAAACGTGTCTGATTATTTTCTTTGTTGTACATTGAAAATGTTTAATGAAGTTATGAAGAACTGTTTCCATTCGTAACTTCTGGCTCCATCCGCAACAGCAGGAAAAATAACGGATTGGAAAAAAAGAGTAAATTGCAATCCCTCCATCCATTTTCAACAGCACTTATCCTGAACATGGTCGCGGGGAGTTGCTGGAGCCTAATCGAACTGACTTCGGGCGGAAGGCAGACTGCACTCTGAAGTGGTCGCCAGTCAGTCGCGGGGCACAGGAAGCGACTATTCACATCCACATGCACACCGTCACCGAGTCGGGACCGAACCTACGCTCCCCGCAAACACGTCAGGCGAGTGCACCACCACACGAGTAAATATAAAAAGGTGAAATGTAGTTTTGACGTCCAGCCGCTATAATGGCATAATTAGTCTTCACCATTTTCCGAAAGATTTCGTCCACATCGCGCAGTGGACTGGGAACAAAATGAGGAGGGTGTTTGTTATTACAATCGCTGCGTCATCGAAGCGCTCTTTTATTTTCTGTGCGTTTTTCTTCTCTTTGTTGCGACGGAGCAAAAAGTGAACGAAAATTCGACATTTGAAATTCACAAACGAGATCGGAACTACGTCACGAATCCGATTGCCATATTCCATACCGGGATGTCAGCTATGTTATAACGATTGTTTCTGCTCACATATGACACACTTTCTATTTCAGCTCATAGCTTTACTGTGACCACCTTTCATACAATGCTACAAAAAGCAAAGTTATTGGTGTTGCTTTTCTACCTCCTCTTTTGGCAGAATATCCGAATCGACTCTGTTTTCCCTCTGGATTTCTTTGATATTTTGCACTCTTCCCTGAATGGATCTTACCATAGGGTCAAAGCTATCAAAGACGGCCTGAGTGTCTTTGATGCTACTTTGACAGCTGTTGAGGATGAAGTAAGTTTGATTTATACTTGCTCACATTTCAAAATGACAATAATCTTTAGTTTATCTCCAAAAAAAAAAATCGTCAACTTGATCAGTGACTGTGCCCTCTGTTCTGCTTCTCGGAGGATGGGGTCCATCCACTCGTTAAACCAGTCCACAATGAACAGGATGTGGAAATCTATAAACCTATTGTTCTCAGTCCAAGTATTCTTACATTCCCATGGCAACCCAAGGTCGGACCTTATCAGTACACAATTAAGGTATAATTCATTTGGATGAGCAAGACGATGACTGAGTTGTTAGCAAAGGTGTTTTTTTTTGGTGTTTTTTCATCTCTCATACTGTTCCATTCAATGTCATTGAGAGGTTTTTGCTCTTTGCTTTGGATAGGCAACAGGTGGCAGTGGAAATTTCAGATGGTCTTCATCCAACCCAAGTGTGGCCACAGTGACTGTCAAAGGCGTGATGACGACAGTCAGTGACATTGGTGTCAGCGTCGTAAAAGCACAGGATATGCGCAACCCACTCCACTTCGGAGAGATGAAGGTATGGTGACTCTGACAGCATCATTGATAATGCCTATCATTTACTCTTCAGCCAATTTAATTCAGAATTATGAATCTATAGTTGTTAAATGATGATGCATGGCATGCAGGTGATTCATTACCTTTTCAAAGAGTTTTTTTTTTTTTTTTGCCACACACAAAGTTGGCACATATCAGCTCTCAACTACTTTGCGATTTTTCTGCAGCAGTTATCACATGCATTTTTTTGGGGGGGTTGTGGGGGCAACTTGTATATCATGCTAATATAATGTAATACAGCACAATCGCAATTTAACAATATTACAAATCAAAACCTATTCTCCATCTTGAATATTTAAATTATTGTTTAAGAACATAGTGCAATGGTAATCAGAGTGCCCCTTTCTGCTTTGAACATGGCGCCCGAATAGGCAGCCGCCGGCAAGTGCCCTTCAAGAGCCATGCGTTTTTTGTTGTTTTTGTCTTTTGTTATGTCACATGGTATTGTTGTTACGTCGTGTGGATCTGATGTGGATTGTTTTCAGCATTTTTCGCCATGACATTCGTCAAAGAAGAAGAATCTGCGCTTGGTGGTTGCGCCTTTTTGGCAGCACACGTGTACCAGCACTGATTTTGATTGGGAGGAATGTTGGCGTCATTTGACTGTCAATGCTGGACAGCTCCGGGGCGATTGTGTTTTGCGCCTGTAATGGGCAGCATTTTCACAGCCCCGCTTTGTTCAGCGGAAAGTTCGGTGCTGTTGGACAGTCTGCGGCTGGATGGATGCATGGCTTGAGGAGCCGACGATGAGAAGAAAGGAGCGTCAGCGCAGAGCGC
Source organism: Hippocampus comes (assembly GCF_001891065.2). Taxonomy (NCBI): domain Eukaryota; kingdom Metazoa; phylum Chordata; class Actinopteri; order Syngnathiformes; family Syngnathidae; genus Hippocampus; species Hippocampus comes. The sequence continues at coordinate 25,483 of NW_017806234.1, forward strand.
CGATGCGTTTGTGGAACTGGGAGTCGCGGCTTGGAATTGAAGCTGATTTCCATGGGACAGGAGATGAGAGACAATCTCTTTTTCGTTAATGGACGCTGCAGCTTCTTGTTGCTTTCAAACTTAGCGTGTAGCAGACGTGTGCACATTTTCAGCATGACGTCTTTGATCCACTGGTGAAAAGGACACTTTGATTCGCTCCTCTTTCACCTATAACTGTTTCAAACAACAAAAGTGTATGCAGGAAAAGTGGGTAAGATTGCACGACTGTCTGTGTCTTATGTGTTGTGTTGTATTATTTTGTCATTTTATGTTAACTGTTCTTTTGATGGCGGCGCGGGCACCTGCAGCGGCTCCTCTTGTTTTGTTGTCTGGTTGAGAGGAAAGAAATTTCATCTGTGCTGTATGTTGCACAAACAGCGCATTTGACAATAAAGTTGTACTTGACTTGACCTGACTTGTCTTGAACTGGTCCTTTTAAATTCACATTTTCCACTTTTGTTTGCATCAGCTGTCTTTTTGAAAAGGGCCGCTCAAGCCTGTTATCATTTTGATGTGCAGTACGCTTGTTATTTTGCTGCTCAGTACCATTGGATATGATGCCAATGACGTGTTACAAACAATCATAGTATGGCAATGCATAGTCTGGGTCAGGTCTGGATAACCCTTTTTTTTTTGTTTGACACGACGGATTGTGATGCTGCCTTCAGTTCACAAAAAGTCACTTGATTTGGCACACAATCGAGCAGTGACATTACATCCTAAATCAATCTTCCAACGAATCAAGTGACATTTTCTCAGTCTTTAAAATGTTGTCAATGGATTCAACACCGAAATTTAATGGGAATGAAAAATCCTTGTCACAATATCCAAAAATGAGCCAAGGAATATGAAGTATTTGCAAAGTAACTGCGTTTTAATTACAAATGCAAATGATTTATGTTAATGGAGATGTTATTAGAATTGTTTCTTTTTATTAGAGAGTTGAAAGCAAAACTGCTTGGAGGCATCCAGTTTTAACAATGCACGAACTTTTTGAAAAATGTTGTGGAATTTTTTTTTTTTTTTAAAAAAAAAAAAAAAAAAAGACAACTCTTTTCCATTTTTGGGGCTGTCAAGGTTATCAGTACAATTCCTTCGTGATGTTGGAGCTTCATCAACTGAAACTTGTGTACACCTTGATCCCCAACTTTGACACCGATGACTTTGAATATATTCATTCCCGTAGGTATACGTCGTTGAACCTGTGGCAATGGACTTCGCTCCCTGTCGAGTGGAGGCCCGAGTGGGCACGATTCTAGAACTACCGCTCAGAATATTTGGCCTGTTGGAGGAAGAGGGGATGGAGGTCGTCATGTTGAGTGACTGCTCCCACTTTGACCTGCAGGTTGATGAGGAAAACCAAGGCGTCTTTCAGCAGCTTGAAGGTGAGTCTGCAAATGGATTCTGATGTGTAGCAGCTGCTTCAGTGCATAAAAGATAATTTTCTCCTCATGTTGCCAGTTGCCTCACTCATCGGAGAATTGCCATCAAGTGAAGGTCACTCACTAGTAGATGCTCATTCGTTGATTGTCCTGTTTTGGACAGTTTGTCATTGGGAGCTACAACTGGTCACAAGTTGTCAAGCTGGAGCAGACCACTTAAGTATTTCATGTGTTTGAGGGTAAAAGTGCCGTCTATTTTGCTTCTTCTTATATTCATTGACTGAAGCAGTAAGGCCAGCAATACATTAATTCTACGTCAACCATCTGTTGTGTTTTGGGTAAGACCCATTTATGGGGCTTGTTTAACATTGAAACAATGAATCTCTTCAAATTTCCATTTCAGATTCAATTCAATCTCCAATTGCTAATTGAAAAAGTACACTAGGAAAAAAAAGGAGTATTTTGTTGTTGTTTTGTTTTGTTTTTTGGTGAACAATTACGGATATTTGCATTCCTCCCTCCCCCAAACACCTCTCTTTATGCCTTGCAGGTCGACTGTCTCCCGGCGAAGACCACTGCAGTGGATTGATGGCCAAAGCTCTGACCCCAGGCTACACTACGCTCTTGGTCAGCTACACCCATGGCAACGTTCACCTCAGTGCAGAGATCACCATTGCAGCTTATCTTCCCCTCGGCGTGAGTCTTAAAACATAATTTAGACTTAATGAGTCTTGACTAGTCTCAAAACTAATAAGTTCCTTGTGGGCGTTTTTGTCCATGAACGGCTGCTGACCTACTCCCCTTGGATGTTAGAGGGCACCAAGAGGATCTAGCTGGGTCACAAATGTTTGCTTGAGCCATTGTTGTGATTCTATTTTACCTCTGCCTCACAATTAGGTCAATTATGATATTTGACGTGTAATAATAATTCTGTATCGTAATATCGTATTGTAATATCGTTTGTCCTCGAAAGTGGCAAAGCCACTTGTGCAAGCTCCTGCGCATTCATGCACACAGCCTGCCCTGACAATCAAGGCAGGAATGAGATGATCAGTGACTCTTCAAACACTCCCTCCCCTCTTGGTCTTCTTCCAGGCTTTATGCATTTTAATTATGCATTATACGCTGGCTTTTCTGATTGACACACGTTTGCTTCTCTGCTGCATCAGAATGAGATGGGCTCCAAACAGTTGTAGTAGAATACAAAATTCAACAGTACGACACGTTTTGATGAGGTGACAAAAAACCTGATGTGGAACATTTCAATAATCCTGAAGTACTCTCAGATTTGCTCTTGCTGAATGTTCTATCCACCTGAACACATGCATTTTGATTCGACACTTGTGAGGCATTGTTCTCTAAACTGTTCAAGATGTTCTACTGATGTTTCTCCGCTTAGTTCTGCAGAAATTGACTGACTTGATTTTCTTGCTCTGTGCTGCTGTATATTTCAGGGCAAGTTCTCACTTTTAACATGGAATTAGGAAATGAATACATCGTAGTAGTGGTGAGCGATATGAAAAAAAAATCCTCAATCACAATATAAGCAATTTTATATCCCAATAACGATATACAGTAATCACTCGTTTTTTACCGTTAATGGGGAACAGAACGCAAGGTGAAGACCACGAGGTAGCATTTGCCCCCCCCAACCACCAAGAATTTTCATGTATGTGTTTGTGGGTACCACCATGTTTAAAATATATAAACAGTATTTCTACTTTACATATTTGAGGCAAGAATTACAACAGTGCATTCATATATTTACTTAAATCGTTGATTGTCAAACATTATACAGTATTTAACATTCATCAACAGTGCCTTCTCAGAGAGGCAAAGAGGCTTGTGTTGATGGCGTCGAAGGCAGCTCTCACATAATTCACTCAGCAGATTCTTCCTTCTGCTTGAGGTGCTGATGGTGTAGGTGAGGTTTTTGAATTGGGGAAAAACATGGCAATCGGTAGCGCTGTGATGTTCATCTTGTCTTCTTATTAGTTGAAATAGGTTTAAAATATACTGTGTGTGTGTGTGTGTGTGTGTGTGTGTGTGTGTGTGTGTGTGTGTGTGTGTGTGTGTGTGTGTGTTTTTAACCTCCTGGGACCTGGCGTCCACATGTGTGGACATGACGTTGTGGGTTGTCAAGACTACAATGTTAAATTTTGGACTACAAGGGCCTGGCGTCCACTTACGAGGACGTTACATCATGTAAAAAGATAATTCTTTGTTTTTACACTCATCAGGTCCCAATTAGCCTAAATATCAAAGAGAAAATAAAAATAAACTAAAAATGCATGCCTTGCAAGAGTTCAGGTCTTAGGAGGGTATATATATGTATATATATATACACACACACACACACACACACACACACACACACACACTCTCTAATATATACTCTATATCGTCACATTGCAGAGCTCGACCTGATAGTGTGTTTAAATAAATCATCTTTAAAAGAAAAGAAGACACACTTTTATGTTTTAATGAGAGCAATTGTCCCGATGGTGTCATTTGTCAGGCTCTTGACCCTGTGTCCGTGGACACACACATATATATACACACACACACACACACACACTCTATAATGTATACTGTATATCGTCACATTGCAGAGCTCGACCTGATAGTGTGTTTAAATAAATCATCTTTAAAAGAAAAGAAGACACACTTTTATGTTTTAATGAGAGCAATTGTCCCGATGGTGTCATTTGTCAGGCTCTTGACCCTGTGTCCGTGGCTGTGGTGACACTGGGTTCCTCTAAAGACATGCTGTTTGAGGGTGGGCCTCAGCCTTGGGTTCTGGAGCCCTCTAAATTCTTCTGTGAGTTGAGAGCTGAGGTGGAAGAAAGTGTGAGCCTGACTCTGACCAGCCCACTGTCCCATAATTATGACCAGCATTTGGTCAGAGCAACTTGCAGGGCCTTGGGAGAGCAGGTAATTCCTCCATGCTGACCAAATATTTTGCAGGGCCTTGGGAGAGCAGGTAATTCCTCCATGCTGACCAAATAACAAACTGGATGTGTATCATTGGGACTAGATGGGCATGACTTTTTCTTCATTTAACAACACCAATAAGTGCTCAACATTCTGTCCTTCAAAGATTTCTTGGTTTATACTGTATCATTGGGCACAGCATTGATGATACGGAACGATCCCAACACACTACTAATCCAACAGAAAGTTAGTTGCAACAACTTTATGTTAACTGTTTTGTTGAACGCTTTGTTACAGCTGCAGCTGTTGTGAAAGCACTATATAAATCAGGATGTATTGTATAATTGTATTCTGTTCCCAGAGAAGAAATGTATTCTCCATGGTGAGCCAGTGTCAGAGCTTTGTAGTGATCCTTCATAAATGTGCAGATGCTGGAAGTGAGGGTGCGAAACAAGGTCAGCATGACCAACCCTTACCCCGCTGTAGAGCGAGCATCTGTCAGGTTTGTTTGCGCTCCTCCGTCACGCTTCACCCTGGTCCCGGTCTACGCCATTCCGCAGCAGGAACTAGCATGCCCTCTGGTGCAGCAGAACAAATCCGTGGTACGCATGTTATTTCCCTCTCCTCAATATGACAATCCCACCTGAGTGTTGTTTTGATGGTATTTTTGTAAAATGATCAAATGCGATTTTGAGTGATTATGTTTGGGTTGTTTTTTAAGGTCCCAGTTTCAAATTGCCGCAACTCACTTCTGGACCTTGCAGCTTTTGACCACCAAGCGCGGACGTTTGACAACTTCAGCTCACTGAGCATCGTGTGGGAATCAAGCAAAGTGTCCCTGGCCAGTCTCGAGCCTCTGACCCTTCAACCCTTTGAGGATGAAAACAAACAGATGAAACTACTTGGTAAAAGTGTCTGCGCTTAAAAGTTGTTGAAAGGTTATATTTGAAGCGACCAAATCCCATATATCTCTTGATGAGCTTTTTGGAAAGAAGCTTTCACTGAATTTTCATTGCTGTCGTTCTTTGATGTCCAAAATTATCAAACGGATTTTTGCATAGCAGTTCCTCTCTGTGTCATCTGTAACAGGCCGACAGACTGTTGTTGTGCACCATCAATCGGGGATTGTTGCCATCACAGCAACAGTGCTGGATTACCAGCTGTCACATATCAAAGCAGCCAAAGTTCAGAGTCGAGTAAGTGTCACATTTTTCAGTTTATCTGATCATTGAGCAGTCTGTTTTCTCTCCTTGCTGTGACTGTGACTTACTGGCCTGTGCGGGGTGCTGAGAGATGTTCAAACCCTCCTCGGTACGCAGCTGCTATATAACTGGAACAAATTCTCCAAACTACAGTGTTTTGTGTCTTCACTTTTACACTTGTCTTTTATTGTCAAGGCCTCATTTACAGTAATGCTTTCTACCACAAGGTTATCAGCAGCTCGACAAGGAAAGGCGCATGTTAATGTTGGTTGTAAATATGAAGTCACTGCTTTGGTAATGAACAGCACCGAATGTGGCTGCTCAATTCCTTAATGTTTTCAGCTGTTTTGTTGATATTTTTGTTCGATTTTGTGCAATGCCTCACAAAAAGTAGAAATACATGAGTTTCTTTTGCCACAAGAATTTAGCAGCTCCCCATCTTTGTGGCGCAATTACAGTCAATATCGCTTGACTTTTGAAATGTATCATATCATTCTGCAAATTCGGTCTGGATGCATTGTGATTATCTACTGGTACTTGATCATGAACTTTTACATTTTACAGAATGCATTTTTCTTTTGTGATGTTGTCAAACGTGTGGACTCTTTATGCATTTTATTTTCATCCAAATTTGTACTACTGTATATCTTCAGTCTGTTCTGACTGTTCTTGTGGATAGGTTGGCACATTTGCCCCTGTGTCAGCAACATTGGAACTCATTTTAGTTGAAGATGTGCACATCTTTCCTGACACACTGACCTTATACAACCACCCAGATGTGCGGGTAAGAGAGAAGTTTTTCTTTTACCGCTTGATTACTGTTTAGTCCATGCATTTGGTGTTAAGTATTGTTTCTTTTTGCAAATGACTTCATCTCAGCTCATCTTAGTTTGACCCTGCTCATTCTTCTTAGTGGGGCCCTGCTAGCCTCAGACATGTCTGGAGAAATAAACAGAATTATGGTGGGGTCCTGTTGATGCGACTAGCACAGCATGTTCAACCATACAAGTGACCTGAAATTGTGCAATGAAAGTCTGATCCAATACAAATTTTGACTTAGCTCAAAAGCTTTTTCGTGTGTGTTTTCCTTGTAGGGTAACCTTGCCCTGCGAGAGGGATCGGGCCATTTTGTTGTCAAAACCAGTGTTAAAGATGTTGCAGATGTGGTATTGAAGGACACCCAAGGAACAGCTCAGGTATGTAGGGGCATCTGGAGTTCTAGTAGAGTGATTTAGGGAAGGGAAATCGAAATTCACAGTCTAGATACACAAGTGAAAAAGAATGATGATCCTTGCCAGTTTGAATTTCTCACTTGAATTCCTTCATGTCCCCAGGTTTCCCCCATCCAGCCAGGTGTGGTGCAAGTGATGGTTCATGACCTTTGTTTGGCATCCCCATTGACAGCCAAAGCCACAGTGCATGTTTCTGAAATCCTGGAGGTGAATTTGAGAGTGGTCGACAAGGTCAGTTTCCAGTCTGATAATTCATCTTTGTGGTTGATGCTGGAGCCGCTCGACATGATGATCCTTCTTAGTACAGAATAAAAAAACAAAAAAAAAAAACGCACACGTTCCAGACGTGCCTCAGTTGCCTTGATCTGTTTGTTCTGTAAAAGTGCTCAACTTTTAATATTCATGGAGTTAACTTGGTCTTCAGGTTTGCTCTTCCAGTGAACCGAATTGGTGATTTCCCTCTTGAGTGGCCTCATTTGTCTCATTTACAGGTGGAAATGGGCAAGTCAGTAAGGTGTTGTGTCAGAGTGTTGGATGATAACAAGAAGCCTTTCTCAGCCAGCTATTTCCAAATCATGAAATTGAAAGTTAAGGCAGTGACTTCAAACGTCTCATTGATGTAAGGGCTGTGAGACTTGATGTGTTTTTGTTGTTCAAAATAGCTTAACCTTAATGGACACGCCTTTATGTTCCTTTTACAGACCAGTAGCAGAGTCTACAGAACACGACACTGCGGTTTACCTGGTAAAAGGCGTTTCTATTGGCCAGACAACCTTGTCTGCTGTTGTAGTGGACAGAAATGAGAGAAAATTGTTATCTGCCCCTCAACAGATTGAGGTATTTTGTTTACTGACGTTTCTTAAGGAATGATGAAAGTCCTCCAGATTTTCCCGAAATTCCGGATTTTCAAATTTACATGAAAATTCCTCTGGAAAGTTGAGGAAAAATTGCCTAAAATTAATCCGGATATTAGTTGACAACATTGAACGAACACGCGTTTTGAGTTCGTTGTTTTGCTTTCACGAGCGTAGACATGTTGAGGCACGAACACTAGTAACAGTAAAGAGATCTCTTTATAAACACACTTGCCCCAGTGGAACGAATAAAAGACACCATGGACAAGACAGTTGTAGTAAAAAATCTATATTTGGACAAAAACGGAAACAAACAGATTAGCAGAAAAACGTGTCTGTCCGACTTCGAGCGTTGTGTCGTTTCGGCTAGCTTAGCTTAGCTGTTGTCGTCGATTAAAGCTTCTTTGATCTGTGACGTCGGTTGTGTCGGCGCTGATTGGTTAAACCCAAAAGGCCCGCGTATGTACATGTTCACGCTGACGCACGCACAGCAGAGAGCAGCGGGCTATCGACTGCTGAGGCGCGCTTCGCTCGAGTGGCACCCCTCCCCTCACATTCTCATGGCCTCGCCGTATCTGAGATTTTGATATTTCGGCGAGAACGGAAGTCACAAAGGGTGCACGTGTGCACACAAAAGGCAGATTAATCTTTGAATGTAGAGTATTTGAATAGCGTTTTGTGTAAACTAATTCATGCGTGATCGGCCAGGTACGGCCCCCAGCGCAATGTTCAAACAGGTAGACAGGCAAGCTGACATACGTGCAATAGACGCGAGTGTTAGGAACACGTTGAAGTGGTCATAGCTTGAGGAAAAGGACTTGAACGGAGATTTTTTGTCAGACGACAATGTTCCCTTGCAGCCCCCGGGACATTCCGCACCATTTTTATATATATATATATATATATATATATCTCCCTAACGCCATTTGTAAAACGAGAAACACAACACATAAAAATGCAAATGAGAATGCATGCGCAGAGTAGCTCGTAAAAATGAATTACCCCCTTTCAGTGATACACCTCTGCCAAGAATACACGGTTGACCTCGCACTTTGAAGGAATCTCTCGTCAGTTATTAAATGTTCCCAAGCTATGGCACCGAATGGCACAACAAAAGTCAAACTTTCAGGTCATTTTTGCACATATGTGAGGACAAATGCATGGGACAAAATGTCTGTGAAGATGAGGGAAAAAAATATTGATGATGACGTAAGAACAGGAAATGGAACTTATCTCAACAGTGTCCTGGCTGCTCAGTACAACATAAACAATACACCATTTCGTAGAGGGCTCGTCCTCCTTATGGTCATCCTCAGCTGTCTTTGGGCAAGAGGCGAGTGGTTAGCTAGTGACTCATCGATCTGTGGTTTGGGGGTTGATTCTGAGCATTCCTAACTCCCACTTACTAAAAACATGCATGTTAGGTTCAATTTCGATGACACATTCTCTATAGGTGTGAGATCGGCACCCAGAGTGGAAACTAGAGTCGATTAACAAACACATTAAAATGGGTTATCATCCGGGGTTATTTTACGATCATACTGAGCATGCCCTTATGCCACAGAGAAAATTTCTATTCCTGAGTCATCATAAGCGGCGGCTGGAAGCAGGAGTGAAAGCTGTTAAAAATAGCCACAATGACGACGATGACAAGAAGAAGCTGACGTGAGCAAGAAACCTGCTGCACAACTTCACGTCATCCATCCATTTTTGTTATCCGCATTTCCTCACGAGGGTCGCGGGCGTGGTGGAGCCTATCCCAGCTGTCTTCGGGTAGTAGGCGGGGGGAGACAACCCTGCACGGTTTGCCAGTCAATCGCATGGCACACATAGACGAACAAACATTGCCGCTCACAATAGGGACAATTTCGAGTGTTCCATTAACCTGCCATGCATGTTTTTCGGATGTGTAAAGAAACCGTAGAACCCGGAGAAAACCCACGCAGACACTGGGAGAACACGCAGACGCCACACAGGAGGCAGAATCGAACCCTGCACCTCTGAACTGTGAGGCGGATGTGCTAACCAGTCGACCACCGTGCCGCCACTTCACATGACTGTGGACGGTATGAGTCATTATCAGGACTGCTCACAACTACTGTATAAACTCTGTGTTACTGGTTTCTCTCAATAGGTATTTCCACCATTCAAACTCACCCCCCAGAAAATGACTCTGCTGATTGGAGCAATGATGCAGGTGTGTTTGAATGTGGCGTATTGATGTTTATGCTGACAGTAGACGGCCTCAGTTGAACTTGCCAGAAGAGTTCATTTGGTCCACAGTCAATCTTCCAAAAGGGACCTTTGCCAGGCTTTCTCTCGGAAACAGCACTGGCCTCTATGCTCTCCTTTCCAGCTCCTCTTTGAGTGTGCTGTTATGCTTATTAAAAAGCACTGTGATCTAATCACAACCCCCTCAAATTGCTCAACATTACAAAGGGGAATATACCCAAGTGGCCTGGAGGTGGGGATCGTTGGCGAGCGCCTGGTGGCTGGGTCTAGACCAGGGGTGGGCAATCCCAGTCCTGGAGGGCCGCTATCCTGCATGTTTTCCATCTGTCCCTGTTGCAACACACCTGATTCAATTGTTCAGGCCTCGACAGAGCTTGCTGATGATCTGATCATTTGAATCAGGTGTGTTGGAGAAGGGACAGATGGAAAACATGCAGGATAGCGGCCCTCCAGGACTGGGATTGCCCACCCCTGGTCTAGACCCAAAAGGGCCCGGCCAGGCTCAGCCCGAAGAGGCAATGTGGGTCCCCCTTCCCAGAGAAGTTCCGATTTGAGAGAGTCGGAATTGCCTCCACACACAGCTTGGGCTCTGGTACCACTTCTCTCGAGAGGGGTTGGACTCTCTTCCACTCCGGAGTTGCAGAGGCGCAGAGCAGGTGTGAACATACTCATCGCCCCACCAGCTCAGCGCTTGTCATTTGGGTTTCACACCGATGGACAAGAGGGTAGCCTCCCTCTGGCTTCCGTCGGTGGGATGGTCCTGATTGTTTGTGCCAATGCACCAAACAACAGTTCAGAGTCCCCACCCTTTTTGGAGTCCTTGGAGGGTGTGCTGGAGCGCTCCCTCTTGGGACTCCGTCGTTCTGCTGGTGACTTCAATGCTCATGTGGGCAATGAAAGTGGGACCTGGAAGGGCATGATTGGGAGGAAAGGCATCACCAATCAGAAATCGAGTCTTTTTGTTATTTGACTTCCGTGCTCGTCATGGATTGTCTATAACGGACACCATGTTCAAACAAAAGAGCGTCCAAATGTCGCAGTTCGATGATTGACTTTGTCCACCACCTATCATTGGATTTGCGGTCACATGTTTTGGACACTCAGGTGAAGAGAGGGCTGGAGCTGTGAACTGATCACCACCTGGTGGTGAATTGGCTCAGATGGTGGTAGAAGATGCCGGCTCGACCTGGCAGACCCATATTGTGAGGGTTTGCTGTGAGCGTCTGGCAGAATTCCCTGTGAGAAGGAGTTTCGACTACCACCTCCGGCAGAGCTTTTCCAACGTCCCGGGGGCTGCGGGGGAACATTGAGTCCAAGTGGACCATGTTCCGCACCTCTATTGTTGAAGCAAGCGATCGATAGGAGTTGTAGCCGTAATAAGGTGACCGATGCCTATCGTGGCGGCGACCCAAGAACCCGCTGCTGGACACTGGCAGTGAGAGATGGTGTCTAGCTGAAGAAGGAGTCCTGTAAAAGGCCTTTGTGGCTTGTGGAACCCCAGAGGCAGCTGATGGGTACAGGCTGGCCAAGCAAAACGCAGCTTCAGCCATCGCCAAGGCAAACACTCAGGCGTGGGAGGAGTTTGGCGAGGCCATGGAAGCTGACATCCGGAGGGTTTCGAGGAAATTCTCTTCCACCATCCAACATCTCAGGAAGGTGAAGCAGTGTACCAATAACACTGCATAGTGCGGATGGGGCGCTGTTGACCGCGATTCAAAACGTTGTGAGTCAGTGGGCAGAATAGTTTGAAGACTTCCTTCACTCCATCAACACACCTAGGACTCTGAGGTGGGCTCTCCTATCATGGGTTTGAAGTCACCTCTGTGGTTAAAAAGGTCCTCGGTGGCAAAGCCTTGCGGGTGGATGAGATCCACCCAAAGTTCCTCAAGGCTCTGGATGCAGTGGGCTGTCCTGGTTGACATGCGTCTGCAACATCGCGTGGTCATCGGGGAGAGTGCATCTGGATTGGCAGACCGGGTTGGTAATCTCTATTTTTAAGAAGAGGGACCGGAAGATGTCTTCCGACTATAGGGGGATCACACGCCTCAGCCTCCCTGGTCATTAAGGTCATTTCAGGGCAGCTGGAGAGGAAGGTCCATTGGGAAGTCAAGTCTCAGATTCAGGAGGAGCAGTGTGGTTTTTGTCCGGACTGTGGAAGAGTGGACCGGCTCTACATCCTTGGCAGGGTCCTCAATGGTGCATGCGCTTTGTGGACTTGGCGAAGGCGTTTGACCGTGTCCCTCGGGGAGTTCTTTGGGAGTGCTTTGGGAGCACGTGGTACCGAATGCACTGATATGGGCTGTTTGGACTCTATTGCACCAATGTCAGAGTTTGGGTCACATTGCCGGCAGTCAGTTCGATATGTTTCCAGTGAGGAGTGGACTCCGCCAAGTTGCCCTTTGTCACGATTCTGTTCAAAACCTTTATGGACAGACTTTCTAGGTGCAGCTGAGGCGTTGAGGTGTTCCGTTTTGTTGGCCTCAGTATTGCATCTCTGCTCTTTGCTGATTTTGTGGCGCTTTTGGTTTCTTCAAGCCGCGATCTCTAACTCTCACTGGAGCGCGTCGCAGTCAGGTGTGAAGCAGCTGGGATGAAAATCAGTTTCTCCAAATCTGAAACAATGGTTCTCAGTCGGAAAAGGGTGGACTGCCCCCTTCGGGTTGGGGATGAGATGCTGCCCCAAATGGAGGAGTTTAAGTAAAATCTTGAGGTCCTGTTCACGAAAGAGTGCAGGATGGAGCAGGAGATCGTCAGGCGAATTAGTGCAGCGTCTGCTGTGATGCGGACTTTGGATCAGTCTGTTGTGATGAAGGCGTTAACTCAAAACGCGAAGTTCTAGTCACGGGTTCTACGTTCCTGCTTTCACCTAATGATCATGGGCCGTGGGGCCTGGTCGAAACAATGAGATCCTGGTTACAAGCAATCGAAACGCGTTTCCTCTGCAGGGTGTCCGGGCTCTCCGTTAGAGATAAGGTGAGAAGCTCGGTCATCCGGGAGGGGCTCAGAGTTGAGCCACTTCTCCTCCACATCGAGAGGAGCCAGATGAGGTGGCTCGGGCATCTGATTAGGATGCCTCCAGGACGCTTCCATGGTGATGTGTCCCGAGCATGACAGGAGGCCCCAGAGCAGGGGTCGGCAACCCAAAATGTTGAAAGAGCCATATTGGACCAAAAAATAAAAAATCTGTCTGGAGCCACAACAAACTAAAAGCCTCATAAAGAAGGCAACACACGCTGTATGTATCTATATTAGCTATATTAGCCTACTATCAAAATGACTAAGTTGGCTACAAACACACAATGAGCCTTCGCGATTAAATGCTTTTTTTTTCCCTGCAATGCATCCTGTTGAGCAGGGGTCCCCAACCTTTTTTGCCCCACGGACCGGTTTAAGTCAGACAATATTTTCAGGGACCGGCATTTAAGGTGTGGCGGATTAATACAACAAAATAATATGGTATGAGCTGCATGAAAACTGTGGTGTTTTCGAAATATAATAATAAACACAAGGAGCCTCTAATCTGGTCGCAACACTCACTCTGGTAATGTTTAATGCCTTCAAAATACGATACAACGCAAATTCAAAGTGCATGAAAATGACAACTCACCACAGCCCCGAGCTTGATTTTCTGCAATCAGACAGTCCCATCTCGGGATAATAGGAGACAATGACACCTCAAGTGTGTGGTTTATGTCCAGTCTACTTCGTAATTTTGTTTTAGTCGCTGTTGCTGCAGAAACTCCCCACCTCACACAGGTAGGATGTCGGAAATAGCAACAGTGCTATTGTGGCGATCTCAGAGTATTCAGCCATAACTTTGATCCAGTTGTTTCGAACGTACTTTTAAGGCCGCCGTCATTTGCGATCTCCAAGCAGCTTTTTTACTCAATTTGCGGGCTTCAGCGTTTTGTTTATGAGCGTCATCGGTCACGTGACCGAGAAGTGTGACTTGACGTGAGTCAAGCGTGACACAGACGGATGGAACA